>NW_022145615.1:17042011-17389511 GCF_000002235.5 Strongylocentrotus purpuratus | reverse complement strand
ACGGTTGCCGTGGAACCGCTCTACGGCATGGCTACGGCGTGTCTAATCGCTACTGCGAACCTAGAAATGAAAGCAGTTATAACTCCGTCTTATAATCCCAAGTCGACCCGTACGACCCGTAAAGATAGGGATACGCCATAGGGTGACCCTGAGGCCACCGCAGATTCTCTGCGGTCGCCGCAAGTATCTCTCGGGGGCGTACGGCCGCCGTATCCTAGCCGTAGAGCAAATGTGACCTAGGCATTATAGCGGTATGTTAAGTTTCTTACAAAGTACTTGCTTTTTCAATGAAATTTTGATAATCCCTGTTAAAATAACACTGACATCATTATGCTGCAATAGTTCGTCAACCGTATATGCTCTAAATATAAAGAAAAGTGCAAATTGTTTCATTTTAATTGGCCAAAAAGTGACGTTTTTTTTAATGGTAACTCATCATTTTGAAAAATAATGTTCTCACTCCTCAACCCTTTTATTCAATTCCATATAGTGGTCTTGGTTATTTGTTTTTACTTGACTGCTAAGAAAGCATACATGCTTGTTAGTAAACAACCATGTTTGGCGTTCAACAATTAAGGGATAGAGCAACGTCGATCTGGCGCTGCTCAGTGGCTGCCAGGCTCACGATCAATTGGGCAAAAAGAATTTCCGTTTCGGTTTAATAAAATTTGGAGTGGACTATTAGGCTATTATTATTATTATTATTATTATTATGTTTGAAGGAGAGAGCACAAGTATCGAGAGATACAAAAAAGAAACTACTTGTTAAATGCATTTTGTTTGTGCTGTTCTAATGAACGGCTTTAAATATTAAGCGCGTTCTCTCTCTCTCTTTATTCAACGCTTAACTTTAGAGTGTATCTAAATCTCCCCACACTCATGACACTCAACCATTTAAAATAATTATGAATAAATCTGTTTCAATATTGCTCTCTCACATAATCCAGTTTGAGACGTCTCATGGTTATCTGCAGCGTTACAAAGAGAGGAAACTCATTAATTACTCTTCAGCTGATAATGTTTCATTTTTTGGTGGTATAAATATTAAATCACTCATAGAGAGATGGGGAGGGGGACGGAGAGAGAGAGAAAGAGAGAGAGAGAGAGATTAAAAAAAAATAGGGAGAGGGGACGGAGAGAGAGAGAGAGAGAGAGAGCGCGCGTTTAATATCTAAAGCCGTTCATTACAACAGCAAAGAAATACATTCATCAAGTATTTTTGTGTGTGTATCTCTCGATACTTGTAATCTCTCCTTGATATATCTTATGACAACAAGAAGTACTACTACTACAACAACAACTATGCAACAATAATAATAATAATACAAATAACGGTATTTAATTTTATATAGCGCTTACTACAAATGTCTCTAAGCGCTTTACAAATGACCCCCGGTCATTGGATTCAGTACTTGCCCACACACATTGGCCCGAATTCACAAAAGAGGTTTGTCGACAAACCTCCTTTTGTTATTTACAAACCAGGTTTGTAAAAAAACGCGTCAAAACGCGTCATATGACGTACATAAACCTCGGTTTGTCGACAAACCTCCTTTATGAATTCTGGCCACTGTGTGTACAATCTCCACTCCCTGGGGAGCATTCCAGCCAGGCGTTACTTGACGCTCAAAAACTGTTAGTCCAACAATGAAGGCCGCTTTCTACCGGGTACCCATTTGACACCTGGGTGGAGAGTAGCAAGTGTTGGTTAATATCTTGCCAAAGGATATTAGTGCCGTGTCGGGATTCGAACCCTCGACCTTCGCATCTCCAACAACAACTACTACTACTACTACTACAACAAGGAACAACTTCTACTTCTACTTCTGCTGGTGGTGCTACTGGTGATGCTGCTACTCCTACTCCTACTCTTCTCCTTCTCCTCCTCCTTTTCTTCTTCTTCGAAACAAAAAGGAACGAACAGTTGCATCACATCTTCAACATGGAATCACTTGATCATGTAGCCTAACACTTGCAGTATCTTATACATTTTCTTGTTCATTTCCTCCTTATGTCATGGTATAAAATGCATATCATCCGACCCCAGCAAATTGCAAGTGCTTCAAAACTCAAACAAAATCATGTTCAAAGGGGTAGCCGAAATAGCCCAACACTTTCCAAAATAGGTTATTATGACATTGGACACATTATACTGGTACGTCGGGAATGATATAATGCAAGGTCGCCCCTCTATCTCTCTCTTTTTTCTTTTTTTTTTCTTCCATCATTTATTAATTGAATAATACTTACATAAAAACACACATTATTATATTGATTACAAAGAAAAACAAACACAGGAATTATACTTATATCAAAAAATTAATTATGCTTTTTTTCTTCAAACATAGGCCTCATCAACATTTTTTTCCAGAAGGGATACTTTTCAACATTTTCCCTTCATAAAATTTCCTTTAATAAATGTCGAATATGTTTGTCAAATTACATTTTTTTTTGCGTATATAAAACATAAGAAGTTGAATTTGAAAATTTTTTTTTTTTTAAAAACTACATATTTTGAATGTATATAATCACATTGCTTGCCTACAATCATATCACTGTAATCATTTGTTTTCATTATCAAACTATACTTTTCTGAGAAAAATTAAGACCTTGTTCCAAAATATTTTTGAGTAATCACAATCATAAGATAAATGATAATAATATTCTGCGCATTTGCACTTTAACAATTTTCATGATCAGATTTTTTGAAACGATAGAGCTATTCTTCACATGCTAATAACTTATTGAAATTAACCTGTTTTAATTGTAATTCCTTAACGTATGTCAAATTCATTTTCCATATATTTGCCCAGGATATTTTTTGTCCAAAAAATATTCCTAATAAATTTGAACATTTGGATTTATAGAGGTTCTATCAACTAATACCATATATAATTTGTGACATTTTATTTTGTAACCAATATATTATGACGTACTTTTGGTGTCAATTTAAAATAATGAAGACGTGTGTTTTTATATGAACAGAAACCAGTTGCAAATTTGAATTGTCCTTTCCAGTCACGAGGTATACACTTCCAAAGTAATTTAACCTCACATAAATAATTATTTTTGATACAAAGTAATTCTTTTTATTTCTCTCTTACTATCAGTTCACCTTGTTTCTTTCACCATTTTGTTTTAGTTTTTTAAGATTACGACAAAGAAAAGAATAACGTATTCTATCTGCCAGTTGATTTGGGCACTGCGTTTTATTGGCAAAGGGTCTTGACTCTCTGACGACAGGTCCCGGGTTCGATTCTTGCCCGGCGATTATATCATTAGACAGGATGTTTTACTCTACACTCATGCAGGTGTTTTAAATGGGAGAATGCTGGAGAAATGATAAAGTCAGGCCCGGGAAAATGAGGCTATCCTGGGTTTAAAATACAATTTTATTATTACAATGTATTATTATCATTATTTTTTAAATATTATCATTAATATTATTATTACCATTATTATTATCATTGTTAGTATTGTTGTCAAAATTATCATTATTATCATTATCATTGTCATCAGTATAATTATCATGATTATTATTATCATGTTCGGCATTATCATTACAAGGATAGTTATGGGAACCTGTCAACAGCTGACATAGGAGAGATTTAGATCACTGGTATTTTAGAAAGTTTTATGATCAATAAAGACAACCTTTGGCGGCAATCAAGTTGTAATGTTTTCTTGTAAGACCGGTAAAAAGACATACCAGGCATGCTTTTGAAATCGATGGCCTTCACGGATGTTTTGCCATTAACAATCATAACAATAATATCTGCTTCTGTACATATCAAGGACAAAAGCAATTTAATTGTAACGAATTGATATGGCTCTTATTATTAAAATCCACGTGGCAGCACAGGGGCTGAGTTGCGTGGAGTTTAAAAGCAAAATTACAAAATGTTTGTTTGTCAGTCTGTTTTTATTTCCAAAATCCATATATACTTACAAGTTTTTAAAAAACATACATATAAAACCCATTTCAAATGATAAGGAAGTATGTGTAAAGTATAGACAAACGGTTGGATAGCCCATTTCAGGACCATTTTCAAAATGGTCATGTTCTTACATGGGGACAAATAACATCATGTCTAAACAAATCTATGCATATATCATATAGTCATACAACAATATGAAGGAGATGGAGAGAGAGAGAGAGAGAGAGAGAGAGAGTGAGAGAGGGTGTGGGAGAGAACATTGGATACGCCTCGTGCTACTTCCGTATATCTCTTGAGTTCGTACTTCCTTGACAGCAGTGAGTTGAGAGGATGATAGATTGTAAATGGCTGGAAGTTTGTCATTTCAATCTTGAGCTTGTTCAGCAGAGCAAAGAGATAAAAACTAAAACTACACCAATTAACTTCACTTCAGACATACGCACTTGAGCAATCGGTCATTTAGACAACGTAAATTGTTTGCCATAATTCTATTCGAAGTCCATCAAAATTAATATTGAAAGGTATACTCCAGGTAAACCTTTCTATATACTTAAGATATCCCCTCAATATTCTACCTAGGTTTCAATAACAAAAGAAAGTTGTAAGGTCACGTGGAGGTGATATCATTTCATTTCTGAGTCATGTACAAAAGGAACGAACGGCTGCATCACATCTTCAACATGGAATCACTTGATCGTGTAGCCTAACACTTGCAGGCACTGTCCTGTAAGGACACGTGGAGGTGATATCATTTCATTTTTGAGTCATGTACGTGTTTCAATGGTAAAGTAAAAGATCCTTGCATATCTAATTTCGATATCAATATGAGGGTAAAACACTATCCATAAACTTATGTGCGATCAACAGACTCTGATCTTTCGAGAAATCGATACTTTGTTTACGTTTCTACGAGGCTAAACTTGCAATTAACAAATATGGTTCTACCGACATAACAATCGAACGTTTCAGATAAGATTTCTTGTATTGTTCTCCATTCTTCTTGTCAGAAATATTGCGATGATTTTCCCATTTACACAGATTACCGCTCTCACTGAATATTGATAGAGCATGTAGGAATTGATTGTCACAACTAAAGTACATTGTCATGATTGTTAAAATTTTTAAAAAAAATAAAAACTTTCCAGTAGAGTGGATAAAATGTGTTATAAAATATATTATAAAACATATTGAAAGCGTGTATTGTCCTTTTTTGTTGGGGAGGGGGGCTGGTGGATTGCAAATATCATGAAAATTTGCGTGATTGCCTTCCTAGTTTGGTGTTTCAATATTCATTACCGTTATTTACAGCCTAAAATCTTTTTTCTTTTATCCTGCTAAATTTAAACTAATAAAATATATCATATTAATATGTAGGCTTATTCCGTAGAATATTCCGTTGTTTATTAAGATACCGATTTCATGAGAAGTCACAACGATTTAAACAACTTAAAGATTTATCCTAAATATTTATTCAATGATAAATTTCTACGCCCATAAACTCAGTGTCCAATGCAACATGTACTTTTGGGCTTCTAAGTAGATTTTCTAATCTGCATTACTTTTTCTTGTAATTCTTTCCTTTCCAGTGTAAAGCGCTTCGGGACATGCTATACTTTAATGCGTTATGCGCTATAAAAGAACTGAGTATTATTATTACTATTATTGATCGAAATGGACTTATTCAACAAGAATGCATTCAAAAAGCAATCACCATGAAAATATCTTTAAACGATTAAACGAGATGGTTTTACCAGGGTACAACGGCCCCGCAAGTCTAGACAAAATAAATCTAGTACCTGCATACAGTAACCACAGTTGTAAATCATTGCGGTAAGCTTCTTCTTTTAACCTCACTGGTTACGCAACAAAGAAGGGTTATTAGGGCTTATAAATAAATAGAGAATATCGACAACAAGATGATTCCAGTATTATATCCACTCCATTACACTTAAAATGCCTTTTATTACAAATTCATGAACTATGAAACTTGATTGGGTTATTCAATGTCATGTGTCCGAACATGCATGATGTTCGTCAAAATAGCCGGTATTATTGGATGATACTATCCTCCATGAATTATCAGTTCATTTTATTGAAATGTTTAGGTCTTGATGATTACAGTATATACAACAGTCATACTTTTTTTGAACGGATTGTTAAATGTAATGGCCCTTCCGGTAAACGTTTATTGTCAATGGAAATTGGGATAGTTGATAGAAAGGGGATGAAAGCACTGCTTACTTGCGACACCAGCAGTGCGGTTACCCAACTTAATCATCTGTTTACATCCAAAACTGAAGTGAATAAAACACAAGCTAACCCCAACACCCCTCCAATCACCAAAAAACACACCCACACACGCACACACACGCGATAATGTTAATCATGGACGAGCGCGACTATAAGATAGAACATTATTTTCATAAAAAAGGCCTGAATAAATACAATAACAAAATTCGATTCGCTGTGCCAAAATATCAGTACAAATTGATTGGATACAAAAGTGCAACAAACTGATACGAGACTTACAATATTCACGGAATATGTTGCATCAAATTAAAGTCAAATTCAATGTATATGATGACGTGGACTGCCGATGTAAGATAATGTAGAGTGTTGATATATTTGAAAGGGACAAAACTAATTTCTTAATATCCGACAGTCCATGAATCAGGTTAAAATATAAATCATAAACATGGTAAAAGCACGTCCTGCAACGCTTGCATTTTTAGAATAACCACAGGGTTAGTGTGGATTTGTAAGAGAATGCAACCTTCATCGATGGTTATGGCTAGTAAACTCAATAGTGTTTGTTCTTAAAATATTCAAATCCACAGATCAGGGTCTCGTTCAGTATAAAAATCCTCAAATAAAGACGAGGAGAGGGATTAGGAAGAAAGAAGAAGAAAGAGAAGAAAACGAAGAAGAAAAGTAAAGAAAGAAATTGTTTCTCATTTTCAAAGGAGAATAGTGCATTGTGAGGAAAGGGCTGATTCACCGGGTTAGAAAGACATTGCTATGAGCATTGTTGTACTCCGTCATAGATTTCAAAATTACCTGAAAAGCCACACAATCATCCGACCAGGACCCACTTGCAATATTATTGTTGTTTTTTGCAACTTACGACAATTTGAATGTCAGGGATTTTAAAACAATCAGATTTATCTAAACATTTCACCGCCAAACGTTTAAAAAGATTAGCAACGACATGACATGTTCTGATTGCCAAATAATTATTGTGCAACAATTCCTTTGTCATTTGTGTTATATTCACAGATATTGAAACTCGGTCATCTTTAAAGCAAACAAAGTCCAAGTCAATATTCGCATTAAAAAATACCAGTCACACATTCTTTGAAAATGCTGCTACCTTTAATCTTGTATTCCTGTCATGAGACTCAAGAGAATGAGGTGTTTTTTTCGGTTGTGTATCTTTAGACTTTGAAATGGTGCTAATCCTAGGATTTCCCTTAATCCCCTTCTCTTCCGTCAGGTCCTTATTTTCTTGAGGCAGATATTAAAGAGAAGGTTGAGTTCTGGGAAGAGGTGAAAAATAATTTGTGAGCGTTATCATTGTTGATATGTAAGTGTGGAAAAACATCACATAAAAAAATGTTCCCTGAAAAGTATGGCTCTTCAAATGCCTTAACATTCTAAATATGGCATGTAACAGCATAAAAATCGGGACAGATTTTTATGCCACATGTTCGTGTAGTTCCATATACATATTTCTGTGTACAGTGCTTCTAACTTTACCAAAACTGGGCCAAATTTCTAATGATTTTGATGATTCCAGAACCTTGCAGTACACACCAATCCTTATATGCTAGATGATCAACCTTTTCTGATCGATTCCACACCGTTTCTCACAACGCAATCGCATGACCAGAACTCAACTTTATCTTTAAGAAGTAGACATTTAGTTGAACTCTCACATTCTCATATTTTATTTGTTTGCGTTGTCTTGTCTTGTTTGGCAGTTTAACTCCAAGTTCATGCCCTTTATAAAAGGGAATATAGATACTTTAAGATGACCTTTCGAATTAAAAACAAAACACTTCATACACCGTTTATTTATAAACTCTTTTGTAACACTTTCACAAATGTTTTTGTTTTTCTCACAAGGAATTATTAATTTTCACTTCAGAGTTGTCTTTATCTTTTTCAATTACTTGTAGCTTTGTCCGTTGCCATCACGTAGAACGCATTAAGAGTAATTGAAGTAAGAGCAATAATAAGGAAATAATGTAAGGTCGTGTTCCTTCTGTTATACATACCAAACATAAACTGAGAAGGTGTCTTTTTAATTTTGAAGATAAACAAACATAGATAAACAAAATACATGCCAGAAAACACTTTTTTAAAATCTTTTCGTTAATGGCAACCACAGATACTGATAGATCAGTAGCTTAAGCCATTAAGCATTGCCTAACTTGTACAGTTTATTAATACAAATACGGCTTGCAGAAAACTGTGCATTACTTTAAACATTTATCCCAAGCAAACACAATATTAATTTATGATATATCTCCCGGAATAAGAATGACCACCACAATGCGGCAGGAATTATTAAAAACAACAAGGGCAGTCCTAACGCGAATTCTAGGTTTTTGTGATTTTGGTTAAATTCATATCGAGAGGATGGATCGAGCTGTGACATAGAATATTGTACCATATCGTTGTGATTTGCTAAAATGTATCGCCATATATGGTGATTGTGATCATCAATGTGCTGGCTCATGGGAAGAGACAACATTCATTACAATAAAGCTCATTTAGCTTTAGCTAACTGGTCTCAACACGCTCACGTTCCGAGGGATGTTTTTGTGGTTTGACTGGTATACCTTGATCGAGCTCTGTAAAATAATTTAATATCTTCCACTTTCCTGTTGTATTTCAACAACAGGCAGTGTTGTTTCCGGACCACTCACGTTTAGTTCAATGTTCTGCTAAGAATCGTTTTTGCAAGCCATCATCCGCATAGGTTTCATAATGTCTGGCGTGCCCCGCCCAAACCATTGAGCATAAAGGGGAAGTCCACCCTGATAATAAGTTTATTTTGTTAGAAGCAGAAAAATGAGAAGAACATCTAGGTCAGTGAATAAGCAAAACCTGATTTCAGGTAAGAAAGTTGGAGATTTTCGTTGAGATCAATCAAACACATATTGACAACTCCGTGCACGTATCTTGCAAGGTCCCCTTCAATTTGCTCTGCATACAAATTTGAAAAAAATTATTTTCCAAAAGGAAATTTGCAATCATAGATGCACCCTAAATATGGTTATTGCAAATATTTTGTGTATACGACTCCTGTTTGGAACAAATCTATGCCATCATTTATAACTAAGAAAATTAAAGTTTATGAAATTGCTGTACAGAGCGAATTGGAGAGCACCTCGAAAGATACTTCACAGTGTTGCCAATTTGCGTTTCACTGATAACAACTTCTAGAAATTCATAATTTTTGATCAAACTTTAACTAATTTGTTTCTCTCGTTTTTTCTGCTTTCATTAGGCCTAAAACCAACCGATTATCAGAAAGAACCTCCCCTGTAATAATTTAAAACAAATCCGTCAATCCACAGTCAGACATGGTTTCGTCTGTGTACAGGTATGTGTGTTTCTGTGGGAGTGTGTGGGCGGGGGGTGGGGGGGGGGTAGCAGATAACAGCACCCATCCCGAAGTATAAAGAAATATGATCATATTTATGTTTTGGATTAGAGACAACTTCTAGAAACCCTTTGAAACCCTTTGCTTAAAAATCTGGCGTAAGATACAAGATCCGGAGGCGCCATGGCTCAGTGGTATAAACGGGAGATCCCGGTTTCGGCCATTCTGTCAGGACCAGATCCAGGGGGGGGGGGGGTTCCCCTGAAGAAAAAAACAGGTAAAACACGTTAATTTTACCTTTATTTGAAGACGGACCCCCTCCCCTGGTGCTCAAGGGGAGGGGTGCGATTTTCAAACTTTCGGTGGCCCCCAACCAAAATTAGTGCTCACTACCCCCCCCCCCCCCCCCCCCGCTTATTCAGCAGCTGGCTGTTGGTCTATAGTTCATTCTTACAAGTATAATAACCAGTTTGTTTAATTTCCAGTTTGTTTAATGTCAATTTCTTCCATTATCCATAAGGTCTAATTATCATTTGATGATTATTATCATTTATGATCGAATGATTATTAGACAATATTATGGATAGTAGAAAAAATAGGCATTTAATAGACAAACTGGGAAATAGACCGACTGGAAATTATACTAATTGACCGATAGACCAAATGGGTAGTAGACTCATTGGAGATTATACCAATTGGAAATGAGACCAACAGACTATTAGCCTAAATGGTCATTAGACAAGTGGATAGTAGACGGGTTGGGAGTGTCGTGGTCGAGTGGTTTAAGGCGCTTGACTGTAGATGCGAAGGTCGAGGGTTCGAATCCCGACACGGCACTAATATCCTTTGGCAAGATATTTACCTGCACTTGCTATTCTCCAGCCAGGTGTTAAATGGGTACCCGGTAGGATGCGAACGTTCATGTGGTTGGACGAGCAAGTGTGCGTCTGTAAAATGGCGACTGGCTGGAATACTCTCCAGGGAGTGGAAAATGTGAACACATTGTGTGCGGGTAAGCCTGAATCCGATGACCGGGGTAATAATATATCTGTAAAGCGCTTAGGCACATCGTTGGATCGGTGTATTAAGCGCTATATCAAAAAACAGATTATTATGATTAGAAGACCTAAGGAAATATACCAATAGACCAGTTCACGGTTAGCACATTACTGCAATGACCCCGAATATCCACAGATCTTTAAAACATGAAGAGGTCCCACTTTGTACATATTTAAATAATCACTCCTATAGCGATGGAGGTGCTACATGAATAGCCTTTGTTCCCCCTTTTCAAAGAATACTTCCACCTGTGTATCATAGAGTGCATACATGAATAATGATTACATAACTTTCATGAGCACGTATACAGTATTTCGTCTCCGTGTATTTCAAAATTTGTTCTGCAATGACCTTTATCTGCTCATGCTCAGACTGCAACCGTGAACTGGCTTATTGGGTAGTAGACGAACTGGGTGTAGACCAAACGGAATAAACCATATTTTTCCTGGGGGAAGGGAAGGGGGAGGGGGGAGGGGGAGGAGGGGGGGCTTACAGAAGCTGGTATGCTCGTGACCTACATGATAATGGGAGTAACCCGATAAGCCTTTCAACTCGATACACGGAACTTTGACACCGTTATACATAGCTTAATCAGTGCATGCATGGTGATACAGTACCAGCAACAAAATGTGAAATTTATGACTCAATTGTTTTTCTTTAGATATGGCGAGGATGACAAACATAAAGTCTTGAAATGAACGAACATTCCACACATTTTGTACTTCGATAAGACAAACCTCATCAAAGCATCTGATTATTCATAGTGATATATACATGTTCAAAATTGATGTTCATGTAAACAGCATGGATGGGCGGACAACCGAATAATAAATCTGTCTAATTCTGCCTTATAAATTCAATATTTATTTCAGTATTTGCCTAGGTGTTTTAAACAACATGAGGAGAACGGGGAGTTATAACATAAATCTGTACGTAATTCACTCTTATACAAACGGTGACAAATTATATCAAACGTGTCATTAATGTTCCTCTTAAAATGTTCATTATTCCA
This sequence comes from Strongylocentrotus purpuratus, assembly GCF_000002235.5. Classification (NCBI taxonomy): domain Eukaryota; kingdom Metazoa; phylum Echinodermata; class Echinoidea; order Camarodonta; family Strongylocentrotidae; genus Strongylocentrotus; species Strongylocentrotus purpuratus. The sequence continues at coordinate 17,377,891 of NW_022145615.1, read as the reverse complement.
AGACCTGAAATTCATTTCTATTAAAGAGACATTAAACCATTCTGATTAACTTCTAGACTAAATATCAATAAAAGAAGGATTAAAATCCACATTTCTCTGTTTCTCAGATTGAACCATCGCATAAAACTGTAATTTCATTCGGCTGCTATTTACGCGGCAAAGCGTGTTGAGTAAAATAGTCCTATATATTAGTAATGACCTTGCAAGCTTCCGTATGATAACAACGGAATGTTTTGACTAATGTTTGTTACCATGGTGATGGATTGGTCTAATAATGAAAGTGCGGAAAGGTAAAAAAACAAATATGAAGGGAAAACGGAAAAGTACAACGATCTTAAAATGGTCAGAATGCGTGACTCTTGTGTATAAGAGTTAATGATTAAGGTGGTATAAGTCTATAGTATTATAAGCAATAACCTTACAAGAAAACTACCATCAATATCAGTATTAGTACTAGTAGGCCTATTGGAATTTGGTCTAGATATTGCAATAAGCGAGTTCGTAATTAGGATTTGCGCATGGGCAGATAAAGTTCATTCGTACCTAAATTGTAAAACTATTGAGACGAATACTCGGATCGTGCTCATGAAAGTTATGTAATCAGTATTCCTTTATTCACCAACAGTACATTTATCTGATACACAGGTAGAAGTATTCTTCTCAAGAGGTAAACAAAAGGTATTCGTGAAGCACCTCCATCACTTCGGCAGTGATTATTCTAAAATGCACAGGTGGGAAATAAGATCTGTGGATATTTTGGGGTCAAGCGGTCCAGAGCTATTTACGAACTCGCTTATTGGTATTGGTATTAGTAATAGTATTTATTTATTTCCTCTCATAGGGTGGATGGCCCTTTCAGCACAGCTGATTTTTAAAGGGGTCCACAAACATAAAAATAACAACAAATATACAGTGAATTATACAATAATATGTAAAACGTTGCAAATGCAAGAAGTAAGGCAATGAATATGTACATGTAGTTACAACAACTAAACTTCTTACAAATTAATGTACAAAACAAACAAACAATAAGACAGTTAATTGCAGATATTCAACTAGAACGACAACAAGCATACGAGTAATACTGTAAAACCGATAACATTACACAAAAAACATCAAGGTAAACATAAGAGAAAAACAAGAAAAAAACAACAAAACAAGACAGGAATAAAGGATGGGTATAATACTTATCACGTTTAAAAGTATTTATTTTTCGGGCCCGGTAATCAAAGAAAAGGTAATAGCGGGAGAGCTGGAGAGAAATGAAGATAAATGGATAGAGAGTGATAGTGAGAGGAATCGAGTGAAAAGGAGAGAGAGAGAGAGGAGAGAGAGAGAGAGAGAGAGAGAGACTCTGAGAGAAGTGGCGGGTGATGCTAAAGGAAAAGAGACGATGGTGGCGCTATGCCTATTCTCTGTTGAGTGACACATCGATCTATACATATCTCGATGAAAAAATGCATATTAATTCGATGGGAGAAAGTGAAAACAAAATTGACTGTTTCCGTGTGTCGCTTCCCCTCCCTACTAGAGCCTTTTTTCTCTATCTATATTGCTTTTAAAATTCAATTATTTAATGATGATCATATTAATTCATTTCAACCGTTATTCTACCTTATTGTAATACAGTTCGACAAGATAACTTGTACATTTGGCGGATGTAGTTTATAAGATTTAAGGTGAAGTCAGTACATTTTGTCTGATGCTTAGAAGCATGAACACTAAATGTGATATTTGTTCAAAAAGATAATAATTATGCCAGGATTAGAAAAAACGTGACTGGAAGATAATAACATAGGCGTACGTGTATTAGGCCTACTTCAATAATATTGAAGAAAGCCGCAGCAGCCCTAAATTATGTATAATTAATAATAATAATAATAATAATAGTGGCTACTTGTATAGCGCACAGGGATAGAAATTTAGACAACAGTACAAAGCAGATTTGGCTTTTTACATACAGCGATATGCCCCCCGATATGCTCCCCCCCCTGACACCCCCCCCCCCCCCCCATTAGCGTTTTTTCGTCACCATGACATCGTGTGAAAAAGCAGACGTCGGTATTAAATCTTGACAAATCATAATATCTAAAATCGCGCCCTCTCCATTTAAACGGACGTATTAATGCAGAATAAAACTCCACGATACTATTATTGTACTCTATCTACTTTCAGTAATGTACTTCTACAAGAGATAGTTATTATTTTTAAATGGATCTTAAGACCGGGGTTAAAGACCCATTCTTACACTGTCTGGCACCCATCATCGATTCGGTAGGCGGACCCTACAATAATATTATTGGTATCAGGGGCGTACGCAGGATTTTTTCAAGGGGGGGGGGGGGGGGGGGGTTTAAAAATCTGGCCCAAAATATTTTGCTCCCGAAAATTTGAAAATCGTGCCGGCCGAAAAGTCGCTCAGTGGGGGGGGGGGGGGGGGGGGGGGCGGGTAAGCGGACACTTTTTTTTTTTTTTTTGGTCTCGAAATTTGAAAATTTGACATTTTTTTTCGTTGGGGGGGGGGGGGGTAAGGTCACTTTACGTTATCCGTGGGCATAATTTTTTTTTTTTTTTTTTTTTTAATTTAGAAAAAACAAAACAAAACAAAACAAACAAAGGGGGGGGGGGGTTTTAGTTTTTTTGGGGGGTTTACACACATATAAAAATACCAAAGAGGGGGGTTTGAACCCCAAACCCCCCCCCCCCCCCCCCCCTGCGTAAGCCCCTGATTGGTATAGGTGGTAATCAAAAGACTGTGAAATGAAAAATTATGTAGATGCGATAAAAATGTGAAAATCTAAACTTGGTATTGTTCATCTTAATCACTGGCGTCGCTGGATTTTTTTATGTGATGCTATCATTCTTGGAGCAATTATATCAGGTGGAACTCTAGAGTAATGAGAATATACTGTTAAACATTTTTGTCTTGATGAGACTGATTGGAAAGGGCCGTGTTTAATACTCTGTGGTGATTTTTTATTCTTTTTATTATTTGAAACACTTAGAATATGGGTTTCCATGACTTCTGAATAACAATTTAAAAACAAAATTAATAACTTAGTCAAACACCGAGTACGCAGAAATAAGATAATAATTTAAATAATGTAATAACAAAAACATTCCGAAATTAGGGGCGTGAACAAATAAAGTGTATAGGGGCTTCGCTTATCTCCATTCACATTTCATGTCAGTGAATCTGGACCGTTTAACCGTTCTCGACAATTCCCCATGAATTATTGACGGTTATATTTTTGTCAAGCCCTTGGCTTTCTTGCTGGCAAATCAATTTTTTCCACCCGCTTTCACAGAATGTTTTGTATAGGTGTTGAGGTCCAGCCGTGGATGAGTCTCCGAGGTACGGGGTTCGAATCCCTGTCGCAGCACTAATGTCTTTTGGCCAGACATTAATCTACATGTGCCATATTCCACCCAGGAGAGGTAAATTGGGTAGGCCTACTCGGCAGGAAATAATTCTTTGAAATGCTTAATGAGCGCTGTAATGGCTACGACAGGAGAGGCGTTAATTGGGCCAGACATGAGCGCTGTATACGACTCCACTATAATGAGTATCATTATCATTATCATTATACGCTCCTGGGGAGTGTTTCACAACTACTAAGATCGACTTAAATTGGATTTAACTGACTAGTTTATCTAACCATTCCTGGCATTAGTATCTCAAGGGACGTACAAATCATGGTCACAAATCTACAGAATTTACCTTTTTTGATAGTTCAATATTGAAGGAAAACAATATCTAAAGATCATAGTTGAGAGACCAATGGTGAGAGCAACCAGTGGCATGAGTGGCCTGCCATATAGTTAAGTCCAACTTAAAGACCGTCAATACTACTGGGCCAAAAGGGATTAGACCACCCAGCGAGGTCACTGACAGGTGGCTATCTCATTAACGCAACTCTCAACTAACATAAGAAAAAGAGGATCATGGGGGACCAACAGGCACCGATTGGGGAAGTTTTCTATATAGAGTCGAGTCGTCTCGTCGAGGGAGCAAGAAAGACACGGGTAAATATTTTGCTGTGTCGGGTCAGCTGTGTCGGTATTCTTGCTCGATCCTCGTGTACTATATCAATGCAGAAGTTTGAAGTCGGTGAGATGTATATTGTCGGTCGGCCGACAAGTTTTTTCCCTACAAACTGTGACTTTTTATCCGCTCTGACGACTTCGAGAGTGACTACAACTACAATACTTGTATTTTCTAGAAGTTTCACTTTCCTATAATATCAGCTAAAGAAATCAGAGGGTTAAAATGATCGGGGAAACTAAATTCAAACAAGGATTAAGAGTCAACAATGGTACGACGAATCGTCTTCCTTTCTGTATATTTTGATGAAACGCCAAAAATTCCGCGTGTCGCGCGGAAGGGGACAACTTCATTTAGACGAGTCGAGAACGCTATAACGAATCGTCTTATTTCTCTAATAATTTAAGGAAACGTCAAAGCTTCAATGCTTCGCGCGAGAGGGGGGAACTGAATTCAGACAAAATAGTGCTTATTAAGAGTCGAAAACGGTACAACGAATCGTCTGCTTTCTGTAATAATTTAAGGAAACGTCAAAGCTTCCGCGCTTAGCGCGCGAGGGGGAAACTGAATTCCGATAAATAGGGCTTAATAAGAGTCGAAAATGGTGTAACGAATCGTCTCCTTTCTATAATGATGAAAGCAAACGTCTAAGCTTTTCGCGCTTCGCGCGGGAAGGGGCAAACTGAATTCAGACAAGGATTAAGAGTCGAAAACGGTACAACGAATCGTCTGCTTTCTCTAATAATTTGAGGAAACATCAAAGCTTCCGCGCTTCGCGCTAAAGGGGGAAACTGAATTCAGAAAATTAGGGCTTATTACGAGTCAAAAACGGTACAACGAATCGTCTTCTTTTTCTCATAATTTAATGAAACGTCAAAGCTTCCTCGCTTCGAGCGGGAGGGGTGAAACTGAATTCAGACAAAGATTAAGAGTCGAGCACGGTTCAACAAATCGTCTTTTTTCTATAATAATTAAATCAAACGTCTAAACTTTTCGCGCTTCGCGCGGGAAGGGGGAAACTGAATTCAGACAAGGATTAAGGGTCGAAAACGGTACAACGAATCGTCTGCTCTCTCTAATAATTTAAGGAAACATCAAAGCTTCTGCGCTTCGCGCTAAAGGGGGAAACTGAATTCAGAAAATTAGGGCTTATTAAGAGTCGAAAACGCTACAACGAATAGTCTTTTTCTCATAATTTAATGAAACGTCAGAGAAACTGAATTCAGACAAAGATTAAGAGTCGAGCACGGCTCAACAAATCGTCTACTTTCTCCAATAATTTAATGAAAGGACCAAATTTCCGCGCTTCGCGCGGGAGGGGGAAAAACTGAATTCAGAGTTGAGAATTACACCGAATCGTCTGTTTTTTCTCATAATTTAATGAAACCTCAAAGCTTCCGCGCTTTGCGCTCATGGGGGAGAAACTGAATTCAGACAAGGATTAACAGTCGAGAACGGTACAGCAAATCGTCTTCTTTTCCTAATAATTTAAGGAAACGTCATAGCTTTTGCGCTTCGCGCGGTAGGGGAGGGGGGGGGGGGACTTCATTCAGACAAGGATTAACAGTCGAGAACGGTACAGCAAATCGTCTTCTTTTCCTAATAATTTAAGGAAACGTCTAAGCTTCCACTCCCTAAAATGAGATCCTAGCTCCGCGCCTGCATTAAAATATATAGCTATGATGCTGACTAAGTTGACGACGGAAATAATTCGTATATTTATATCGTCGAGGAAAATGACCATTTGCGCATACGCTAGTACTATAGATAGTCCATAGGAAAAACAATTTAGCCTTCGGCCCCGGGTTTATAGGGTTAAATTTGTAGATATTGGGACATTTAATTTTGTCGGTAATTGGTGGCTAGTTTTGTCGGTAATCGTTGGCCTCTACACCCCCCCCCCCCCCCACTGAAAAAGGTCTGGCGACGCCCCTGCTTTCAGCGTCTGACGGGTCGGTAGGGACGGAGAGACGGTGATGTACGCATACTACCTCATGTTGGGTGATAAGTTTAATTAAAGCTCTCATATGACCCTGAATTAAGGGTTGAACGCTTCTACCCATGAAACTCTTGTTAACGAGGTGATCAGACGTCGCGTCGTCTAATGGCTTCCTCTCTCCACTAATGGGTTGAATGCAAGTAATCAGAACACATTCCATCAGAAGATAGTTACGCGAAGCCTAGACAGAAATAATCGTCTGATATGGGTCATTTCTTTAATAAAACTGACATTAATTTTGTCGACATTCCCCAATACAATATGTATAGAGGCGGTCAGAGCCAGATGCAATCTCAGCGGAACAACCGTCGTTATCAGAGACTGAAGCTTTCGGTCTACGCGATGTCCTGCTGTGACAGTATTCATAATTATTTATAGGCAAAATTCATTTTGAGCATTAAGGATGAAGTGATGAAGATTTTATTAGTTTGATTTCAAAATATTGAGCCTCTGCAATCTGCTATCATTTCCTGCACCAGTAAAACCTTAGTATTTATGATGCAATGATATAATTTATCTCTGCGAGACAAAATCAATCACAAAGTCATACGCCAAAAAACAAAGATTAAAGACATCATAGAGAAAGTCAGAGAATCCAAGTAGAGATGGGCTGGGCATGTAGCAAGACTTCAGGACAATAGATGGACAAATCGTTTAACAGAATGGCAACCAAGGATGGGAAAGAGAAGAAGATGAAGGCAGAGAGAAGATGGAAAGATGACCTATCATCATACATGGGAACGGCTGCTTGGACTAGGACAGCTAGAGACAGAAGAGAATGGAAATGTTATGAGGAGGGCTTTGTCCAACGTCTGGATGAATTATAGCCTGAAAGATAGATAGATAGATAGATAGATATAGTATGCGTTTGCTGTATTAAGATTATGTTTCTTATTTTATTTTTCTTCGTTGATTTATTTGATGGTAGTCAGAGTACCGCAGCTGTGACATCATAAACCACTATTTTTAGAATTTCTCAATTTGAACTTAAAAACAGTGAATATGTTAATTATTTGCTGAGATATGACCATCCGAATAAATAGATTTCAAAAGGAAATCACCGTTATTTTGATCACTGTTATTTTGCTCTGGTTCGTAATACTACAAACCAGAGCAAAATAACAGGGATTTCCTATTGAAATAAATTAATTGGCTGAGATAATTATGACCATCCGAATAAATAAATTTCAAAAGGAAATCACCGTTATTTTGATCACTGTTATTTTGCTCTGGTTCGTAATACTACAAACCAGAGCAAAATAACAAGGATTTCCTATTGAAATAAATTAATTCGGATATGCATATCTCAGCCAATACTCAACATATTTGATATCAACATTTTGACATTATTTTTGATGCTCTTTCGGAACATGAAGTTCAAGATTGGAAACTCTAAAAACAGTTTTTTGGATGACGTCACAGTCGACCACTAGGCCTATTTCACGATATTATTTCAATACATTTTAAGTCTAATTTGATGTGTATTCTGTTGCATTATTCATTCATTGATTCCAATGTGACTGCTTTGCCGCTATTCTCCTCCAATGCTCTACCAATCATCGTACTTTGTCTGTAATTTCTCGACTTCCCTTTTCCTTTATTTCGAGTTGTTTCCGGGGTTTTTTTTCACCCTCCCACTCATTCTCTCTGTCTCCCTCCCTAATTTCGCATTGGATCAACAGAGAGAGAGAGAGAGAGACAGACAGATGGAGAAAAGGACAAAGAGAGAGAGAGAGAGAGAGAGAGAGAGAGAGAGAGAGTCATTCAGCTTAAAGGCATCAAGCACATTACCTTGCATTGGAATGAATGAACATGACTTGTCAAAAATGCAAGCAAACAATGCTTCCAGAAAAGGTAGTTTACAAAAAATGAAGGTAGCAATGCTCTTGAAAACAGCCGTGTGCGCTGAAATGCATGAAATACATTATTACTGATAGACTGAATAATTATGAATAGATGACCGAGTTGCTGTGTTTGAACTATGGCTCTTGTATGCCATAACGTCCAAATGAGGGTACGTTTGTGTGTATTCTAAAGGAGCTTTCTGAAATTACGACAAGAGTTTCATTTTATGCTTTTGGAAAATGATTTTTTTTTAAATTAATAATTTACTCTACGAACCTCGATACCCTTAAAAGAATATGAACGATTACCACAACATTACCGCAGTTGTTCTTTACAACGAAAATTTTACTTTGGAATAGAAAGATTTAGTCTTAAGGCTACTTCGGACATTAAATTTTGTATTTATGATTGTATTACCAGGGGATGTTTCACAAAGACTAAGATCAACTTTAAGTTGGACTTAACTATGGCAGGCCATTCATATGCATCTGGCTGCTCTCACCATTAGTCTCTCGATTATGATCTTTAGATAATAATTTTTCCTTCAATAATGAACTATCAAAAAAGGTAAATTCTGTGCATGTTGTGTCCACGATTTGTACGTCCCTTGAGAAACCAATGCCAGAAATTGTTAGAGGAACTAGTGGCATGAAATTCCTAGTTAAGTTTAACTTAAAGTCGATCTTAGTCTTTGTAAAACACACCCCTGGTTTCACAAGTTGTTAAGTGCCAACACGCGTATAATCATCTCAGAAGGTAGATTCATCTTTACACAGTCATGATAACGAACATAATCTTATTCTATTACACCTCCCAGAGTACGAATGTAATGCGTACAACAGGTAATGATGATAATGCTTTTGAATATTTCCCCCTATGAAGTAGTTTTCCATAATACCCATGGGATAACAGACGATGTCGGGTCAAAATATAAAGCCACTCTGGAACACCCCGTCATACGACGTGACCTGTGAACTTAATTCTCTCTCGGTTTTACCTCTTGAGCCCCTTCTTGACAAAGTTTTGTGCTCATATATTTCCTAGTTGTCGTTCCCTAACTTCCCTTGAGTATTGTTTCGACCTACATTTGTTTTTTCTTCGTGTAAAGTACCAAAAGACGTACTGCAAAACAACCGTCTCGAATGCATGAACACTATTTAGCCGACAAAGAACCACTTCGCTATGGTTCTAAGGGGTTTATTCATTAATTCATTTGTAAGATCAAATTGTGTGTATCATTTTTGTCTCTCGTGAATGGGATGCAGCATACGGTTTCAGTTAATGACTTTATTGAGAAAATAAATCAATTTTACCGTATTTGTGATTACTTTGCCCGCAAGCTAAAAGACAGACTTGATAAAGCAACTTCTGAGACATTGTTGCTTTCTAATATCGATCAAAATGAGATTTGATCGGTGCAGTGCAGTCATTCACAGACATGGAAAACATGAGTTGTGAACACGATATGAATGCACTTATAATGAGAAATTGCATGTCCTACAATCGAATGGAAAATGACTGCCGTCTGTGATAATTATGTTCATCTCAAATGTGCTCACACAATTTTAATACCCGATAAAAGATGTGTTCGATAAATTTTGGATGTGATGATTTCTAAAACATTTTTTTTTTCTGAATTATCGTAAAGTAACTGAAAAGGTTGAAGATAAGTAGTCAGGGATGATTTTTAGTCATGAGGCGTGGTTTCGAATTCGGTTACTCCCTGGAATAAACAGATTGGGTGCAAACTATACGCTATACCTCTCAGCCATCACGCCTTCGGTAGTTTAGTCATTTTGAAAGTATGCATGGTATATCACCGTAATATTGAATATCTACGGGTATTTATACAGGAAGGTTCTAATACGTTAAAGAAAGATGTATTTTGGAATTACAACAAGAAATAGTTTACTTTATATGTTAAAACATGTTGACTTTCGACCCATGTCTCACTCTCTTTATCTTTTATCAGTCTCTTCCTTTCACATTTCAGCTTTGACCCCTCTCGTGTTTTTTCTTAAACTATTTATTTTTACTCGATACACAATGAAAAACATGATGAGACTGGAAATCATAAAATATTCTAAATAATAACAGTTTGGTTTAAAAGAATATAGACTATCATATCATGTGTAACTAATCTCTTGATTATTGTCCACTTTCAACAAGCCTTTTGCCAGACATTTTAAACCTTCGCCTCATCGCCTGCCATTCCCAGCCCTTTTGCGCATAAGCATTCGTGATTATTCTCCGGAGGAATCCTAATAAAATTTTCATTCACTTCTGTTTGCTCGCTCTTTACTCATTAATGATCGAGCGCTTTCGTAATTAAACCGTCATGATTGTTTGCTAACAATCACGACAATAACCTAATAATACACAGCTCCCATCATACTGTATTGAGGCGGATCTGGGAGGGGGAGGGGGAGGGCATTCCTTGAAAAAAAGGTGTAAAAACACGTTAATTTTACCTTTTTACCGGGGGGGGGGGGGTGCGATTTATCAAATTTTCGAGGGGCAACAAAACAAATGTTTAGGACTCACTACCACCCCCCCCCCCCCCACCCCGCACTGAGCGAATTAACGGCTGGCTATTTCGCCGCTAAACATTTTCTCACGAATTGGGCCCCCTCCCCTGCCGTCGGCTGGATCCGCCCATGTTGAGGAGCATGGTTATAAAAAGGCTAACCTCATGAAAGCAACCAACATCAATGCGGAACCCATGCATCTACGATTGCGCGCGTTTTCCTCTTATCGTCAGCGCAGAAAACAGAATTCGTTCGCTTTGGTGTTCACTCATCATGACTACATTATACAGGTCATACACTTCAGGGTGTGATGTGTGATCGTCATGGTAACGTTATAGGCTGGTGCAGCATAATAAATAAAAAACTTAATCTCTCTCGAGCAAGTAAATTTTCGGATCAGATTTCTACCCGCACATGTCTGAGACCTGAGCTCGAATTCAACTCGGATGTATTATACATGACATTGACCCGTTATCGCTTGGTTCTTAACAAAGGATGCATGGTGTAAAGTACCACGGACTGAAAAACTCTGAGTAGTAGTGCGATTAGAATGAACATTGTGTTTAGTTTCGAAATCGGAAAAGAATAGGAACACTGCAGAAAGGAAACCGAAGCCAGACAGAGTGATAACAGTCAGTGCCCGATAGGAGTCGTGTTACTTCCTCGTTTTGGAAGTTCATGATTCAGTTCCGGACGAGTTTTTGACATCTTCGGGATACTGCGTAAAATACACTATTACAAGTTGACCCTCCTCCGGGTCACAGCAATCATTGTTTCATGTGTAAATGGAGGAAATCGTGATTTACCTCCCTCAGTTATATAGCAACTGGTTCAACAAGAGTCAATGCGTCGAATAAGTCTTCGGAGCGGAACCGTGTTAGTTAGTACACGGAGGAGCCAAACACACGGAAATCAATTTTTCTTTCGAGAACTTTTGGAATTGTTGCAGACATTGTCATCTCTATGAAAGTTCAGGGTTGCCATTGGAGCTAAAATATATGTCATGATAACACCGTCTTTTTTTGTAGCTGGAGTTCAAAGAACACTTATAGATGAACTGTACAAACGAGATATTTACTTTGTGAGCATATTCATGGAGCGTGAAGGTATTTCATGTCGATAAGGTTGGATTATAGAAAATCGTGCGACCTATAAATGATGATTAAACGAAGCCAATAACAGCAATACCACTGACAGAGGCGAAATAATAGAGAACTGTGAAATTGATTGTGAAACCCATTTTAGGAGTCAGAGACTTAGCTGGTCTATTGTTATATCGATGCTGAATAAACAACACGTTTGTTTGTATGATTTATATTATCAAGGTTGTGTGATACACAAGGGCGCATTGAGTAAACATCTACAGTAGAGATCGTGCAGGAAGGAGGTACACACTTCCAAAAATATGGAATGATTCAATAAGCAGTATTTTAGGGGAAATTGCGAACCCGGATGTGCTCTAGTGAACAAACTCCATAACTGTCCAAGCTCCGCACCATTACACCAAATCGTTTGATTGAAGGTGTTGAGATCTTAGTTTCAGGCTGACTCGCTCATTATAAAACAGTGTAATATATCAGCATATGACTCCCGAAAGATGGCGACTACAATGACAACGATAAATCAGTCCTCAACGGTATCGACAATGCTTTCAACATCGTCGTCGACTGTATCTCAGACAATGGAATACACTGAATGGAATGACACTGCATTTGATACGACTATGAATATGACGACGATGACAACGACAAAGGACCCGCTAGTATCGGATACAGAAGCGCTTATAATGAGTATTTTCTTGAATATTATAGCACTTTTAGGAATCGTCGGAAATTCGATTGTCATTGTCAGTGTGGTATTTAGTCGCAAGCTACAGACGGTTACCAATGTGTTTATTATAGCTCTCTGTGTTACTGATCTTTTGGTCTGCATTACTCTCCCGTTCCAGACTTTTGCTTTAATTTCACAAGACGGATGGCCCTTAGCGGACTGGCTCTGCGCCGCCATTGGGGGTATTACAAGTATCTGTTTCGGTGCGAGTGTTCTCCTGCTTGTTCTTATTGCTTTCAATCGATACTTCGTCATCACTCGACCACGCAGCACCTGTCAACGCCTCTACAAACCTCGTAACCTGTTTCTTATGGTGGCTTCTACTTATATCTATACCTTCATAATGTTCGCTGTCCTGCCTCTCGCTGATATTGGAATGTTAGGGTACTCTGAATCCTATCGTATCTGTTCATGGGATGACGAACACGAACTTTCTGAAGTAAATGACATCATCGTGGGAATCACGTTCAGCGTTTCGTTCGTCGTCATTGTCGTCTGTTATATCCGCATATTTCTGTTCATCAAGAAGCATCATCGTGCCATGCTGTCTCACAGATCACCCAGCGAAGGCAGCGTCGGAGTGGACAATGAATTCACGAGCACAGAGCAAACCGAAACTCAACTACCTCCTCCTCGTTCTCATAATGCTGCAAGCTCGAACATTTCGGAGGGGAGGAAAGTTTCAGGTATTAAGACAGTGGTGCTCAAACGGGAAGTTGAGATCACCAAAAATCTTCTAATGGTCATCGTTTCATTCTTCATCTGCATTGCGCCTTACAGTGTCTCCCTGTTGTTACCTAAGGGAAATTCTCTTTCCATATTTACTGGTATACTACTCATGTTCAACACATGCATCAATCCAATGATATATTCATTCAAACATCCCACATTTAAGGTCGTTATTCGTTGTGTCGTCGGTTGTCGATATGCTGACATTCCAAAGCCGTCACTAACATTAAAGAAATTGCTGAAATTGGGCCGAAACGCACCATAAGTATGAGGTATGATGATTGAATATCTGCAGCTACACTTGTAAGATGTTCTTGATATATGTTACCATTTCTTTTGATCTTAATTATATCTTGCCTTTTCCAAGCTGCTTTAATAGTCCACTTACATATTCAAGGACTAAATATAGATATCTCAAATAATCATTAAAAACATGATAATAAAGTCTATTGGTCTCTCTATATCATTTTTGATCAGCAAAACACACAGTAGATTGTCTGAAATTCAATCACCAACGATTACATTTTGTGTGTACGACATTATTAATTGGTCTATGTAACCAAGTTGCAGTCACTGGTAGAGCTGCAGCCTGCAGGTACTTAAATGAAGATTAGAGGTGCCGTAGTCGAGTGGTTTTATAGCACTCAACTTGAAATGCAAAGGTCGTGGTTTAACCCCGACATAGCACTAATGTCCTGTGGCAAGGCATTACTCTATATTTGCCGCTCCTTACCCAGGAAAGAAATGGGGTCCTGGAAGGATGGCGAAAGCCTTTGTGATGAATTATATATGCCCTTACGGTAGATATATGGGTAGGAATACGCCCCAAGGAGTGGATATAGTGCACATTGTGTGGGCATGAATCTGGTAATATTAATTTGTATATGTAAAGCACTAATTATGACATGAATAGAGTTATGGTAAACGTAATAAGACATTTTATTGACCTTAACTTATTATGAACTCCTCTGACCTATTCTCTTGTATTTGCTCTTTTCCACCAACGTAATTGTATTTCGTAATTTCACTTTACATATATCTTGTTAATATTAACTCGGATACATTCTGTCTGGCAGGAATAGTACTTACTCAATGAAAAGTACAGCATATTATGTGTTAACATGTAACATAGGCATATACACTGTATTTATATATATATATATATGTATAATTATATCTAACTATCTGACGAAATAAATTAAAACCGATCAGAGTGAAGAAGTGACCTATCAGTGACTTTTTATTTCAATTGCTTTAATCATTATAAACAAAAGTATATAAATAAATATTACATACTTATATGTATATATACATTTTATTTGGATAATAAAGTGCGACAAACACCCGCTTTAAACAAAAATGACATGTAGGTCATTTGTAGACAAAAAACGGTGACGTACTGTTTTGCTGGTTCTCATGATTTCGTAAACATCTCTCTAAATAGGAAAGTGGGGAATATCTATCGTTCTATAAACGACCAAATACATCAACACGCCATAAAAGTGTGCAATTTACGAGTTTCCTGGTATTTTGTTTTAGGTCCCGTTCACTTCATTATGTGAGAAAATCATTGTCATGATGAAATTGTGAAGTAAGATTTATAAGATGGTTCTCAATTAATAATTTTTAATCAGGCAGTTTTTATTTCTATAATTTAGGGCTCAACTTCATTGGCACTATTGGGACATTATTTGATGAAACATCAACAGACTATACATTTCTTTGTGCTCGGAGTACATATTTTGATTACCTTTGCTATCGTATATTATTTGATGTTTTAAATGTGTCCTAAACTGAGATGTAAATAACATTGATAGAATTTATGCAATTTATACATCGAGTACTGTATTGTCTGTGTGTACATATATCCATGTACATAATTGTTGTTATTGCAGAGTAGTTGGAATGTTGAACAGCATGGACTTATATGAAGTCTTATGTAAATATGTATCATCTTATAAATTAGTTTTTATTATTTTGCTTAAATAAACTAAATATGAATAACGACAATAACCTGATGATTTCGCATTCTTCTGTGCAGTACTGGCATAAATGAATAGAAAACACAATAAATTAACCGTCTTTTAGCGTATCTAATTCGGATACTCGTTCACGACTCCCCAGACAACCCCCAAGGAAATTACCCCTAGGATAATTACTTATACTAGGACAGTAACATACGTGTTTTTTGTCACCATGTTGTTCGACCATTGATATGTTGTCTTCATATTACTCTCGACCAAATGCCGCAGTTCGAAAAGTTGGTTGCAACTGCATTGTGTACTACTACTACCACTACTACTACTACTACTATTACTACTACTACTACTATTACTACTACTACTACTACTACTACTACTACTACTACTACTACTACTACTACTACTACCACCACCACCACTACTTCTACTATTGTTACTGCTTCTGTTACTATAAGGAGATGTTCAATGACATTTTTCCCAAAGGGTTATTCATGTGATAAAGCAACGATAAGCTTTGGTGATTTACCGTGGCTTATATTATGACGGGTACTTGTCCCAAGACCTGGAGAGTGTCATAAAATGACTACTTGTCCAGAGGAAAGTGAAAGTGATGTGAATAATTCATTAATAAATAAATTTCTTTATCATTATGAAAAAAAATATGCCCCTCGCAAGAATTAAACCAAGTCAAACGAGAAACAAACAATCATGGATTACTCAAGGTATCATCAAAGTTATACTCGAAATCGTTTATATAAAATACCACTTTAATCACCTTTGATTTAAAATCAAAATAGATATAAAAAGTACTGTAATTAATTGACATCAATTATTCATTTGTCACGCAAATTATACTATTCTAATAACATTTAATATACTTATCATAATAATCAATCATGATGGCAAACATTTTGAGAAATCTTATGAAAGAAAAAGGATATTTTACATGAATTTTAATTTAAAGACAATGGGCATAACATTCAAGACCCAAATGATATTGCTAATGTATCAATGCTTACTAAAACTTATATTAGCCCAAACTTAGCATCCAAAATAGTCAATAGTAAGAATGATTTTTTTTGTTAAATACTTAAATTACAATGTTGAACAGTCCTTATACATTCCAATCCAAGTAATATTTGGGACATTTTGGATTTTTTTTTATTTTGTTAAAGTCCAGTAAATCTAGCGGCAATAAAGAATTAAGTGTACTATCTTTTTTGTAACAAATGATTCACTTCATAGCTTCCCTATTATCAAATATTTTTAAATTATCTCTCTACCAAGGTATTTTTCCCGACCAACTAAAAATTGCGAAAACACTTCCGATTCATGTAAAAAGATTATCCATTCCAAATGTTAGACTACTGACCAATTTCTTTATTAACAAGCTTTTTAAATATATTAAAAGAAAGAGTATATAAACGATTATAATCTGTCTTAAAAACGAATGACTAATTGATTCCTTACCAATATGGATTTAGAGAGGATCACTTTACTAATTATACTATTCTACAATTTATTGTATGAGAAAATAAGTACCTTTCCGATTTCCTCTCTAAAAAAAGAACACGCCAAAGGTATTTATGGATTACCGAAGGCATCCGATACCATGGTGCGTATATTCGTTATTTTTTAATCTAAAACATCTGATATTCATACAGTTAAGTGCGGAGTACCACAGGGTTCCATCTTAGGTCCCCTACTATTTTTAAAGAATGATAACTTTAATGCATCACCACTCCTAACATAAATATTGCTCGCAGATGACACTCATTTACATAAAGACTTAAACATTATTATTACAACTCTCAACTTAGAATTAAATATTATGACCTTGGTTCTAATCCAATAATCCCTCCCTCTCTAAATATTAACAAACTTTCATAACAATTTCACGACACGCCCGTAATTAAAAAGGAAATTCTTAGGAGTAATAATATTGATTCAAATTTAATTTGGAATATTCACATTAATAATATTCGCTTTATATTTTGGAGATGAATTTAATTGGGAATATTCACATAAATAATATTCGCTTTATATTTTGGAGATGCATATACATTATACAATATATAATATAATAAAATTAATAATTCCTTCCTTTTGTGATACATATCTTATTGAAACCTAAAAGGAGGGGGGAATAAATGAAACTTATGTTAACATCTCGCCTCTATATTTGTCCACATTCACATTATATAGGCCATACTAGTCCGACTTTTTATGAATCAAAAACATTAAAAATTGATGATATATACAATTATTCTTATTGCATTCTTTATGTATGAATTTTCGATAAATTATATACAATTAGCATTTTGAAATATTTTAGTGTAAAATTGTCATATTCATTCTTATCCTTCGCAACAAAACTCATCCAACCTCCATTAAACCATGATTAAACTAACCCCAAACTTATTATGGCCCATAAATCGATAGAGAAACCATGGTCCGGATATTTCGAATAATTTACCTGACAATATCAGACATCTCTTTATTCATTTCAAATCCTCGATAAGAAAATATGTTATAGCCAAATATTCATAAACATAATTTTTTTTCCCTGATAAATAAATTAAAAATGACCTGTTTAAGAACAGAAACGAATCAAACAACTGCACACACACATGCACGCATTTGCAAATTTTCTTTTCTTTTCTTCAAACTTTTTATGATTATACTTTCTGAAGAAAAAAAAAATCTTTATAAGTGACACTCCATTCCCCGTCCGAGGTGTAAGTTGTCCTTGGATATTCAATTCAATTCAATTCAAAGTTTATTCAACACTCTTCATGAAAAAAAAATCGAAACATACAAGTATAGAATGGAATGATAAAAAACAAGATAGTGATAACAATGGCAATTTATGAGAGCATTTGGGATAGGCAGAAAGGAGGGATTCCTGATATGAAAGCCTATCCCTAAAACATACAAATACAGGGGAAAAAAGAAACAAGAACAGAACAAAAAACATATTTAAACATACTGTCATGTACAATCAGAGTAAACAAACACTAGCAAGAGAGTAACAAATTTACTCTACAAAAGTGTCAAAGTTGCCCATACTATTAATACTGATTATTATAATTATTTATTTGATTTTAAAATTTGATTGGTCCTAGAGAGTAGTCGGTTGTGGATATATGTAAAGTCCACGGGTGTAGTTGTTCTAGAATTCAACTGCTCAGAAGTATTTCGATTCACATTCAAATTTGTGTAAACCATTCATTGTGTTATTTATCTGAACATTAGAGGTAGAGGTGTGTCATAGCTATAACAATACCGCAGTGATAATATGTGGGTTTAGGGGATTTCTTATTCCGTTCCCCGTTTTTCTTTGATGACTCTGTTTTTTATTCTTATTACATTTCACAAGGATGTAAGGATAGAGGTTAGACATCCTTTATTAGGTGTAGTGGGCGAGAAATGGTGGGTTACCTAAGAAGAGAGTCTTTAAATTTAATATCAGTTTCCTCTTTTCGCAGAATTCACCTTCACCTGGTTTGTGAACTTACATACGTGATCATCACTCCAATGATTAATCATTAGAACAATCATCAATAGATGCAGTATGGTTTGCGCTTTAATTTTTATGATCAATTAAAATATGGTTTGTTTTAGCGTTATAGATGTGTGTCATATGTGTTTAACATAGTTGGACTGAATACGAAGATTAAAGGCCTACAAGGCAAGAGGAGGAGTGTTGTCAAGTAATGTAATGTATTTATTTTCCGTCATTTAAAAATATCAACAAATATACATTTACAATCATAAAGACACACTTATAAAAAGGAAGACGGAGGGATGGCCCTACTCAGCGTTGTTAGCATAATAATGCTGTTTTACATAGGGGTCCTTCCCAAGAATTGTTTAGATTACCAATAAAGCTGGTCGCCAACTCATATTCTGGCAAAGAGGTGTTTTTTATATTTATATATTGTCTATCACTTGATTTTCTGTATAGGTCAACGTCACCCTTTACCTCTTGAAACAAGAAAGCTGATATTCGGGAAAGAGACGTGAGCCCACTTGAAAAAGGTGTCCTGATGCGAATGAAAGTGATTGACTCTTCATCTAATCATGCTGGTACCCCTTTCCCTCCCTCCCTTTCTCTTTCTCTCTCTCTCTCTCTCTCTCTGATCATCAGCTGCATTATGTTGTTGTTGTCGTTGCTTTTGTCCTTGTTCTTGTTCTTAATTGTTGTTGGGAACTAACTGCTGACGTATTTCGCCCTGCTTTCCCTTTCTATTTCAAACTATATGAGGAAGGAATAGTGAATTTGTTTTGAATTCAGTGGTCAATATTTCTTTCCATTGCATGACGTTTGTTTGTTCACAAAATTTTAATCAGTGCCCATGACCTCCGGGCTGGATTTGGTTGCATGGATAGAGATATTGGCTTTGTTCAGGTTTGGTCAGTTAAATTTGTACCATTCGGTACCATTTTGCGTGGACCTAACACACTGTTAGGTTCATGTATATATCAACCTATAGTATTTGTTTTCTTTTGTTCTCAATCGTTTTTGATTACTTTGGTTTCTTCTTCTTTTGATTATTCAATCAATGGACCATTACAACAACAGCGAAAATTGCGTTACCAGTTACAACCGACCAAGGCGCTTAGAGTATTAAACCTTAAATGTATATGCGGCATACACAATGAGGAACCGATAACAATTTTTTAAACATGAAATCTATAAAAGAAACTTTCTTGGGATCAACATGATCAGATCAGTGAGGTCAGATGATTTTGTAGTTCAGCTAACGTGTATTTAGAAAAACACTTCCGCTGTTCACCGTTAGAATTTCCGCTTGTCAAGATTTCGTTACCACTAACTGAGAGATAGAGAGAGAGAGAGAGAGAGAGAGAGAGAGAGAGGGAGAGGCAAAGAAATGGAGAGAGTAAGTGAGAGAGAGAGAGAGAGAGAGAGAGAGAGAGAGAGAGAAAGTGATAGAGAATATACAAAGAGAGGGGAGAGAAAGTGTAAGAGAGAGAGAGAGAGAGAGGGGTGTGTGTGATAGAATATACAAAGAGAGGGGAGAGAAAGAGAGAGAGAGATGGAGAGATAGAGAGAGAGAGAGAGAGAGAGAGAGAGAGAGAGAGAGAGAGAATATACAACAAAATAGAAAGAAAGAGAGAGAAAGAGAGAGAGAGAGAGAGAGAGAGAGGGGGGGGGGAAGGAGGGAGAAAGAGAGAGAGAGAATATACAACACCAAAATAGAAAGAGAGAGAGAGAGAGAGAGAGAGAGAGAGAGAGAGAGAAAGATAAGGGAGAGTGAAAGGGGGAAATAAGATAATTTGGAACTCGTTTGTAATGTCAAGATCGGCTTCGATCAGCCAGTATTTTTTTTCTCCTTCTTCAATCAAATTCTTCTTTCTTTCTTTATAGCTCTACAGAGCGAATTTATTTTCCATTTCTTTTTCACATAATATAAACAATAACAAAACAATAATAAACGTAATGGTATAACAGAAATAAGCATTGAAATATCTTTGACATTGAAATCCAATGGGATGGTTCACCATGTAAAGGGTATAATATTCAATCATAAAAGTGATTCATTTCAACTAATATTTGTAATGGATATATGAAATGACAAGGCAGTACTGGCGACGTGTTTTTTATTTCTCTGCTTATCAGTTTCTCTTCAAAACATTTCAGACGCTAATCCCAATCATCCTATAAGCAAAATGAATTTATTCTTACCGAAAGGATTCTTATCAAGAATTGTAAACGTGCGTTAAATACAAATACAACAATCAATGAGTTAAATGGATTCGGCTCTGCTTGCTTGAATCGATTTGGATTACCAAACGACGGAAGCCATTTATGCGGTGAATATTGGTTTTTATGGTAATGGCTTTGACTCACGAGTGTTTCGTTGACGCCTTCGCAAAATAATCACTAAACAAAGTGTGTCCTTTGCTTTATTTTACATCTAAATTGCATATACATGTATATCAAACGAGACGAAACGGGAGTAATTAGTTGCAATACGAGACGGAATTGATATGTAAGTTTCTCCATTTAACGTATATACATGTATATCAAACAAAACGAAATGAGAGTAATATTAGTTGCAATAAGAGACGGAATTGATAATCAGTTTCTCCATTTAACATTCTAACAGCATATACATGTTTATCAAACAAGACGAAATGGGAGTAATTAGTTGCAATAAGAGACGGAATTGATAATCAGTTTCTCCATTTAACGTCCTACCGGCATATACATGTATATCAAACGAGACGAAATAGGAGTAATTAATTAGTTGTTATAACTGTAATAAAAACAACGAACTGCAATAAAAAATTTAAAAATGATATAAAAATGATAAAGGTTTCGTTTGAGTGACTATAAGGCCTGAACCATTGATGTGTTTATTGCTTCTATTATTTAAATGCAGAGGAGTTGAAATCCATGAGTCATAGAGATGTATCCCATTGGAGTTGAGTCCATTTCAAGTTATTGTTAAAATTGTAGTTGAAATTGGATTCTTTATAGATCCCTAATCATGACTCTCCCCCAAAATGACTGGCTTGTACATTCAGAGAGTTGCAGGTTAGATGGAGGGCATTACATGCCATGGTATTTTGTTCAGACATCTGACAAATTATAATACCGATAAATCAGAAATTAGTATACGTCTACATCTCAAGCAAACTAGATATAAGAAACCCACTGCAATAGCTTGAAGCAAATTTTATAAGCCAGTTCACGAATAGCCAACGAGTCCGTATGACGTCACGTGTCAAAGGTCAAATGAGACATACCTCGCACAGGGTAAAGTGGTAAGCAAGATCTTTGCTTAGATTTTTTTTTCCTCATAAACTTTCTTTTTTTCTGCTGATATTATTATCTGAAATTGTAAAAATTGTTTAGAACATCAAAGTTCTAGAGAAACAACAGAGATTTTAACCAATTCCAACTCCCAACACTATATTCCAATCAATCCCCTACCTCTATATATACTCAAACCATTAAAATTAAGTAAGCAGAGAAAACACCAAAATAATATGAGACAGACCTATAAACAAATACACGCAGTAGAATATTAAACAGGCAATAACCAAAATGATCCACAACCACTATATTCTGAAGTAATAATACCTACGCCATGAGTCCCTGTAATAATTTGAGGGTGGGTCGATTCACTGAGGAACAATAATAGTCCAGGCTAGAGAGCAAGGAACCTTGTTTTTTTTATATATACAATGTTTTTTGATGGTTTCTTATCAATTTGAGGGTGCTGATTCCAAATCCGATGAGTGCCAGACGCGAAACCTTGAGCATTTTTCGTTAAACGCAAAAATTCAAAATGGCCGCCAAAATGGCCGCCAAATCATGAAAACGCTTATTATATGGCCATTTAAAAGGTTATTTGATGTTTTCTTGTCAATTCGGGGGTGCTGAGTCCGAATCCGATGAGTGCCAGACGCGAAACCTTGAGCATTTCTTGTAAAATGCGAAAAATTCAAAATGGCCGCCAAAATGGCCGCCAAATCATGAAAACGCTTATTATATGGCCATTTAAAAGGTTATTTGATGTTTTCTTGTCAATTCATGGTGTTGAATCTGAATCCGATGAGTGCCAGACGCGAAACCTTGAGCATTTCTCGTAAAATGCGAAAAAAATTCAAAATGGCCGCCAAAATGGCCGCCAAAATGGCCGCCAAATCATGAAAAAGCTCATTCTATGGCCATTTAAAAGATAATTTGATGTTTTCTTGTCAAATCGAGGGTGCTGAATCCGAATCCGATGAGTGCCAGACGCGAAACCTTGAGCATTTCTCGTAAAATGCGAAAAAATTCAAAATGGCCGCCAAAATGGCCGCCAAATCATGAAAAAGCTCATTCTATGGCCATTTAAAAGATTATTTGATGTTTTCTTGTCAAATCGAGGGTGCTGAATCCGAATCCGATGAGTGCCAGACGCGAAACCTTGAGCATTTTACGCAAAATACGATTATTATTTTTGTAGTCGATACCAATATAGTGAACCCAGCAGGCTAGCTAGAAATCAACAAAGTTTACTTTGTGAAATGGGAAAGTTATATACACGTATAAATAAAATAATGAATAAATGAGCATATAGATGATATAGATATTCATTGTAAAACATATTTTTGTCCATTATAGACAATCATTTACCATAATAATATTGATGTCTTTCTAGTCTTACCACCTCCATAATAGCAGTGCCGAACAAAGTCAAATATTATTAGTCTTCACAACTGCTAATGTCACTGTCACTGTCACTCTCTTCTGATGTCTTGTTCATTGGATTTTGGCAGCGGACATCGCCCTTACAGCGGCAGAATTCCAAGCATGCCAATGACGATTTGGTGCAGCTGCACTGGGCTGTTCTGCAGTCGCTCTTACACCCACACTTAATGATATTGAGGACTTCTTCCGGTCGACTGGCTGATCATTTTCGAGATAGACGGGTTGAATCGTAGAAGACTTCATCCTCCATCCATTCTTCAATGGGTCTAGGGCTGGGGGTACTGGCTTGCCAGCAGCCACCCACAACGCTACTTGATAATGGGCACGCTGGCAATGTGGCCGAAAAGCGGCCATAGTTGGTGTAAGACTCATTAATTTGGGAGGTACTAGGCGCTTGCCACCAGCCTTCCTTGTGAAAATGTTTCTTCGCATTGTGTCAAGAGAGTCATTTGGTTCTTCTCGGTACAGGGATGCCAGTATCTCAAGCAGGATTATATTACTTCATCGAGAGGCGTTTCAGTATTACCAAGGAGTAGAGAATCAGGATAGGGCTCCCAATTCTTGAGTGCAGATGCCTTTCCTACTCCATAGAAACAGGAAACGGTATCGCATCCAGTCAATGCATGGGCTCCAAGTAGATTGGGCATGATCTTCGTGTGTTTCTTGATAACCTTATTGACATCTATGACTTCTCGAGTGCGAGACGTTGATTCCATTACCACCTTTGTTGTGTGTGGTATTCCATTGGTTTGGAAATGTAGATGGTGTGCAAGAATGACCAGAACATCTGTGTCATCGCACACAACTTTGATAGGTGAGTGACCATCCTTGGATCATGCGGATCAGGTCCAATTACGATCAATCGTTTGCCCTCTGGTACTTGCATGGAACACAACTGATCTACGATCATCTTGATGACTTGTTGCTTGTTTGCAGTTACATTTAGGATGACGTTCTGCTTTGGCAGTGACTGTTCAGCTTGTATACACGGTTGCAACCTTTTGCACGTGCTGTTCGGCAACAGGACTTGATGCTGCTCTCGTAGTATCTGTCAAAAACCACATGAAGAACTGGACAACTGTCTGCATATTTCATGAACTTTGCTACAGCAACATCTACAAAGGTACACACCTTTGCTGGAGACGCAGGCCAAGGAACTTTTCAAAGAAGAGCACATCCATCAAGAATGATAACATCTGGCACCTCTGCACTTCGTTGACTACACTCAACCTTGATCCTTGACTTCAAGACGAACTTACTTGTGCAACGTGCATCACCATTATTGTCGAACAGTGCGGGTGGATAGGGAGCCAATTCATAAGAGAATAAGGTTTTGGTTGAAATCGCTTCCCTTGATGATGCCATGATCCCGATTACCCGGGCGTAGATCATCTCTGTATTGGTAACTATAGATACCTCACCTCTTGATGACATATCAGAAGCCTTTGCCATTCCTTTGACTCTCCTCTTTATTGTGTCATGGAACCCATTCGGCAACTTTCTTTCGTACTCGTTCATCTGATCAGTTCCAATCTTGATTGCATCATCGGCATTTACTGCTGGATCATCTACAACCTGTCCAGTGTAGATGTTCACCAGGCTTGAAGGAGGATGCTTCTCACTGTCAAATACATCTATACATGTCGATAGCGACTCTCGAAATCCCTTTCTGTCAGCCGCATCTTATTTGATTCTTTTGAGACTCTCTTCTTTGTGACAAGTGACAACTTTTTGATCTTTCCCTTCTTGCACGGCTTCCAAGTCATTCTTTAGTTGTCCAAAGAGGCTGAGAGACAAAGCCCAGATAGCAAGGGTAGACTCGTTCAAAGTGGAATGGTGGATGGAGGAAGGGTTGGGTGGATGGAGGAGAGGTAGGGTGGATGGAGGAGAGGTAGGGCGGTTGGAGGAGAGGTAGGGTGGAAGGAGGAGGGGTAGGGTGGATGGAGGAGAGGTAGGGTGGATTGAGGAGAGATAGGGTGGATGGAGGAGAGGTAGGGCGGTTGGAGGAGAGGTAGGGTGGAAGGAGGAGGGGTAGGGTGGATGGAGGAGAGGTAGGGTGGAGAGGAGGTGTGATAGAGGTAGGGTGGATTGAGGAGGGGTAGGGTGGATGGAGGAGGGGCAGGGTACGTGGATTGAGAAGAGGTAGGGTGGATGGAGGAGAGGTAGGGTGGAGAGGAGGTGTGATAGAGGTAGGGTGGATGGAGGAGCGGTAGGGTGGATGGAGGAGGGGTAGGGTGGATTGAGGAGAGATAGGGTGAATGGAGGAGGGGTAGGGTGGAAGGAGGGGTAGGGTGGATGGAGGAGGGGTAGGGTGGATGGAGGAGGAGTAGGGTGGATTGAGAAGAGGTAGGGTGGATTGAGAAGAGGTAGGGTAGGAGGAGGGGGGGGGGGGTAGGGTGGATGGAGGTGTGATAGAGGTAGGGTGGATTGAGGTGGGGTAGGGTGGATGGAGGAGGAGTAGGGTGGATTGAGAAGAGGTAGGGTGGATTGAGAAGAGGTAGGGTAGGAGGAGGGGGGGTAGGGTGGATGGAGGAGGGGTAGAGTGGATGGAGGAGAAGGTCCCTTTTCATAGCGCATGTACGTCGTTTCAATGTACATATCGGACCAGATGCCGTTCCAAATGCCATCCTGATGGTGCATCACATGTTCTCCATCTAAGAACTGCTTGAGTAATGCTGGTGGCAGACGTTGCATGGAGCGGAGATAGTACAGCCCATAGCGTGCATAATTGGTATGCCCTGAAGCAAAGAAATAGGGAAGCATTTCTTTGACAGCTTGCAGATGGAGAGACCAGTCACCCTCCCTCTCAGCTCTAACAAAAGCCATACAGATGAGCATGGGCTTTACAAGACAGTTCATCCACAACTTTGTAGTTCGACTCCTTTGCTTGCTGGCTACTTCAATCAACTCGTCAAAGTCAGTGAATTGGTGGTCTTCCAGTACTGATCTTAATATCTCCTCAATGACAAGTCGAAGCGCCCTGAAATTCTGTGGGAACTTCTTCCCAGACAGAAGTTTTGGAACTCCAGCAAATCGTGACTTCAGTATGTCTTCGAGCCCACTTCCCGACATAAAATAGCCGATACTTCCTAGAAAACTAATTATCATGTGCATGCCGCCTAGTCTGGGTACAAACTTGGCAAATCTGTCTTGGTTAGCCCAGACTATGTTTACCATCACTTGGTAGAGTTGCTGATCACACGTAAGAATTGTCTATTATTGACCTGTAAGTGATGTCAGGAACTGTGCCTGTACCATTGCCGTCATCATTGTGTCGGGTTCTGCTGGTGTCATATCCAAGAATGGAGTGTACACTACTGTAGTCTTGGGCCTCAGTTGCTGTCCACTGTCCCGTGCATGCATGCTTTGTATTGAAACCGCTAAATTCTGGGCAATCCTCGTTTCTTGTCACGGCCTGTAGGAAAGCAAGATCTTTTGCTGCTGCTCTGTTCTTGGAGACTTGCATACTTTCATCTTACCTGTTGTATATATCAATTACATGATGTGGTAGCCAGTTAACCATGGGTCTAGCTCTCAGATGCTTGTTTCCATGGTGAATATGAAGGACATGGCACTAGCCATGTAACAAGTCACCTGACTCCAACTAGAATGAAAAGTCTCAAATTTGTGTTTGGGTCATGCATACAAATGCATACAAATGGGGCAGTGTACTTTATGTGATGTTTGTGGTAGATGTTTGTGTGTGTGTGTGAGGGGTGGTGTGTGTGTGAGGGGTGGGGTGGGTGTGGGTGTGTGCCAGGGTGGGGTGGGTGTGTGTGTGGGTGAGCGTGTGTGTGGGTGTTTGTATAATTGTTTGCGGGTGATAATTGCACATTTAGAAAAAACCTCTGAGGTCTTAAATCGTGCTCATTAATGGTTTTATTAAATGTGTAATTAAATTTATTTGGCGGCCATATTGGCAGCCATTTTGACTTTTTCGCGTTTTACGAAAAATGCTCTAGGTTTCGCGTCTGGCACTTATCGGATTCGGATTCAGCACCCTCTATTTGACAAGAAAACATCAAATAACCTTTTAAATGGCCATAATTAAGCGTTTTCATGATTTGGCGGCCATTTTGGCGGCCATTTTGAATTTTTGCGTTTAACGAAAAATGCTCAAGGTTTCGCGTCTGGCACTCATTGGATTTGGATTCAGCACCCTCGAATTGACAAGAATCACTCAAAAAACATTGTATATATAAAAAAAACATGGTTCAGTCCCTTTCCTATGGGGCCTAGCCTGGACTATAAGTCTTACTGATGTAACTGATCGGACACAACGCAAGAGAGCGAAGCGATCCAGCAGGGCATCTAAAGTTCTAGATCACAGTATTTTCTCTCGCTCTGCCCTTACTCTACGATCTTTCGCTCTCTCCCTCTCTCTCTCTCTCTCTCTCTCTCTCTCTTTCTCACAGAGACACGAGCCTGAGATATCGTCCATGAAAATAAGACAAATCTTCGTTTTAATATGCCCAGATCTGCTTATAGCATGTACCGAATTAACATCGATGGGGACAGTCGTTTTGTTTTTCTTTCTTTATGGGAGATATGAATTGATGAGCTTTTGTAGGATGTAAGGATTTGTGTAGGATGTAAAAGCCATTGTTGGGATCAGGTTTAGATGAGATACTATCTCACACGATGAGTTTCTTCCAAGAAACACTGACGGCATCACTACGATTCGATGGTCAGGTTACGCATTTTCCTTTAAAACTTGCAGTGGCTTATTTATGTCCTTTAAAGAGAAAGTTGTGTTCTGGGAAGAGGTGAACAATAATTTGTTAGCGCTATCAATGTTATTAAGCAATCGTGGAAGAACATCAGATAATATTTTTTCACTATAGCATGGCTCTTCAAATGCCTTAATATTCTAAATATGGCATGTGACAGCATACAAATCGGGACGGATTTTTATGCCACATGTTCATGTAGTCCATGATCCATCATGCTTATTTCTGTGTACAGTGCTTGTAACTTTACCAAAGACCGGGCAAAATTTCTTATCATTCTGATGATTCAAGAACCTTGCAGTACACAACAATAGTTATATACTATAGATGATTATCCTTTTCTGATCGATTTTACATCATTTCTTTCACAATGCAATCGCATGACCAAAACTCAACTCGATCTTTAAGTGTTTAAGGATCCCTGTATCGAAATGAGAGTCGGTCTCATCGGAACGTGCGTGCATGAGGTAAATCGCTTTTCTCCCTTCCTATATTATGTCCACAAGCGCCATACTCCCATCCTCATCTTACCTCACTATATTCACATTACCAAGGGCTGGATTTATGATTTCCTTGTCGTATTCATTAGTGAAGGTGGTTTCAAACTGGTATAATTATCGGTTTCAATTCCATCTGGTAGAACACTATAGTAGCGACGCAACATATTGTGTGACGTGTCGTGACTTGGTGCTATTTCCAATAGCTCAAGCAGCATCACAAGAATAATTACTGTTATCTTTGGAAAAAATGATAATTATGTGCACCATCTTCACTCCCTTAGATTCTTGCCTGAACACATGATGAGCGATTTGCTACAGGAATGGCTAGGTGGACCAATTGATCCTTTGTTCAGTCACTGACGGATTTAGGGGGAAGGGCAAACAGTACCCTTTTTTATGCAGGAAGGGCGCTTAAAACTCATAACTTTTGGAGGTTGTCTGATTAAATAATTAAAAAGCGCCTGAAAGTTTTTGTTTGTCGGAAAAAATTCGGAATTGCTCTCCTCGGCAAATCCTGATCCGCATAGTTATGGTTTAGTTACGCATCTACTTGGCCCCCTCCCCCCCCCCCCCAAAAAAAAAAAAATCATAATGAGTATTATGCTCTTAATTCAAGAACCGCGCAATCCATCATCCTCGGGAGTGAAATTATGAATGTGTTCATATTAAAGCCCCTCTATAATGTGTTGGGAGCCCCACAAATCTGATGGGAAAATTTCACTTAAATAGTATCATAATGTGAAAAAGGATGTCATTTAAAATATATTTCTGCAAGGATTTTCAAATAAAATGTGTTTGAAGTCGAATATTGATGAAAGAATACAACATTTAGGTTTTCTGCGTACAACAGAAAACCCAAATTATGTATTTTTTTATCAATATTTGTCATCAAACACATTTTTCTCTTTTTTTTTGGGGGGGGGATCCTTGAAGAAATGTCTCTTAAGTGACATCCTCTTTCACATTATGATATATACAATATTATTTAAATGGAATTTTGCCATCAAAATGGAGCAAATTTTGGTCTCCCAAAACCTTAGAAGGGCTATAATCCAATTGTGAAGTTCCGGCATTGACAAATCGAAATCCACAAAAAATGCATGAACCTCGTAAAGTAATTAAAGCATCGCAAGTTAAATGCTCAACATGTCGCTTGAACATCCCTTTTCTTTTGCCAGCTTCAAAATATGAAGGCGGCAGTGCTGTCGTCTGCTTGTTAGCTTTGCCGCGTCATCGTGCATCCTTAAATCGGTTTCTATGACAACGTAAGCGTGCAGATAATGGTTTTCTTGTTTGGATCCCCCCTTCTCATCAATTTTACATCAAGTCAATTTTCATATGGAATTATGGAACAAAATTTCCAATTTAGCTTTCAGCATTATTCACCAAATTCTTGTCGAAGTAGGGCACTGTTTCATTGATGGGTACTTATCATTTCCTTTGGAACTCCCCACATTTTATTCTTTCTGATAAATCTTTGTCATTCCCACCCCCGAGTTTCTAGTTGCTTGCTCTATTTTTTTTAACATAACAAATCTAGGAACTTATGAGACAAGCCAACATCAAACTAATTATGTACTGACTTATTTAAAATTTGAGTTAGAATTTTAGCTAACGATTGTTCAAGATTTTCATTTGAAATTGTAAAATGGGAAAGCATTGTTGAATATCTAGTATATCTAGTCAATAGCCTTCCGAAGTGTGTATAAAAACGAAATAATAGGATTTCTGAATGACGTTCAGATAAAAACTCACATGACTGAATCAAAATAGATGGTATAATATTTGTTTAAAAATTAAGATGACTAATTAAACGAGACGTAACAAACATAAATGGCGCCAGTACACCGCGCGACGATCGGACACTGACAATGTTGTTGGCAGATGCTTACATTGATTTAATTTTGATCACATTCAGTGCACTATATCAGGGATGGGAGGGGGGCGGTAGAACTTGCTGGATCTTCGCATTATCGATGTTGGAAAACCTCATTAGCTTCACATACTGACAACGCAAACTGGTTACATCATAATGTAACGCAGCTAGGGCTGGCTACATAGGCTGTGTAATGAATCATAAAAAGAGAAAAATATAATCATGAAGGATGGAATATAGGGCGAACTAAAGCCTATAGAATTCAAAAAATGCTTCCAATGTTTATCATGGCACAGTTTAAAGGTAATACAAAGTTTTGGTAATATTTCAACAGGATTGGATCATGAAACTTAAAATTTGCATTACCAGTGTGAAACCTATTGTTAGAATGAGCAATTTTGAAAAAGTTGGGCTCTAAAACGCTAAGGATTTCGAGAAATTAAAATATCAAATTTATCGGTGCTTCCAATAAATTTAAAATAGCGCATACGGCCATATAATTATATACAATGGTACGAATCTCGGAATATGCAGCTCTGATATATAATTTCCAGACGGGAATAGAAAATCGGTCGATTTTAGTCGAGAGACATTGTTTTTTCAGCTAAATTAATATCAAATATCAAACAAAGGTCCTTATTGAACATATCCACCTTTCATTCGTGAGTTATGAAAAACATAAAATGTGCAATGGGTATGAATAATTTAGTTGTTGACTGTAAACCCCATTGTAACCGACGGTCACGTAAACGAGATTGAACTATGCAACCATTGAGAAGGGAATATCAAATTAACCTATTTGCATTACCATTCAATGTCTTGAAGGGACTAATCACCTACCAAAAGGAATGGCGAATCGCATTAGATGTAGATGAGGTATTTGCGAACAAACTCCTGAATATTAACACCCTTATTGATCCCGATGATACTACTACAGCACCACAAATTTGTAAACATTACACAATAAATCAATTATGGAATTCTTGCTTGGGGTAATTCAAACACCACATAAACACCACATATATTAATAGAATACTTCTTTACAAAAACGTGTACTGAGAGTGATAAATAATGCTAACTATTGCTCACAATCATACTGACTTATACCTTTCAAATCTCGTCATAATACATCTTTCAGTTAGCCCGTCGAGAACCCCCCC
Organism: Strongylocentrotus purpuratus; assembly: GCF_000002235.5. NCBI lineage: Eukaryota > Metazoa > Echinodermata > Echinoidea > Camarodonta > Strongylocentrotidae > Strongylocentrotus > Strongylocentrotus purpuratus. Next base: position 17,346,437 of record NW_022145615.1, on the reverse strand, counting down.
CCCCCCCCCAGCCATAATTGAACTCTTTACAAAAAATGACTAAACACACATACCAAGCACGACATGCGACACGTGCGAACTATCATCTTTATCTAACCAGGGCAGTTTTCGCTCAAAAAAACAATATCATACACAGGATCAAACTACTGGAGCAACATTGATCAGAATCTCTAACAGCTTAAAAACTATGGCAGCTTCAAAAAACATATTAATTGTTGATATTTAATTTGTACGTGTGATGCACTACTATTCTATTTTTCCCGACTGTGACTCCCGACCTTATAATAATAATAATATAATAACATTTTATTTTAAAAACCCAGGGTAGCCACTTCAGTTATGAAACTGCTCTTCCAGCGGGCCCTGCATAACATAACATGTTATTACTACCCTTCTCCAATCTAATATGCTGAGCGCCTAGCTAGAAGGCAGAAGGTCCCATTGTTATAGGTCTTTGGTATGACTCGGCCGGGGTTCGAACCCACGACCTCCCGTTCATGAGGTGGGCGCTCTAACCACTGAGCCACCATACCTTGAACATTCCATTCTAAAACTTCATCTTCTATCTTATCATTCTTCTTCTCACTCCCATTCTTTACCTTCTCTACCTATTTTTCATTTTCTTACATCATTCTCTGTTTTTGTCTGTATATACTTTGCTATATCGTCTTGATACCTGCTTTCCCCCCCCCCCTTCTTTAGTTCTTTATAAATTACTATATACATCTACCTGATTATGAATGGCACTTTGTCAAAATGATTTTAAGGAACTTAAACGCTACAAGCCACGCCTTTTATTAAGTTCCTTTTTTCACATGTAATTTCGAAATTATGTAGTTTCGAAATTATGTAGTATAAATACAATACAAACTTATGCTGTGTAGATGTCTTTATTGTTCATAAATATCAATTTTGTTAATACGCTATGTTTTTTTAATGTATCATTTTTTTCATGTGAAATAAAAGAAACTAAACTGAAACTGAATCTGAATGCCCAAGTAGGGTATCATTAATGGCCACTTAAAAGTTAATATTTAAAAACAAGGACTGCTGTTTAATAAAATCTGATAAAATAATCTTTCGTTTTCGTTATCACACGGTAGTGCAACTCTAATTTAAACAGGAACTTGAACAAGTACCAACTGGTCCAGAATGGTAAGAGCAAACAGTAATGATTTAATGATGTATTTTTGCCTAGTGGTTGAATATGGTTTGCATGCCTTGGCAGCTTACCCCTTCCTTCGAGGATGTAACTGTTTCCAAAGAAACAGTTGTAGAAACCTTTGACAAAGATCTTTTGATATTTTCTTTTCACACAAATATTAAATCTTTGAGTCTACTCTAATAGCCACAATGCAGTTTTCACTTTTAACTCATTACATATTATGTAAAACATGTTAAAGAAATTTTTTACCGCCGGAAGTCATGGACTAAAATCTAGCTAGACCTACTAATATAGCAATGAATCAATTATTATTTATCAAAATGGTAAACTTTTCATGACATAATGTGTTTCTACATAATTGAATTATTGATCTATGTGTTCTTTTGTTTACGTTGCAATGGTTTATGGGGGTAGGGGGGGTAATATAAACTGTTTAACGAATCTATCTCATCACAATGTAGCATTAATGTATTCCATATCCCACTAAAAAAATTATTGGCCTATCTAACATTTATAAACAAAAAAGTAAAAAGATTGTCTTTGGGTGTATTAGTTTTGTTTATAATCAGGGTTTGTATATTCCAGTTTCCTTTGTATAATGTACGTACTGACCTTGATTGATTGATTGATTGATTTTATTCGTCAAGTATAGTACAATGAATGGATACATAAAGCAAAATGAAACGAGAAGATACATTGACAGGATAACCCATGAAAGCCGGAAAAGGCTTATTTCCAACGGGGTCCTATAAAGTACGTGTACAGTACGGCATGAGAATAAAATATCACAACTAATAACTACTACGAATATTACGAATAAATAATATAACATAAACAACAACAAAACTTTCTAGAACTTATAGCAAACAATGATCTACGGTATATTATGCAAGATTAAACTTAAAAACATGCGCTACACATAATGAACTGTGATTTAAGATAACTGATATTACTGTTCCTGAAGGGATTCATGCTCTAGGTATTGTTTTAATACACTTTTAAAGTGTGAAAAATTCTTAACTATTTTGACAGGTTTTGGGAGAGAATTCCAAAATTGGATACCATTAAAATAAAAAGAGTTTCCAATTTGTCCTTTTCGCTTGGGTAAAACAAAATCAAAATGACTATTTCTTGTATCGTATCCATGGATATTTGAGACACGAGTAAAATTATTAGTAATATAATGATCTACATCTGAGTAGTATATTTTATGGACATGGTGTAACACGAGTTGTTTAGACCTTTGACCTACATAGAGTATACCTGCTTCTTCAAGTTCATTTTTCCCGACGTGTGTTCTTGGGCCTAAGCAATTAATAAATCTTACCATCTTATTCTGAATTATTCTTAACTTTTTCTTATCCATCTTGTCCAGACTACTGTACCAAGCAGCATTAGCATAATCAAATAAACATTGTATCAAAGCAAAACACAAAATACGTCTCGACTTCATGTTCATACAAGTTTGGTATCTATACAAAAATTTTAAGCGAGAATTAGCCTTTTTGGCAATTGAATCTACCAAACCTGTCCATGACAGATCACTAGTTAAATTTATTCCTAAATATTTTACTGAATCTTTACTCTCAATCACTTGATTATTATAGGTAACCTTGAAGTCACGTGTATATTTAAACTTTCCCTTCGAACAAAATAAAATACTTTCTGTTTTTCCAACATGTAAACTAAGCTTGTTGTCTGTCATCCATTCGATGCATTTTGCCAATTCTGCACTTAGTTTTTCTTCAATTGACTTAGGATTTGTATCTGAATATAGTAACACACTATCGTCAGCATATAAAAGTAATTTAGAATCATTAACACAAGTACACATATCATTAATATAACACATAAAGAGAATGGGGCCTAAAATGCTCCCTTGTGGAACCCCGTATTTAATAGGCTGGGAATCAGATATTACCTTCTGCATAGTTACCACTTGATGACGATTAGTTAAATATGATCTAAACCATTTAACACATGCCGAATCCAAACCCATCACTTCCAATTTCTTTAACAGTATGTTATGATTTACAGTATCAAAGGCTTTTTGTAAGTCCAGAAGAACCATTCCAACAAAGCGCCCTTGAGAAACTTCATTCCTAACAAAATCCGATAAATGTATTAAACATGTTTCAGTGGAATATCCGTTACGAAAGCCGGACTGAAATTCATATATTAACTTTTTTTCTTGAAAATATTTCTCTATTTGAGCATGAACCGATTTTTCCAAAATTTTTGAAACTACGCTTAAAACACTGATAGGCCTATAATTACCAACGTCAGTTTTGTCTTTCTTTTTATGTAGCGGTGTTACTTTTGCAATTTTCATGTCGTCAGGAAAGGTAGAAGACATAAGAGATAAATTGATTATATAATTCAAAGGTTCATACAAATTTCTCGCCCCATCTTGTAAAAATCTGGCTGGTATCATATCTAGTTCAGTACTTTTCGATACTTTCAACTTGTTTAACTCATCTAAAACAAACTTTTCTGTAACTGGAGAAAAGTGAAAACTATCTTTTGAGATGTCTTTCTCGTCATAAAACTTTTGAAATCTTTCACTGTCGGCATGGAATTTGTTCGTGTTTACTGGTAATTTACACGCTAACTTGTCAGCCACAGTTGTAAAATAATTATTGAACTCATTTGCTATTCTTGATTTATCATGACATAATTCTCCCTGGACATTAATAACTGTCTCTTGAGCACTTTTCCCTTTGCCTTTTAGACCTAAACCCTTCAAATTTTTCCATAACTTCCTGGAGTCATGTTTATTTTCTTCAATTTGATCTTGAAAATATTCGACTTTAGCTCTTTTAACCTTTCTTTGTACTAGATTCCTTAATGCTTTATATTTTCTTGCGAGATCCAAATTACTAATATCCCTTTTCATATTTTTGTAAGCTACATTTCTCTCTTTAATTATCGCAATAATTTCATTGTTCATCCATTTTTCTGTTCTTTGCTTGATTCTTACTTGTTTAAGAGGTGCACTCATATTAACTATTGATAAAAAAATAGTTTTAAAATTTGCCCATGCCATATTTACTTCGTTACATTCTGTTATTTTAGACCAATCGGCAAGAGATAAATTTAAATTGAAATCATCTACATTATAACTTTTCATTCTTCTAATGGATATAGTTTTGTGGTGCCCAAACACGGGCCTAATAAGCTTCCTTGAGCAATAAGTTAGTGAATGATCACTTATGCCAAGGTCAATAACGCCACTTTGACATATATGCTCTTCCTTACTACATAATACGTGATCTATTAATGAGGAAGTCGTCTGTGATGTACGAGTGGGCAGATTTATAAGTTGGTTCAAACCATTTAAATTCAATATATTTTCATATTTTCTGGATAATGGAGACTTTCGCAAAAGGCAAATATTTATGTCTCCTAAAACTATGACCTCATCGTCTTTTGTTAATTCATCAAAAGTTTCGGAGAGTCTTTCAATAAAAGTATGATCTTTAGGGGGTCTGTAGTAGACGCCAAATGTAATTGGTTTGGTTCGTGGTAAAAGGACATCGACCCACAATGATTCAACGTTTTCTAACATGAGATCGGCTCTTAAATTGACCTTACTTCAATATAATTATATATATATATATATATATTGAATGACAATGAGGAAACAAACAGGAAGAATTAGTTTAGTTTCGTGGCAAAGAAGCCTTAAATATGAACACGACATATTTTCTTAAAGCGTTCATATATACAGAATGATAAATCTGGACTCTTTTTATTGACTTTTTTTATTCGCCGACTATACGCGTTAAGCCGAGTGATGGCGCGATCCCGAGAACCTCTGACTTTCCGAACAGGTTCTCAGGATCGCGCCATCAATCGGCTCAACACGTATAGTCGGCGAATAAAAAAGTCAATCACCATCTCAGTCGCCTGCGTATAGACGCTCCAAACACCCCTTTTTGTCCTACACACACACACACACACACACACACGCACACACACACAAAAATGAAATTAATTAATGCTCTTTATTCCTTTTCAATTACATGATAATTCATAACACAGAAAAACAGGTTTCCCCATTCGATCAACATTTCAATTTTATTTTAGTTCATTCATCATATAGATTTCTCCATTCTAAACAAATAAAGAAATGCAAGATCTAACAAACATAACAAAGCAATGTAATATTGTTCATTCAGTGAATGATTATAGAAATGTATATGTACGTTTTATTTATTTATACAAAATGTATAAAAATTGATAAAATAATGATTGTATTAGACTACAAAATGATTGGGGGACAGGCGGACAGCTCATAAGAACAAATGCTGCATAAAACTGTTTCATTTTTTTGGTTAATATTTGGAGAGACAAAATAGGAATACAATAGGGATTCAATGTCTTCTTAAATTTGGGAGATAATCATTACAACATCTGAAGAAAAGAAAGAAGTTTAAAAGTTTGATTTGTTCCTGTCACTGCAGTTAAAAATTTAAAGATAATAGATTTCAAGGAAGAGGAAAAGGATATGATAAAACCTCCGGACACATTACTGAATTCCTGAATGTCTAAATATGACATCGTCTCATCGTCTCATCGTCTCATCGTCTCATCGATCTCTGGTCCTATCAACTTTACCCCAAAATGAACTGGCACATTTTGATATACATGCTTTCTATGAAAGGGATATTGCATTTAAGCACATTCTTCTTATTGAATATGAACACAATTAGAAGCTGAAATAATAAACAAACAGATCGGTGAAACATGTTCAAACGAAATCTGATGAAAATTATGGATTCTTAAAATTTAGATTGATCTTACACAAGTCATCAACTTTGACATTTTGCAAGATCCTTTCCCATTCTGTCGTGCTAAAAATCATGAATTTCATTTTCATAAAAGAAAATATTTCGACATACATGCCGTTAGATAAATTGCACGTATCAATATTTATATATGCAACCCCTGCCGTGTAGGGCTATTTATTCCTTCATCACATACTAAGAAAACAATTTTATGACAATTTCTATACAGAACAAAATGGGAAAGGATCACCTCGGAATTATGTTTGAAGTTGTGCTTGATTGATTACATCTTTACTAAATTGTCAGAGTTTGGTAAAACTGATCTGTGGTTGATTTTCCATTTAACCAGGCCTGACGCTCTCTTTGATCAATTGATTTAATTCGTCAAGCCTCCAACATACATCAATATCAAAGAATAACAGATCAAAATTAAGTCAACTTGTTGAGGACAACAGGATTATTTCAAGTGGGGTCCTCGACATTGTCATGTACAAAATTGATAAGTTAAAATCGTATCATTTACAGAAAATAGTTATTAAAGATAATAATGATGATAGAATAATAACAGCATAAAATAATAATGAAATAAATGATAATAAGTACGAGAAGAATAAGAAGATAAAGAAAAAGAAGAATACAAAGAAGAAGAAAAAAGCGAAGGGGAAGAAGAAAAAGAGGAGGAGGAAAATAATGATGAATATGTTGAATTTCTGAAACGTATACAAATACCTAAATATATACGTAATTACAAAGGATTAGCCTGGGAGAGAAAAGAAAAGTCTTCTGTATTCAGGTATTTTAATCATAACATGTCATTTGCTTTTCTTCTCTGACACTCAAGTAATAGGTATTTTTTTAATTTCTTCTTAAATTGAGCAAAATTTTCTATATCCTTTATATCAGGAAAGGAATTCCAATGGTTTATGGCAATGTAATAAAAACGAATTTCCAATACTACCTACTCATTTTTTGGTAGGGTAAGTTAAAGTTGAATCGACTATTTCTTGTATTCTAATCATGTAAGTCAGTAACGAGATCTATTTTTTAAAATCCATACAACTTTGATATCTGTACACTTATTTCAGACAAGAATTTGCCTTAAATTTTTACAAATGATTCTACTAAAGATGAAAATGAAATTGTGCTAGGAAATTCAATGACTAAATATTTCACATGTTTTTTTCTCTTGATTACTTGATTATTGTGAGTCGCTTTAAATTCAAATGACATTTTAGAAATACTTTTAGAACAAAAACAAAATGCTTTCTGTTTTTCCGAAGTGTAAAGAAAGCTTATTATCAATCATCCAATCGACACACGTATAAACAGCTGTTCACTGAGCTTTTCCTCAAGACATCTTTTGTACAAATACACATATCATTAATATAACTTGTAAATAGAAGTAAGTGATGGGTAGCTACTACTCCAAAATTTACAAATAGATGATTTGTCACTAAAATCCAACTTTAACAAATATTCTTCCACACCAAATTCCTGTTTAAAAATCCTGTAAACGATTTCTATAAACTTGTTCATTCCAGTTTGCAAATTGATATCATTATCAATATCATTATCAGTTACATAAACAAGTCAGAGCAAAAGAAGTTGAAAATTACACAAAACAAAATTGTGAGATTCATCAACTGTTCTGGTCCAAGAACTCATGTTGGCTACAGCGAACTTTCTAAAGCTGGTTTTCTTGAAGTCAACCAAAGATCAAAACAACTCGTATTGCATCACGTGTATAAAATATATCATACAAGGTCGAATCATTATATTCGATCCAACTTCGATCTTGTTACTGACTTACATGATTATAATACAAGAAATAGTCGATTCAACTTTAACTTACCAGAAAGAGTAGGTAGTATTGAAAATTCGTTTATTACAATGCCATAAAACATTGAAATTCCCTTCCTAATGATAATTATAACGGAAATAGAAAACTTTGCTCATTTTAAGAGGAAATTAAAGGAATACCTAACACTTTAGAGTTAGAGAAGAGAAGCAAATGACATGTTATATGATAGAAATTGTTATTGTTCTGCTTGTTCATACTTTTTAATTTTGTATATACTTATGTTTTTGTACGTTATAGAAATTCTACATAATTATTTATCATTATTTTCCTCTTCTTCCTCCTCCTCCTCCTCCTCCTCCTCCTCCTCCTCCTCCTCTTTTTCTTCTTCTCCTCCTTCTTTTTCTTCTTGTACATAATCATTTCTATCATCAGTTTAATGTTGTTATTATCATCATTATTATCATTAATTAGTTTTTTTTTCCTTATCTGTCTGTATTACTATTTTAACTTATTCATTTTGTACATGTCGGTCGGGGACCCTACTGGAAATAAGCTCTCGAGCTTTCGTGGGTTATCCTGTTTAAGCTGACTTAATTTTGATCTGCTATTCTTGTATATTGTATGTTGGAAGTTTGGCGAATACAAATCAATCAATTAGGATCTTGGCAATGAGGGCTTCGTGAAATGCAAAGCTTCTTCTTCTTCTTCGTTTGGTATTATAATGGCTATTAGTCAAATTTGACTATTGTTGCCAATTTCATCGCATCTCTTTCTTTTAATGTCTTGGTAAAATTATTATTTTTCTTTCTTTTTCCAATCTCATTTTAATATAATATTAGTCATAGTCTACCCAGTGTTATGTAACAAATTAAAAAACAAAAAATTATTTCAAATTAAACCACGATCCGCACACAGTTCCAACTGACGCTGGCCCTGTCCTTTCTATTCTTACCAGCCCAGCGAGTTACGTTACGCCGTACGCTTCTCGGTTGATAAACTCAACCTAGGTCACTCTGGCATAGACAAGGGGGCGTCGTGTACCTGTATGTTTAGAGGGTTTATTTATTTATTTGTTAACGTATATTAGGAGAAAAACAACTGCAAAAACAGGCATAAGCAAAACACTTGTGGGCTTTATTAGTTTATATGAGTTAGTTCATGAGATTATTTATATAGTGCATGACTTTTAACTACTATAATTGTTTTATTTGTTTTAATTATTTGTTTGTTTTATTTTATTTTTGTCAAATAATTTAAAAGAGGCCTAAATAAGAGATAGGTCTATACAATCAAAACTTCAAATAATCAATACGCTAATAGGCCTATATAAAGTTATACACAAAATACCTATTTTCTCTTCTATTCAGTTCAAATTGATTGCGGTTTCTGTTTTTCTTTTCTTTTTTAATTTAAAAAAAAAAATTTTCTCTTTTTAATTTTACTCTTTACATAATCGCTTCGTTCTAAAAACGAAGCGAGCAGTTACCATTATTTTGTACACGAAAGTCACTTTTTCGTAAACATATCACAATGTCCTCTTCCTTGGAAATATTAACTTCTGACATTAACATGGCCCTTATATACTTTCAACATTTCTATCAAAACATGTCTGACTGTTTCTATTGTTGGACAGCTGTCACAGAAACCTGTGGAGTGGATGCCCAAACGTAGGACGTCCTGGTTGATTCCAGACACTCGCAGGCGTATAGTCGCCTAAGAATAGTTTCAGATTTTCTTCCCAATTTACAAGAATATTGTGAGATAATATTTGGCTGAAGGATTTTTAATGCCGATTGGGTATCATTCTACCTTCCTTGCCAAAGTACTTTGAACTGTACAAAATTAAACTTGTCTTTTCAAATAACGTCAATTTATTATGCATTTCAATTTCCAGAGTTAGAGCTTTTTTGCGTAGAAGTCTGTCTTTTCATTTCCCACTATCCCACAGTGGCCTGGAATCCATTCCAAAGAGATTTCGATCCCTCTATATTTCAATCGGGTCGTTATTAAATATTTCTGTGACAAAGGATTCGTCACTGAAATGTTTCAGGGCTGTGAGGGCACTTAAAGGTACTATGTCCCATTTGCAGGCCCAAAAAATGAAAATGTGAAATTCCAACGGCATTTGAAAGATAATACTAATTTATAACTTCCCTAAAAAAAGGGGGGCTTTAAAATGTCTTTAAGTGGGAAATAACGACTATTAGTTGTCGAATCGACTTAGGAGCTATAGAGCCAGTAAGTAATTATGATTTTCAGACCATTGTACCGTTTGGTCGTACGTTTTATGCTGCGCAAAGATTCAATCAGTTTAATTTTTGCCATTACAAGAAGTGGGTTATTGATGTAGACAATTGCTCATGTACCCTAGTGTTATTACCAAAGAAGAAAAAAGCCAGTCATGCACTCAATAGTGTCTGACAGTAAAGTCTAGCAAGTAAACGGGTTTCCTTGTATAATTTGAATATTAGGACACTGCTAATGTTTAAATTTCACAGATAGGACATACAATGACATATTCATAATTCTTGCAAAGTTCTACAGAATTTGATGTTGGCTGCAAAAGGGACATATAGTATCTTTAAGCAGTCGCTAAAAATGACTGCACCTGTATAGATATTTGTTTCTTCGATCCATTGAAGGGCAAGAACAATGGCAGCAAACTCGGCTCTATATATACGATGAGGTAAAATTCGCTAATCTTGTATATACAGAAAAGTGTGGGATATAGAAAGCAGCCGAGTAGATCCATCTATTATGCAACTGGTTCGACCATTTTGAATTAATCAATTCTAAGCTTTGTTGCTGTAGTTCATTCGGATGGTCGGCTTTTGAAATCCGAGAGCTCAACTTGGTCGAAACCAGTGGGGGTTCAAAAAGCCATGGCGGGAATGGGGATGGTACGGCAGTTTCTGTCATGAAGTTTTTTAAAATACTACTCTGGGTTCTATATACCCGAAAGGTTTATTAAGAAAATCTTTTCCCTTGAGATAATCAAATTGCCAACATGGCCCTATATATGTTTTGTGATAATGGGTGGTTTGGGGATCTTCCGATACTTTGTCTATATTTACTTGACACAATTTTTTGTCTCCTTAGATCCAAGGGAAATTCACCCATTTCCACTTGTAATGAAACAAAAAACTTCAAAAAGAACAACCCAATTTCCATATGAGAAACAAAGTCAAAGATATTATAATCCAAGAGTAAGGTGAGAGTGCGACCTATCCGGGTGAAGACGTGGTTGTTGTTGTTGTTGTTGTGTTTTGGCTTATTGGCGATTAGTCAGTAATTTGACTGTCGCCAAAATACTTTACGGCACGTGTTATATCTCTCATTTTTGTATTTAAAAAAAAAAATTTTTATTGCGTTTTATATTTATCTATCTTTTCGAAAAATAATATCGTAAGCAAAACATTCATGGGCTTTGTTAGTGTTTCTTAACAGTACGTGCAGATTATTTGTTATATCACATACACACCATAAATATGTATATAAGATATTACCTACATAAGCCTCTATATTCAATAATCTTATAATTTATCATTGTTGTTACTTTTTCTTATTTTATTTTGTTATTACATTATGTTATTATATTTTTCATGTACTGAGTGTAATTTAGCATATTTATAATATTGTATTTGTTTTACTGTTCTTATTTTATTTTCTTATTACATTATGTTATTATAATGTACTGAGTGTAATTTAGCATATTATAATATTGTATTATGTTTTACTGTTCTTATTCTATTTTCTTATTACATTATGTTATTATATTTTTAATGTACTGAGTGTAATTTAGCATATTTATAATATTGTATTATGTTTTACTGTTCATCAAGGAAGGTATTACTTCCTGATAGGGAACCGTTTCGTTCTGAGAACGAACCGTACAACAGCTTTTTGTATACTGGACTCACTCTTTTTTAAGTATTCCATAACTTTTTCCGGTTGGGATTCGTTTATTTCTGTTAAAAACGTAGCCCTTTCTATAATATAGTTAGGACAATGTACTAAAAAGTGTTTTACAGTCTCTATTTAACTGGGACATCTATTACAGAAACCAGTATAGCATGAATTCTCAATCTGAGGAGATCCTGGTTAAGTCCAAGGACTCCAAAGCGGAGTCGATGAATTTTATTGTTGAATGCTGTCTCTCTAAGGAACATTATATTGTTTATTAACATCTTTTTGAAATGTTTTCAAATACGAGTTGGTTTTGTTCCACCTTTCTTGGTAGTGAAGTATGGTAGACGGAAATAACAAGTATATGGTAGACGGAAATAACTTTCTGCCAGTGAAACTTATTTCTATATAATCATACTGTTATGGAATTCTTTAACAAGACTTACATTTTTTTAAATATAATTGGGGATATAATAGTAAAATTGACTGAGTTCGATTAAGAAGAAAAACAAATTGTTTGGAAAGAAAAAAGATCTAATTTTCGTACACTTTATAAACAAGAACAACATCGAAAATCATTTTAAAAGTAAAAATATCAAATAATAGAACTATGTATGCCTACTTGATTTCAGCTAAGCTGGCGTTTGCTGGCTGTAATGAGATCGGCATGCCATAATTAATGTTTAATCAATCAGACATAGGGGTCCAGATGTATGGAATTCTTTACCTAACACTAATAATGTAATATTCGAAATATAAAATCACCAAACTCCTTTAAAAGAGCACTCAAAATATCATTATTTCACAGATGTAAGATATTACTTACGTAATAATCTATATATCAGATCTTATTATATCGAACAATATTTTTAATAGACTTAACAATTAATATACTTCTGTTTTTTTTTGGTTTTTTTTTTCTTGATCTTTGTAGCGTAAATAGCTCACTACAACCCTTGAGGAATTTTATGTGTCGTCTACGTTTATATTTGAAAGGTGTTGTAACGATTCAAGCTTTATTTGCTTATGATTCATCACCTTTGTGTGTTCATTCTTTATACTGTATAGGCCTATATAATAGTTCCAACTTGTTTTTGATATAACATTCTTTTTCACGTGAAGTCAAATGGATTGTAAAATTAAAAATGATTTGTTATATTATTGTCTTTATGTTGTTTTTGGCCAGGGGAGGTGGCCCGGCCCGGACCCAGGTTCCCGCTCCCCCCCCCCCCCCCCTGGATCCGCTACTGTGCATGCATGCATGCATAAATATTGCCTAACCTAGCTACCCCCCCCCCCCCCCCCCCATATATATTATAACTAGGGTCGAGGAGGCGAGGCGGTTGTCGCGTAGCAGCTCAGCTCAGCTCTGCATTTAGTGACTGAATCCCATTCCAAGCTGATCGACGCGGAACATGAACAACCGTCGATACAAATTTCGGTCTACCACTATGACCAGGTTGAAATAGACTTATGACGGTTTACTTTTAGTGTCGATCTGACCTTAGACTTAGAGTTAGGCTTTGCATGTGTGGACATGATTCTGATGATTTGTTGTCGACTGAAGAGCTAGAGTTTATCAATTTGTAAGTACTAATACTATGGCTAACTCCAGCAGTCCATGTCAGAGAGCTCCGCCGCCGAAGCTTAAGGCGTCAGAGCTCCCTGGACTCTGGAGTTATATTATGGCTACCGGTACTATTGATTTCACATGATGCAGTGCTGTGGTGGGTGAACGCAAATTCTAACACATTTTATATCATCAGTCATCACTTGTGACTGTGCCGCTGTTTTTATATCATGCTAGAGCAATTCAAATTTTAACCCTTGTTATGTTATAGATCTAGATCTAGATCTAGACCTAGATCTAGAATCTAACTTAGACCTCTAGATACTAAGTTCACTTGTTTAAAAGCAGAAAAAAAAAGAATGGCGAAAACTTGAAATATTAAATCAGCAATCAGGCAATAGTCTAGAGTCTAGTTCTAATTAGAAAGTTATGCATGTTTGAAATATGTGTTCACTAGTTAGTCTATAGAACCTACATGTAGGTCTAGATGAGAATCTCAGATTGGCAGTTTTTGTTCGGTGGATTATGACGTACAAGTTCTGCGGCCTAAATTATCGCAGATCCCATTTGTTTTTTTGTTGTGTACACAAATATTAATTTCTGCTTTTCTCCTAAGTGCCTTCTCCCTGTGGACACTACTCTAAAGATAATAATAATACTAGTATATTATAATTCCTAAGAAAAGGATAGAGGAATCGGTCATACATTTTTGAAAATTTGAGTCATTTTGTGTGTTGGAGCAGATAGGAAAGTTGTTCGCCACTTCATCACAGAGACATTATCAATTCAGCCAATTCAAAGATCCCATACCTTTTAACAACTTTCTCTTTTTTGGGCCAATTGCATTCAAACTTCTACCAGTCGATCTACTTATCTGATTGTTCTGCTTTTCTCCAGGGTGGTTTCCCTTAATCATGACAATCATCAGTGTTTGTTTGATATGCTTACCGGTATGCTTATAAATATGAATGCAGTTAGAAAACACCAAATGTGGAAAACAAATGCATATTTACCAATTTTCATTATAATTTAAAGGCCTGTCAAATTGCCTTGTGTACATGAGTACATTCGTTAGCCTCTTATTTGGGTAGGGTCGTCAAGAGGCTAACGAATGAAAGAGACATAAATTTATTTTCAGTGTAAGTAATGGTGATGTTTGTGGCTGTTGTTTTGGTGTTGTATTTATGGAGTGCAGTAAACTTGACTGTAAATTTGTAATATGTTTGAGCTAAAACTAGTAAAAGTGCATCGTATTTATAAATGGGTCTATATTATATATATATATGATAGTGAAATGAGAAATGTTATAGTGTACAACTCTGAACAAAAATTACATAGTGGAGAGCTGAGAAGCAGTCATTTGTATTAAATGATTATAACAAAAACAAGGAATAAAAGGAAAAGAAAAATTGCAGCTGAAGTCCAAAGAGTACATGTACATGTGCTTGTATAGTCATTTTGCAATAAAAGTACGGTAGGCACTATCGAACCTCCCACTAATTGTAACAGAAAATGTTTCAACTGTTCTGGTATCATAAAAAATGTAGATGCAGCTACCTAAGGAGCTAGCTAGAAGAAAAAATTCAGTTGGGGTATTATGAGCAAAGAAGAAAAAGAGAGAGATTTTCTCTTTTCTTTGATGTATATGTATTTTTCAAGCAATTTACTTGGTAGCGGGTTTATTTCATCCACTATGAAAACTTGCACAAGTCATTAGAAATTACATATTTGGCCACAAGAGGATTTTGGTGATTTCTGTTTTTTTTCTTCTCTCATTTAATAGTATGTTGACCTGCCAATTGACTGTCCATTGCTAATTAGGGTTCAGTAGGTTAAACTTCTTTGCCAGCCAGCCAAGGAACCAAGTTTGCTTTATGATTAGTTTGGTTGATATGACCCACTCAAGATAAGCTGCTGGATCATTTAACACACCCATTATGAATTAAGAATTAAGATAACATTTGGCTGTGCATTACTATCAGAAAGAATTGCTTTTATTTGTAGTGGGTAACATGTATTTGTAAACAAGTGTATAAAGTATGAGAGGGTGTGGTTCAACTATGGACCTACATGTACATGTATAATACAAATGGACATTCAACAAAGCAATTCCTTTGATCCAATGAGTATCAGGTCCATGGTTCTACTATGGTTTAAAGCCTGTCTGTACTAGTTTGGCCAGGAGGGATTAGACCACTAAGGGTAGTCACTGACAGGTGGCTATCTCATCAAATCAGCTCTCAATTAACATAAGAAAAAGAGGATCATGGGGGACCAATGGGCACCGCTTAGGCATTTTTTTCCTATATAGAGGGAGTAAGTACAGTGGGGCTTTAATACTGAGGTGATGTGACAACTTTTGATCAGGGGTGCAGCTCTGAGGGAAAATGGTTGTTTTCTGATCTCATAATGCATCTTTCATCAAACAAAAAAAGCCCAGATTTGATTACCGGTAATTCATAATAGAAGTTTTGTCAGACTTGGGTTTTCACATAAGTTAACTGATATCAAATTTATTTGAAATAAGTTTTATGATATTTCTTAATTTTCTTTGGACAGTTTTAGAAGAACGCTCTGAAGTTAGATTTTCACGTTTAAAAAGCTCACAACATCTGTGTGAAGCAGTAATTAAGGCAGAAAGAATATTTGGCCATTGTGCTGGTCTGTATAATCATATGCAGTGTTTTTGTTTTCTACTCAATATGTCACCCTGTTTAATGTAAACATAAGGGACAACAATTTAGCATTCATCTCATGAATCCATGTATACAGAAGTTGGCTTTTTAAATGCATGGTTTCAAGTTTTTAAAATATTTTGAATATATCAAATCTGAACTCATTTTGAAACATACTGTTTGTGAATGTTGTATGGGTTATACAAATGGCTTTTGCTCTCTTTTGTATTAATGGCATTGGAAATACTAATAAAAGTGCGTGATTCATTCACATATCATGGTAAATGATGCAAGGAAATTCCATTTAAATACCTTTGTGTAAATTGTCCATTACATCCCCGTACCCTATTGTGTTGCTGATTATAAAATTGTAACTGAGATAGTTTTTCATGCTTTATGCCTTTATCATTTTCTCTTCATGTTTATACAGCTCAGGCTGCTCAGCTAAAATTATAACAAACAAAACACAGTATTTGTTTGGTGTGTGTGCCTCACTAAAGGTGTTTATTGACATTCAAACATTAAAATAAAGTTGTAGGAACAACATTCAACGCAGAGATATTGCAGGGAGATTAACCCTAGGGTATGTCTGATACAGTTTGATCAATTTGAGGTTGATGGAAATACTCCACGTCATGCTTCATTTTTGGACCCCAAGCGCAAAGGTTTGTGCACCCTGATCTCGGCTATACCGACTATACAAGTATTCGTAACAGGAAAATGAAATAATTCAGAAGAGGGCTTTTCACAAAGACATCAGTGGTAGTTCAGTGGCCTATTATGATGAGAAAGTAGTTCTTGTCTGTAGAAGTTTTTGAATCATTAAAAAAAAAGATGTACTGTACCGGGTACAGTAGGCCTACAAGTATTCTGTATTGGGAAAAGTACTGACCCTTGAGATGTAATTTTTAGTTGACATCATGTGGGATGGATAGGCTTTGAAAAAAAATTTGGAGTGGAGGAAATAAGTTTGGTTATTAGTCCGTGAGAAGTATTGACTACATTTTGGAGTATCCCATCGCTTACTGCAACTCTTTAGACATTGGGGCACACAAGGACAGAAGCTGTTTATATGTCTGTCTGTTTGGTGTGGAGGAGAGGTACACTTGTACCGTTACTTGCCAAAAGATGGAGAAAAAGGCATTGTTAGTAGCCAAAATTGACTGACCATTAGTGACGTAGGGTTTGTGTTGCTGTTGTTGTTATTGCTGTCGTGGAACTTTCTTCTCAAAATGAAGCTTCAGATTCATTCATTTGAGTCATAAAAACAATCAAGAACACACTGTACTACGTCAGCATCTTCTTTTCTTCAATCTTTATAAAAAAAATCTTAATCAATCCTTAACAGGTTGTTGAAGCCCACATCTGGGCAGCTAGTACCAACATCTGCTTCAAGAGCGCCCTCAGAGTTTAAGTGTGGACAGCTTTGGCGATCTCCATCATGGATGCAGACTGCCGGTTCTCCAACAATGGGTTGGTGATGACTATGAGTACACTCGCTTCCTTCACATCAGGGACCATGCTTGTAGGGTTCTGTCTCAGTGTCACCTTCGCTATCCTCTTTAACTTCAAGGTCACAACAAAGACGCACTGTGGGGTGAGTATTGGGTACCGTAAGAAAGATAAGCATTTCAGAAACATCCAACCATATTCCATTCAATTCATGTCAATTCAGTTCAATTTTGGTTTATTAGAATAAAATATACAAAGGTGTGATGATAGTGCAGTATTCACATGCAAATACAAAAATAGAAAAGAAAAACAGAAATTGGAAGATTCATAAAATCATACATGTACATGTAGTTCAAATTATATTCTATTCATAATACCTTGTCGTCATGTTATGATATTAAAGATCTTATGACTTAGTTTGATCATGGACCTAGGTCCATGGTTTGATATATCAAACCGCCTGTCAATTGCATAACAGGGGATCATATGGAGGAGGTTAATGTACTTTGCTAAACGCAATTACCGGTGTATGGAAAAATATGGGGGAGGTTAATGTGCTTTGCTAAATGCGGTAAACAAGTTGATCAAAACATAAACCCCACATGTTTGAGGAAAAAGGAATGCAGTTTCCTTTTTTAATGACAGACAATTAAGTCACAGAATTGAAGAGTTTGTACTTTGTTGCCGAATAGCTGAATTGTGATAGTTTTACCAACAAGACTTACTACCGGTATCTAATGTATACTGTGAAATCCTAAGTGACACGTATATATGTTTTATGTTCATTATTAGAATATTTACAGTTGTGATACTTTACTACCTTTATAGATGTGATATATTTGAAGTTCATTTATTGCTACATGGAACTCCTAGCATACAAACCAAAAATATTTGTCATTTGTACCCTTTAAAACCTAACTGCACTAGTTTGGCCAGGAGGGATTAGACCTCCCTGTGTGGTCACTGGCAGGTGGTTATCTCATCAAATCAGCTCTCCATTAGCAAGGGGACCATGGGGATCAACAGGTACCGCTATTTTAAAGGCATTATTGGCTATATACAGAGCGCAAGAAAATTCTGTATAGCAATATTCTGAAGAATTTCTATGTCAAAGTATATGATATATTGTGTATGTAAACTTATTTTGATTCTTTGTACGTTTGCAAAATGTGAGCAAAACAAATTTCCAATATTGGACAACAAAAATTGAAATTGAAGTAGCTACAAGTAGTGCAGTCCCGCTTGATGTCGATTATTCTTGCAAGTACTTGTATCCACAGACAAGATGTTTTCTTGATTCCCAGGTTGCCAACTACCTACCGTCCATCAGCGCAGCCATTGCAGAGCCACCGTCCTCCTACGTGTGGAGGTTTGCTGTGGCACTGTGCACTATTCAACGCCTTGGGCTCGCCGTCACCCATTACAGCATGTACTCCTCAATCTCACTCAACAAGCCCCAGTATAGGTGGCTCTGCAAGCTCTGTTTCTTTTGCGAGTTGACAGAGAACCTGGGTCTCATCGGTCTGACTTGCGTCTCCTCCGTTGAACATCACCGTAAGTAGCAGGGAGGGTGGAGGGGGCCTTGGCAACTATTGCTTCATGCTCAGTATCCTGCAATATCCAAATTTGTAACCTCGACCTTGGATCAAACATAGCATTTGATCTTGACCTTAACCCTAATCTTACACCAACTTTAACTAGAATTGCAATCCTAACCTTTAATGTATCTGGAGGAATGGTCACCATAGCATAAGCAGGACCTTAGCCACCCCAATGTAGATGAAATTTCACATATTCCAGGGTCATTGGCCATAGGTAATTGTTCAAGAATTGGTCTGAACAGTGATATAATTAAAGAAATAAGAAATAACTATTAAAAAGTAATTAATTTGTATGTGTGTGCGTGTATGTGCTATTGACAAGTTTCAGTTCAAAGGTGATTGGTGTAACAAAATGACCCAAATGGTTGCATGCAAGCGTGACAAAATATGTGTAGTTTATAGGTTTATGTACCAGAAAGAAACAAAATATCATTGTACAGGGAAAGCCTTGCATACTAGCTAAGCTAACTGTAGAAATTGTATTTTTCAAATAAATTTGGGGATATATGATCCATGGAAGACTACAGGTATCTCATCTTAAATGATATGCATTTGTTTAAAGACCGTCAAGATACTACCGGGCCAGACGGGATTAGACCACACAGCGAGGTCACTGACAGGTGGCTATCTCATACCTAGCTCTCAACTAAAATAAGAAAAAGAGGATCATGGGGGACCAACAGGCAGAGATTGGGGAAGTTTTCTATAAGCTACAAGTAGGACAGTGGGGCTTTAAAATCTGTTTAATGTGTCTTCTTCTGGGGTTTCTTTCAGAGGCTCACGAGTACTTCTTCATAGTGTTTCAGGCGAGTGCCATGCTTTATATGATGCTCCAGTGTATGGTGTACCGACTCGCTATCACCCATGGACCAGGACCTACTCATGAGGTTTGTTTCTTCTTTAAAGGGAAAGTCGGTTTATAGCCGTTTGGTCTATTCCCATATGGTCTACCAGTCAGTGTAATTCCCAGTTTGTCTATTGCTCACATTGTTTACCATCCATATAGTCTAATAATCATTTAATCATAAATAATAATTATCATCAAATGATTATTAGACCATATGAATGGCAGACAAAATGGGCATTAGACAAACTGGGAATGAGACTAAGTGGGAATTAGACTAAATGGTCATTGGACAAAATGATAAGAAGACCAAATGATTATTGGACCATGTGGATAGTAGAGGGGTTGGGTGTGGACCACGTGGGAATAGACTAATTGGGTAGTAGACGAACTGGTTGTAGACCAAACAGCAATTCACCGGATAGTCCACTCTCTCAGGGCCTGTTCAGATATGACACAGTAAATTGATTACCTCTTCCCCCCCCCCCCCCCCACAAAAAAAAAAAAAAAATCTTACCGGGATTAAAGTTGTATGAACCGCCCTCGTGTATAAACCGCACCCAACTTTTTCGCCCGCAGAAAGAAAAAAAAACTACCCCATCCGTTTTTCTACATGTAAATCAAAGGCAACAGCCCGCAACAAAGGTCCTGCACTTATTCAATATGAGCTCTGTGTTATATGATACAGAAATGTGAAGTGCATAACATGTCATGTCGTCATTTAAGAAACAAAAACTGCTGTTTTTTTTGTTTTTTTTGGTTTACATCATATGTGAATGAGGCCTTATTTTCATGTGCCAGCATGCTTATTTGCAAGATATTTGCTCCACTTTTAATCTAGAGTGTTCACAATCCATTTGATGGCCGAATTCAGTTCTTGGGTGGCCATTTACACCATAGTGCACATAATCAAATGCCAGCCAAAGCCAACTTTTACGGTAGAGGATTCATATGCCTGTAATGAATAGCTTACCCCGCTCCATCGGATCTTTCAATCGAGTCATGCAGGGCTACACCACCTTTTATGAAAATATACCCCCATATCTGGATTGATCTAAAAACATTAAAACTGGCTTAAAGTTGATAGAAAATTTGGCTAAACATGCTGTATACTAACCCTTGCAATTTTGGTTGCTAAAATTTGATTTATCCACTTTTCATCATATTTACCCTGGATTGATGAAAAAAAGGCCTGATTTCTCTTTTTTTAAACATGTCTTTCTTCAAAGGAGGTAACTGGTGATATTATAAATTATAAATGTTCATATTTCGCCTAGCAAGTTAAGACTTTGATAATATTCTGTCTTTGTTTAAAGAAGAATTAATCACAATATTGATTTTTAAATATCACTACTACTACTACTACTACTACTACTACTACTACTACTACTACTACTACTACTACTACTACCACTACTACTACTACTACCACTACTACTACTACCACTACTACTACTACTACTACTACTTCCACTTCTATTATATTATTATCTTTATTCGCATACATGTATTTATGTTTTTCAGGAAACCAAGACTTTCATGAGGAAAGTGTGTCTGTTTCTCACCAACCTTATTGCCTTCTTCTCTGCCTTGTATTTCTTCTACCGTCATAACCATTACTGTGAGCCTGGAGGTGAGTGTTAAAGCCCCACTGCACTACTTGTAGCTACTTGCTCCCTCTATATAGAAAACAATGCCTAGTAATCGGTGACCATTGGTCCCCCATGATCCTCTTTTTTAATGTTAATTGAGAGCTGATTTGATGAGATAACCACCTGTCAGTGACCACGCAGGGAGGTCTAATCCCTCTTGGCCAAACTAGTGCAGATAGGCTTTAAAACATGCAATGTGTCACCACGGAACTCAAACACAAACTTGGCCGTTTCTGGTATTATTACAAAGATTGATAATAGTATTGTGACTGGGAGTTTTTGTAGAGTCCTTGTGTCTTGGTGCTCCAGTATACCCAGGCTATATAAGTTCTTTTTCCTATTATGTCTTCAAAATATGAGCTTGGAATATTATATCTACAAAGAACTGTTTCACTTGAAATACACTATTATTATCAGTTAAAGGTAAAGACCAGTTATGGTCATGCGATTGCATTGTGAAAGAAACGTTGTGGAATCGATCAGAAAAGGTTGATCATCTAGCATCTAGCATCTGCAAGGTTCTGGAATCATCAAAATGATAAGAAATTTGGCCCATTCTTTGTAAAGTTACAAGCACTATACACAGAAAGATGTATATGGGACTACCCTATATCCCTCACAGACCATGAGAGAAACAATTTTTCCAAATATATGAATTATTAGGCGGTTTCCCGGCAAATTTTTTATCATCATGTATTCGTCAAAACATATTCTTTCACATGATTGGTAATGAGAGCTTCCATTTCATTTTTTGAAATTGGGGCGTTTCCAATACTGGTCTTTACCTTTAACGTAAAAATATGCGCTCGCATAGAATAGACTGCACCCAAGTCGGACTTGGGTTCTATGCACAAGGTTTTATGCTATCCTCTTTTTTCTTCATAAATGTACTTACATAAATTAACCCTCAGCTCTAGAATACGAGGTAAAGTTTTATTAGGTTCAGCTTATATTCTAGCTATACACATTATTTGTCCGGATGGTACACTTTAACATCACTGGACAGGGTTTAGATACCTTTACAGTATATTCAAAAGTGACAACTGTGGACTGTGACCGGGGTAATAATGTTGGAGCGCCAGGAGCATGAAAGCGTGATGGACATGATGAGCGCTATCGGCTACCCCATTATTATTATTATTCATGCAACATCTTTTCTTTATTATTTTTCTTTGACAGTGTACACCATCTTTGCCTTCCTGGAGTACATTGTCGTGATTAGTAACATCCTCTTTCATTACATGGTGACAAACAATTTCAAAGAGAGGGAGGTGAGGATGGGCTCTCGTGCCGGGAGTAAACTTTAACGGTAAGTTCTTTGGGTGATTGTCTTCACAATCTTTGCTGCTCAATTGCAAAGCAGAAGGGTGCAAATGGATAGGGAAGGGGGCACAGGTTAAGAGTAAACACACATCCAACCCTTTTGGCCATGATTTGAGTCTTTGTAACACATGCATTCAGTGAAACCTGTTGCCAGAGCTAAAGCTGGGGTAACAATATCCTTTGTAAGCGTCTCTATGCGTCATAATGTGATATGCGCTATACAAGAACACCATATTATAATATTATTTAACGAACTGCTGGGTTAGTGTATAGGCATTGGCTCCTCAATCTAAACTGCTGTGTTAGAGTTTGATTTTTATTCAAATTTTCATCTCTAAACACCAACATCTGTCGTGAAATCACCCATGGTATGATTATCTTTCCACATTGCCGTCATAGTAATTATCATTTTTGCTTTCTTCTCCCTATCACACATCCCTCTACCAGTTTTTCTTTACATGATAGGTGCCTTTGATGATTCCAATGTAGTGTGCCATGTTCAAGGATCCTCAAAAGCAAGCGAAAGAGTTGTCAGATGTGATGAAGCTTTGTCTAAACTGGGTTACTTTGGAGGAGACTTGGGAAGGGAGTGTACTTTCAAAGAATCTTGTTTTTCCATTCAAGTTCATTCCATTTTATTCCTTTTTAATGTAGACTGTAGATATGACATTTTGTGTGATTGTCATTGATGTGAATTGGTGCATAAAACTTTTTTGAGTTTTTAATTCCTTCCATTTTATGTTTTCGACTTTTGTTATTATTCTTTTTTGTTGAAAAATATGTATGATTTTTATCTGTTTTAATATCAGTCATATCAGTCTTTACAAAATACCTCAAATGTGATTTTTGTTGTTGCTTTGAACGTGCCGATACATAAGACACCAGGGTATTTGGATACCACAAGGGTTTGTGGTCTATGTCGGTAGCTCTGTGAGTGCTTACGAAATTCACTGTACGCTCCTGTATATTGGTAGCCTGGTGGTCCACAATGGGTTATGTAACAATGACAGGTTTTAGATTTAGATCTACAATAATACCGTCTGTCAGCCAATGGTTTTACTTATCATTATAAAAAATTTAATTGTCACATTACATATACATATAGTTTATCTTTATCCGTGAAGTCTGGTCACCTTTTTAAGTTATTCAAAATGAGAGATATTTATAAGATATATATAGTTGTCATTAATTTTTTGTCTAATTGTGCTGCCATAGACTTTATACATGTTTATATTATGAAATATAAATTTTATTAAAAATAGATATTTTTCAACTTTTTATAAATGCACTGGTAGCTGGTTTTTAATTCTATGTCTAAATGCTCTTCTAGAGACTTTAATCATGTTTACTTTATAAAGTATACATTTTATGCAAAATAACTTTTCTTACATTTTTTTTAACAACGTTTTACAAATGTACTTATTTTTTCAATGACGGGTCATATCGTCCTTGTTTGCACAAAGTGACGGTAGTGAGGAAAATCGTAACGCAAAGTGAATGCAATTTTTTTTCACTACCGTCACTTCGTGAAAACAGCGACGATATTTGTACTATTTTAAAGGTGTTTGTTTAGACTTTGTCAAAAGGCAAATGAAATAATGCCATACATTTTGTTCAGGATTGATCTATTTCATAATACAGGGTTTATGCAATTTTAATGATTCAATCAAATCAATTCAGGTTACTGGTACATGTTCATATTGTCTATATTGATAAAGAAATGGGTACTAGAATGTCCCACTACTCCCACACAAAAGCTATGGGCTTCCGTGGTGGGAATCTGTAGAGAGACAGTTTTAGTTTATAGAGGAAACATGTGTATCTGACAAGAATATGCACATCAAGACTAGGGATATACTAGGGCTATCAACCCTCCTGCAATTGGAGAGAGTCTCATGCCGCCATGCTCATTCTCCCACCGTCCCACCAGCTCGTGGCGGGAAACTCCCGCCACCACACCCCTCCTCCATATAGCGATATATGCTTTTATAGCATTTTGCTTCTTTGATTTCAATTTTTCAAAGTGAGAAGTAAAATAGAGCTGAATGAAAGCACTTCATTGAAATCGCATACATTGCAAAATACAAACACGAATCTGAATATATGGGACATTTCGTAAACAAGACCTAATTCCTTACTTTTGCTATGTTTATTACACAAGCTTGGTATTTGTTTTAATTTCCAAATGCAATCTGTTTGGCAGATATCATTTACTTTGCAATGTATTTTATTGGGAATTTTTATTATTTTGATTTTAGTCACTCAAGCATTATACAGTGGAAACACTTATATAGCGAGGTATCTATTATAACAAGGTAATTTTGCTGGTCCCAGCTCTTTATGTTCTTTTGTTTTTTTTACCCTGATATAACGAGGTAATTTCAACTGTCCCAAGGACCTTGTTATAACAAGTTTCAACTGGGTAGTCATTTATAAAAATAGATTGTTGCCGCATCGAGGTTTGTACATGGCTTTCCCCAGTAGTATTGAAATTCTATTTAATAGAATTTCAATAAATTTAATAGAATTTCAAACTAAATCTTATCTTCAAAATGTCTTCTTGTAATACAAGAAGACATTTTGAAGATAAGATGTAGTTTACAGGTAATGTTTTACACAGATCAGGACATGAACGTATCACATATTTATATGCAGCTGATTATTTAAAGTTGTTTTGGTTTTTAAATCACCTTGCCCTAATTAAAAATTGCCACAACTATATACACTTGTGTTTTTACAAATTTGTAAATGTATATTCATTTCAGGACGAATATCTCTTGGCATTATGATACCTAATAAAGGCTCATGGGACTTATATTGTTGGTCAAGTGAGCCCTAAAATAAGCTGTCAGAAGGCCAGTAAAGCCGACATTATCAGACTCGTAGACCATCCGCCAACTTCTACTCTGGATCCAACACCTTGCCTTAAACCAAATTGCAACCTTAACCTTAGCCTTTGTCTTTGACTTATTGAAAAAATGAAAAGTAGCAGGTGTCAGTAGTCAGTACACCTGTTAATTTGAGGACATATTCTTGTAATAATTAAACCCTTTATCATAACCATGGCGATTTAAATTAACAAGGTAAAATAACACTAGCTCAAGGTCATATAAGGTGTATTACTCTTTTAACATAATTATTAATGCAGGATTTGCCAATTTTTTAGCTAAAGCTTTGAAATATTTAATTCTAATATCATGGAAAATTGTTCAGTTTTACTTGTGTAAGTAATATACTTTTTTCTGAAGGTAATTGTCATAGAAACAGGGTCAAAATAATATATATTTTGTCCTGGACATATGGTATGAATATAAATGCATTAAAACTGTGCCATCGCATCTTTGTGTTTTGGCAATTCCTCCAAAAAATGTCTTCCATTTTTTTAAATAGGTTATTGTATTAATATTTATCATAGAAACAGGGTCAAAATTATGAAGATTTTTTCCTGGATACATTGCATCAAAGAAAATTCATTACAATTCTGCCATATCCATATTAAATCACATATTTGTGTGTTGGCAATTCCAAGGAAAAGTGGACTTGTCATTTTTAAAATTGTTTGAATATTAATATGCCTTGTATGTTTTGATTTTTGAAATATTTGATTCTACTGTTCTGGATAATATGAAATGTAGAAAATTAATTCTATCATTGAATTGTATACATGTAGTACATGTACTAACAGTGAAAAATATGAATGTATTTGTATGCATACTTTGAGGCCTTGGAATTGTGATAAGATACATGTCAATTTCATATCTTGTCAAAATGATGTATTTTGTAAACATTGCCATTCACAGGTATTCATGCAAATTTTTGTATAACTTTTGTGTATGCACTTAATTGCCGTTATTAGGATTGAGTGTTATTCACTACGTTTTGATGGAAATAACTTTTGCTGTGACGTGCTTTTTTTGAGGATGGTTTTCCTTTTGAGAAATGAAGATGTAATATTTTTGTTATTTGATGTGTATATTGTGCTAAATAAAGCCTTTTCTTGGGGTCATACTATAATCTTGCTCTTCTTGTTATTTTTTTACAAAATACCATGTACCGGTATGTTTAACAGAAATTTTGTTGATTTGTAAAAATACCATTACTACAGCAAAGTGAGTTGGGTATTAAACTTAAACTTACTTTGTATATATAGGTAAAGAATGTATTAAACCTGGGCCAGTTCATCTTGCTTGATATTGGATAATTCCAAGGGGAAAGAAAAGTAAAGAGAGAGAGAGGGGGAGGGGGATTGATAGAGAACAGTGAATGTTGTTGTTGTTATTGGCATTTCAGCGTTTGGAGAGAGAGAGAGGGAGTGATAGAGAAAAATAAAGGGAGAGATAGAGAAAAGAAAATGGGGGAGAGGGATTGATTGAGAAAGAAAACGAGGGAGAGGGAACGATGGAGAAAATTAAAGGAGAGAGGGGGAGTGATAGAGAAAATTCAACAGAGAAAAAGAGGAGGTGATAGAGAAAATTAAAGGGAGAGAGAGATAGAGAGGGGGCATAGAGAAAAGTAAAGGGAGAGAGAGATAGAGAGGGGGCATAGAGAAAAGTAAAGGGAGAGAGAGATAGAGAGGGGGCATAGAGAAAAGTAAAGGGAGAGAGAGATAGAGAGGGGGCGTAGAGAAAAGTAAAGGAAGAGAGAGGGAGTGATAGAGCATAGTAAAGGGAGAGAAAGAGAAATTTGCATATTTTATCCACACACCAATTGTTCTTCTTTCATCTCAATCTCAATTAATTATATAAGGTTTTGTACCTCAGTCACACTGCCAAGCTAACTCCATACAGACCAATCTTGACACCATTTGGGCTAATGTAATTCTTTGTTTAATCTTTTGTTGGTCAGGTATCAGTCTTGTTGGTGACTTGGGTAATATACCTCAGTCGCATTATGACTGACACTTCATACCAACTCCATAGTGACCAATTTCGGGCCATTCTGGGGATTTTTTATTTTGTTGTTTGTTCGGTCTTTTGTTGATCTCGTTGGTGTGACCAAGGTATTACTCTAAAAACCTTACGTTAAGATCTACCCATCCAGACATAAAATATTTCATCTTGTAGGCATTATGAAAGCAACTTTTTATGAAAATTTTTAGATTAGGAAGAAATAATAAAAACAAGAGGAGGGTATGATTCACAATATGTAAAATCAATTTATATTTATTGCATCTCTTTATCAAAATTGTTATAACTAAAAATGTAAAAAGGGAACAATTGAATTCATCATATATTAATGGCTTAAATCTTTGAAACACTTCACCTTTGCTTTATCGTACATATTCATGTGGTTACTCAGGCAAGATATATAATTTCAATTTTATTGTACAATTCTAAAATAATCTAGATATTAGGGTAGAAGTGCTGACATGAACACTCAATAGCAGATATAATGATAAAGATATAGGCCTATGGATCACGTTTATCTTCTTATTATTAAATTATTTTCATATCCAAATTAAAAACCCATTCCCTATCTTTAAAAAAAATAAACTTCTCCATGAAAATCAGTTTCATCTTTAATACACAGTTAGCAGGGGAATGTGGATTAACAAGTACATGACCATCATTCATCTTACAATTACAAAAATATATAATATTTATATATCTATATAGTTTTCTTTACACAATATAGTCTCTGTCATGAAAACATTGAGATTTGAGACTTAGAGTGAAGAATTTATATCTTCACACACAGTATTTAACATTAAAAAATAAGACCCTCATGTAATGAACTGTGCTTTGTGCACAATCTCTTACATGTATAATTATATACATAAAATGATTAATGGCAGCTTATTTGATAACATTATGGAACAAAACATCTAAAGAGTTATGTGATCTTAACAATTATTAACAGTTGGTCACCTATACACAATAATGCAGATGAATGAGATGGCATGATTACTAAATAATTCTGAGCACTTACACACAAGGTAGGTTGGAATCTCTTGACAAACAAAGTCAACAATACAAGTATGATCTATTTGTAAGTCAAGACTGTAGCGACCTCATTATGAGTATCAATCAGCAAGTTAAATGATTCCAAAACATATATGTATTTCATTGATGGATGGCAAGGGGATTAACAATCTGTAACAGAAGAAATCACACAGTACAATGATAACAATATAAAACATAAGAAGTTAATTACACAGTAGATTACACTTTTTTTTTTTAAACTTCACATGATGACTTACTTACTTTGGTCCTTTTTTTTCAAGTAAATGTTACTAAAGCTGTAAATACATTCAATCCAAAGTACAAGGTATATGAATATAATACCAGTATCTGCTAACCAAGGTAATTATTTATATCACATTTTTACAATTCAATCAGATGTACTCCCTGAGTTCAAACGGTTACTCATTTTGCAGATTTTTGATATCCAGGATAGCTGTAAACACTAGGCCTGTTTCCATCAGCTCGAGATTGCCAAATAACCCGCTATTTTAACTATCCTGATCGCAAATTATCCAGCTACTTTGCGTCTTCATCAGCCCGCAGTTGCAATTAGCAGGATATTTGGTCTAGATAATCATCCCAAGATATCTTGGGCTAGTTTGCAATATATCCCGCTATTTGTCCGGTGTGTCTTCACCAGCCCAAAGACTCGCACTATGCGCGAACGCTGAGCAAAATATCTCAAGTTAATTTCTAGAGCTTGAGTTTCGAGTTTTGAGGTCGAGTCTCGAGCTGATGAAGATGCGATTTGTAACTTCTGGCTTATTTCCCAAATCAGAAATAGTGGACTATTTGGCAATCTCGAGCTGATGAAAACATACCTACTGTGATAGTCTCCTTGATTGATCTTGAGGATAATCATGACCTTGAGGATGACTCGCTACTGGTCACAATGGATGATGACCTTGAGGATGAGAAGCTATTGGTCACAATGGATCATGACCTTGATGGCTCCACCCTCACCGGTCTTGGCTGTTTCAAAGGCTTTCAGGGATTCTGCTAACTTGAAATGATGTGTGATGAGAGGTTTGGCATCAATCTTCCCACTCGCTATCATTTCCAATGCTGTGGGGTAGCTGGGGGAGGGGGGAATAGGGGAAAATAAAGATAAATGAAAAATGATATCAAACAATACAAACTTTATACAGAAATATGGCTATCACATATCTCCTGTCATAGATTACAACCTTAATCATAACTATTAGATTAGTTTAAGAAGTCAGATACACTGTACTAAAAAATCTCTTCTGCTGCAATATATTTCTTTTCTTAAAATTAAGCAAGTAGATAGGTAATTTTATGGGAAAGCCTGCCAGACCGACCAAGCCAGCTTTTATTCGAATTGTATCTTCTTGAACAAAATCAGTTCTGTGGTTGGATTAGCAAATGGCGCTTGTAAAATGGCGACTGGCTGGAATACTCCCCAGGGAGTGGAAAATGTGCATACATTGTGTTGCGGGTAAGCCTGAATCCGATGACCGGGGTAATAATATGTTCCGCGCCTAGAAACAAAGTTTTAGGTGCATTATAAATGTGAGCTATTATTATTATTATTGAACAATCTTGAACAATCTTATTACGTAATTTTGAATATCAAAATATTTTCAGTTTTTAAGCTCATTCTTGATTTTAAAAATATCAAATGTAAATATTCTTAACATTGCATAATTTTAATCTCAATCATCAACGTTCACACCTAAGTATATACTGACGTTGTATAGAACATTGCAAAATATTAAATTTGATCTGCTTTGATCCGTAACCTGCATGGGGCTTTGCCTTTTTGCCCCACGCCCGGACCGATTCCCTAGGTTGAAAAAACCAGAGATATACTAAATAAGGCAAATGCTCTGGAAAAACCTAATGGCAAATCGTCCCAATAAAAATGATTTATTTGAATCTCTATACCACCAACAAAAACCAACACCAAACTATTGTTCTGTATTAAAATTTTCAATTAAAATTTGTGTCGTGTATCTAGTGTCTGACAAAGCTAGAATGGCTACCACACCCATTTCCCTCTCTTATTATGCCTTCTGAACATTCCTTTCCCTCTCAATACAATAACTTTCACCTGCCTAAGTTATTCAAACCATCCCGCCTTGCGTGATCATGGCGTCTCGCCACTCCTATGTAATCATTAAATGGATCCGCATATATAACATTTTCCTGCTATACGTTGTACCGCAGGAAAATACAATTCTTGCTAGTAAACCTACCAGTTGACATATCTGAATATTCCTCTAATGTCCACTTCTCTGACCGCTGCATTGACCACTGGAAGACTGATTTCAGGTGGTCCTAGTCCAACCAAGACAAGTACACCTCCAGATCTAGTTGCCTACGAGACAGAGAAAGAAAGAAAATATATTTAAAAATTAGTATTTTTAGTGTAAGTCATAATCATTGCATGATTACGTCATTGAGAACCATGTATGAACTAGCTGTTACACAATTCTGAACATGCGTTTTTTTCATGCTGTATCTATACACAAAGACTACTGAACTGGATCAAACTTTATAATGAATGCAAATCTCATTATTTAAGAAAATAATTATTACATGTACATGCTGAGCAAGATGTGCTCACCTTTAAAGATGAGGGTTAAGAAACTGACCATTAAATAAACTTTTAAACTATCAAAAGCATGCCTTTACTTTCAGAACTCCTATTTCTAAAAAGTTAACATAATTAATTCCTGTATGGAACCACATTTCAAAAATACGTAATGGTGACAAACTTCAGCCCTACAAGATTTAAATGAAGTATTTAGAATATCATTTGGAAAGAGATTAATTCTTCAAAAGTACTAAACGAACTCAAATAAAAACTAATTTTTGGCTACATAAATGCAACAATTATCCAATCGTTTAATAAGAAATTGATTCTTCACAAACTCTGTATTTTTGCAAAATGAATGCAACAATTTCCCCATGAGACAAAACTAAAACTTAATCAAAAACTAGGCTTATTGTTCAGTCAACTGGACTTTTTAAAATCTATAATTCCTGATTGAATGGTTGTCCCATGGTAACTTACAAAGATGCCTGTTTGAATAGAAGGCGGTGCTCCGGTGCATTCAATAGTAATACTAGGTTCCTCTCCTAGCGCAGAATGGATACGTTTGACCAATTCTTGTACATCCTTAGTGTCCACACGGATGGCGTGATCAGCACCAAGCTTGGATGCTACGTCCAAACGGTTCTGTTCAAGATCTGTATTACAACATGAATACAAGTACAATTGATGTTGGATATTGTGGAACCTTCAAAAAGAGCTTGAATAACATAAGATTAAAAAAATTCTACAAGTAGGACTTTTCTTTAAAAAACAGCACCTTTCTAGACAATACCAGAAGAATGAAATATATATGCGTGTTTGGTTGCATTTGGTTTAAGAAGAGAATTATCGGACGTAAAACAAATTGAAAGTTATGTCTTGCTATAGAATGCCTACTAACAATTAATTAACAAATGACATGATTTACCTGTTATGACAACAGAAGAAGCTCCCATTGCTTTGGCTGTCATAAGATTCACCAATCCAATGGGTCCTGGTTAAAATCAAGAAGATAAAGGATAATAAAGACGAATCAGTCATAGATGTATAAAGTCAAATAACTACAGGCATCATGGTCTACTGGATAGGACATCAGACTATGGATCAAATTGGTCATGACGAATGATAATAATTGATTCTTATTAAGCGCTTTTACAGAATCGTGATCAGAGTGCTGATGCATCATAGACAATGAATGTATATGGAACAACAACAATACATATAGCACTTAGCAGTAACACAAAGTATCTATCAATATACAAAGATTGGGCATAATGTTCATAACTAAAGCCCCTACCACAGCGGTTAAGTCCTTTGGGAACACATTTGTCTAAATTTGCCACTATCAGTCGAGGTGTACTAGTAAATGGGTACCCCTGATAAGAAAAGGATTCTTGAAAATTGACAGAGCCTCAGGGTAGCTTGGTTACAACCAAATAAATACTGGTAATGCAGAGGGGCCTCAAGAATTACCAGGGATACATAAGGGTACATATATAAATATCTGACAGAACAATGAAACATGATAGTTGAGTTCTTGTTTCAGTCTGCTAATGCCTTCTAAGTGCATGGTTATTGCTCTTGTTTTCATTTATGACATTTCTAGTGCCCTTATAGGACCTGAAATTGCAATGAACGCAATTTTAGACCCCAAAATGTGTGAAATTTAGCCAGTACGATCATACCAATTCAGCTCCACTTTCAAAAAAAGATAGTGACCGTTAATTAATTAGTTAATTAATAAGAACAAAACACAGGCCCGGCTGGTTGTGCCTATTATAACCAACACGAAATAGCCAACAAAGAGCCAACATCGTCATTGGCTGGAATACAAGGTAAAAGGCAGTGAAAAAATACACGGGGGCTCGGGGCAAATTAGCCCCCGAAATGCCCAAAAGAGCGCCCGAAAGTCATGAAAGAGCCCCCCAAAATTGTATAGAGTTCAATGCAAAACAAATTAAAGGGTGTTATTTTCATGCAAGCAAGCTTGAAAAGTAGCCCCCGAAATTTTAAAAGTATTTTTTTCCCTGGTAAAAGGCGCTATCTTGCTTTTTCAACGACTGATTTAAAGTATTGAATACTTGCGGGGCACCACAAATATTAGAAATCGTTATATTTATGGATATTTTAGCGACAAACGTTACAACAAACACATACCTGCTCCACATATGAGCACCTTACTGCCGATAGTCACCCCAGCTCGCTTGCATGCATGCACTCCAACAGATAGAGGCTCCAGAAGAGCACCCTCTTCCAGGCTTACATGGTCAGGTAATCTAGAAAGTGAAACAATACATGGTTTGAAAAAATGTTTGAAAATATCCAGACTGGAATTTACCAAATTATGAGAGATGAGA
This sequence comes from Strongylocentrotus purpuratus, assembly GCF_000002235.5. NCBI lineage: Eukaryota > Metazoa > Echinodermata > Echinoidea > Camarodonta > Strongylocentrotidae > Strongylocentrotus > Strongylocentrotus purpuratus. Next base: position 17,312,778 of record NW_022145615.1, on the reverse strand, counting down.
AGTTTCATGGAGGCATCTCTCTGCTGTAGAGTTAATGAGGGAGTATGTGAGATCTTTCATTACAGGATTTACAGCTAAGCACATGGTGTCTTGCAATCCTGAAAACTCACTCACCATGGAAACCTACAGAGAACATCTAGCTTTTATCTTGTTCATCACAAATATTTAGAGAGAGAAGGGGAGAGAGAGAGGGGGGGGGGGGGCAAAACACAATGAATATCACAGATCTGAATTGGCTGAGTTGTGTAGGTTGAGGATATACATAGAAGAAATCTTGCACAAGAACATACACACTTGGAATGAGGAATACATAGCTGGTGGGGGCAACCATAAGAATGGGATTAGAGGCATAAAAGAAACTGATGAATGGTGGGTGGACAGGTGGTTTAAATAAGCGTATTTAACCTACTTGTAGAGAAGATATACTTTTTTGATGCACTGGGCAAAATCACAATGTATTTACCTCAGGGGTGATAGTGAGCACTAAAAAAAAAAATAATAATAATTTCCTCAACCACGCCCCCCCCCCCTTGAGTTAAAAAACAGAAAGAGGATTTGGGGGGGGGGGGGAAATGGCATCTAACAACATTCCCCCTTTAGAGTAAGAAAAATTGAGAAATATTAGGGAAAGATTTGGAAGAATAGAACGAATAAGGGAAATTTGGATAAAATCGGGAAGAAAAAAGAAAGAAAAAAAATCAGGTAAATTTATTTATTTTTTAAATTGGGAAAAAATCGGGAAAATCAAATCAAATCAGAAAACCGATTTAAATCTGGTTTTTATCACGCCTGTTACCATCAAGACAAGTAAATGAATTGTGTTAAGTCTCAATTTAGAGTATATGTACATGTACATGTAAGTTTCAATGTCAATGGTTCAATCCTTCACAAAGATTGTTCTCCCCCGAGATTTCTCTCAATACGACTGTAACGAACCAAGTACACTGCTACATCCAGACTCCAAAGTGCACAGAAAATCAAATAAAGGTTAACTCCCACAAAATCAAGGAAAGAAAAGAGGAATCCATACGATATAAGTCAACATAAGGCTAATGCTACATTCACTCAGTCAACAGAGGTTTGTTTGATTGGCCAAGGACAATGGCAAGTCTGATCCGCATGAAAACAAGATAGATCAATATATTTTGCTGAACTTATCAATAGGGGCCTCATTTACAAGCATAAGTTGCTTCTTAGGGGTCCTGGCCTATTATTTAATCTATATTTATGATTTTTTATTTTATTTATATATTTTTTAATTTTTTTTTCATAATTTGTTTATAATGCCAAATAATTAAATTGAATTGAATTGAATATACAGATTAAGATTAGAAGATAAACAGACATATACATGAAGTGATAGCAAAAAATGAAGAGTGCAGTATACATCTTGTCTTTAAACGTTACACTATATATATATATATATATATATATATATATATATATATATATGTGTAGTCTGTTGTCAGACTCTAATTATACATTAACTGTGATCCTGGAGAATACTCCTTCTAAAGAGCAAACAAACGATTGTTGTTACATGTACAAGTGTGTCCCTCATTCAGTCTAGTATTCAGTAGCTAGGACAAGAATGAGGTTCCCATGTGTAGGAGCGTATCCGGACACCAACCCCCTGGACATCCACCACCGGATAACTAACCCCAGTCAACTACCCCCTAGGACAACTAGCCCCCCTAGGGCAACCACTTTCTAGGACTACCCCCGGACAACTACCCCCTAGGATAGTTCTCGGGGGGGGGGGGGGGGGGAAGGGGGGTAGTTGTCCTAGAGGATGGTTGTTGAAGTGGGTAGTTGTCTGGGTTGTAGTTGTCCGGGGGTAGTTTTCCTAGGGGGTAGTTGTCCTAGGGGACAGTCTGGGTGCGGCCTATGAGCAACAAAAGTCAAAATTTTGCAGTCAAAAAAGCACGTATTCGTACATATATGGGATTTAGCTAAGTACAATAACTATGCCAGTTAATGTACAATAGTACAGGACATTTCTAGATATTGTTGACATGAAGTTTTGTCAATCTCGTGAATAAACTTCATAACTTACCAACCAAAAACTACCGGTAGATCTAGATCTAAGTTCGTGCCATCGCTAAAGCAACCTCAATCCTCGCAGCCCGCACGCCAACCTAAGGTGCAAAACATGATCGACTGTGTAACTGCGTCCTAGGAGAAAGCTGAAATAAGACGCCATCTGGCTTGCCGCCCATGGTGTCGGCAAAAAAGCAAAACAATATTTTTTAAATCATTTATTTTTTTGTCTGTGAAATGTCAAAATCGGGGTGTGGCCTCAACGGCGGCAAATATGTTAGTCGTACTAGAGGGTGGTTGCCCTAGGGGGTAGTTGACTGGGGGGTCGGTTATCCGGGGGGTGGATGTCCAGGGGGTAGGTGTCCTACAACCGTGTAGGAGAGTCATACAGTGTTATGACTAGAATGCTACACTTCTGCCATAGAGTATGGTGTAAATGCAGTAATTCTCCCAATCTTCAAGAAATCTTCATTCATTTTATGCACATACTATAGTAACCTGCAATGTTGTATCTTTACTGGAGCAGAACCATACAGAGTAGAAAAAAAAAAAAAAAAAAACTCCAGGGCCTTTTAATTGATACAATTGTCTTCAATTCAAAATGTAGAATACCAGTACCCAAAAGCGTAATGGTGAGGTTCAATAAGTGATGATGTAGGGTGTTACAGACCTTATGCTTGCATGAGACTTAGACTTACTTGTAGCAGAAGTCTGCAGCATGGCAGTAGTATCGTCTAAGGCTCCCATCAATAGGGGGAGTGGCACAGAAAGCCATATCTGGACACAGGTTATAACGTCCTCCTTTGCAGAAGTTGCATAACCTGCACGGTACACCTGGTTCAATGGCTACACGATCACCTGATGAAATAAAATAATAATACATGTAAGTATCGTCTATATGTATTGAATGGCCAATTATTACTTTACTTACTTTACTTTAATACACGATGTTGTAGGTCTAAGCCTGTTCATCGATCCAGGATTCTTCCATGGTTGCTGCTATTTGTGGAGGGAGGAGGTTGTGTAATTAACATGAGACCTTCAAGAAGGTGAAGAAACTATCTGGTGAGAGAGACAAAATGCAACTTGCTGTTAAGAACAAGGACGGCATCTTAAAAACTGCTCCCGCAGATGTGTTGAAATGCTGGGGAGTACATTTTAGCACTCACCTTAACACACAATTTCCAAGGGACGAAAATGCTCTTCTGACCATACCTGACCCACAACCTACAGATAATCCAAGTGAACCTTTCACAATTGAAGAAGTAGAGACGGCAATAAAACTATTGAAGAACAACAAGGCCTGCGGGTGGGACAAAATAGCTGCTGAAACTCTAAAGGCTGGTGGACAACCAATGAGGCAACTCCTGCTCAAAATAATAAATGCAGCATGGTCGGAAGGTGAAACCCCGGAAGACTGGAGCAAGGGTCTTATCACCCCAGTGTTTAAGAAAGGAGACAAGCTGGATCCATCCAACTACAGAGCTATAACTCTACTCTCAATACCCGGGAAAGTTTTCTGTAGAATGGTCCTCATGAGAATACAGGGAACCATCGAGAATCATCTGACGAAGGAACAATGTGGATTCAGAAGTCTTAGGGGCACCACAGATGCTGTGTTTGTCGTCAGACAGATCATCGAAAAGGCCAGAGAAAGAAGGATACCAATCCACCTGAACTTTGTTGACTTTAAAGCAGCATTTGATACCATATGGCGAGAAGCTCTCTGGAAATGTCTGCGTTCCATTGGAGTGGACAAGCCCTTAGTTGACCTCATAGAGAGCATGTACAAACAAACCAAATGCTCTGTTATGGTGAATGGAAAGATAACTGAATGGTTTGATGTCATAACTGGGGTAAGACAAGGCTGCCTCCTCTCTCCAAGTCTCTTCAACCTATTCCTGGAATATGTGATGAAGGACATCCAACAACTAGAAAGTGGAATACAGATGGGTGACATGCGTATCAACAACATCAGATATGCAGATGACACCACCCTGATGGAACTCATATTTGAAAACCTCCAAATCTCAACAAATGAACTGGAGAAGGCTTGTAGAAGATGGGGTATGAAAATCAATGCAACAAAATGCAAAGTCATGACAGAGGATCATCAAGATATTTCACTTAACAACACCAACATTGACAAAGTGGAAAAATTTGTCTTTCTCGGCAGCACAGTTCCATCCATAGAAGAGGACGTGAAGAGACGTACACGACTGGCTGCTTGGGCATTCGGAAGACTGAAAAGTGCCATCTGGTCCAACCAAGATATTTCTAGGAGTCTCAAAGTCAGGATCTACAGAGCACTTATCCTCCCTATTGCCACATATGGAGCAGAATCCTGGACTCTCCGAAAATCTGATAGAAATAAGCTTGAAGTATCTGAAATGAGGTGTCTCCGGACCATCCTTGGAGTTCACCTAATGGACAAGATCAGGAACGAAGAGATCAGGCAGAGACTGAACATCCCAAGCACCATATGCGAGGAAATAACCAAACGTCGCTTGAAATGGTTTGGCCATGTTTTACGCATGCCGCATCACCGCCTACCATACCAAGCATTCCAAAATGACTTTAATGGACGCAGACCTCGGGGACGCCCTCCAAAGAGATGGAAGGACCAGGTTCAATGCGATGTCGGATTATCCACACAAGAGGCAGAGCAACGAGCCCAGGACAGATCAGACTGGAACATGATTTCTCGTAGGGGAGCAAGGGGACACACCGTCCTATGCACCTAAGTCAAGTCAAGTCAATAGACAACACCTAGACCGGCTCATACAAAAGGCTTATATTCTTTGACCAGTGACTATCAAGTCTATTCTTAAATGAGTTGACCGACCCAGTAGCCACAACGTTTTCTGGGAGACCATTCCACAGTTCCACCACTCTATTGCTAAAAAAGTATTTTCTTATATCTAGCCTTGAATAATCATTTAAGAATTAGTGAATTTTCGATGTATCAGGTAATCAAAGGCTAATCCAACCATCGAATTTGAAGTACGTTAATTCAAAAAGGAGAAACATACACTGAACAGCAAAAAGTTCTGGGCTACTGTTTAAAAAATTATTATGGATCCAAAAAAATCTACCTTGCTCTACAGTGCGTCCCAGAAAAACAAAACTGAGAATTATTGATGTTTTATCATAACTTAATCACAATTATAATTAATGAAGGACACATTTGTAAAGCTTAGATCTTTCATTTGATGCAGCCCAAATGATGCATATTTCATGCATGAGTGATAAAAAATAGCATGCAAGAGTATCAATAGATTGAAGGAGGAATGGAAGGAGAGAAGAGAGAATGTTGACTAGAGGCTAAGTGCTTAATTTTAGGTGGCTGGCACAAAAGGAAGTCTTTCCACCATCTGAGCATCTCACTAAACTAAATTTGACAACTTACCCACTTTCAAAGATGTTACTTTGCTCCCAACAGCTGATACAATGCCACTTGCTTCATGACCAAGGATCATTGGTGCATTCACAATAAAGTCTCCGATACGTCCATGGGTCCAGTAATGAACATCTGATCCACAGATCCCAACAGCATGCATTTGTATCTGCACCTCTGAAAGGATCATAAAGAATACAACGGGCCATTTTAATAATGTAAACAAATCTAACGCACAAATCTTTGTTTTATGAGCCTTGTTACAAATTATTTCATTCACCTGTTTCAATAATTGTATTTCAATCATCAGAATGTGACTTGCAGACAGAATTGTTGCTAGGTAGGACAAACATTATGGCTTGCCCTACCTAACAACATGTAATGTATGCAATTCACATTCTGAATATTCAGCTACATGTATGCTGTATAACATGGGATTATTCTAATTTGACACTTGTACTATTTCTATTTTACCACTATGCATATTAAATGTAAATGAGTATAGCTCTCTTCTCAAAGCCATTTTAAACATCAATGTTACCAGTATGTGCATTATAAGAGAACAAGTTAGCAGCAAAAGGTTCACATAAATTTCTGTATCCATTTCCCTACTGGTACTTCTCTTCCATATTACAGGTGTTTTAGTGATCCATTTTTAACCAAACTAAGATATTACATCAATTTTCTTCATACATGTATAAAAAACTAGATGGAATTCGACTGCGCGCAGTCGAAAATGATGCCTCCATCATAGAGCAATTTTACAAACCGAAACGGAAGAAATTTATCAAATTCAAGTTCAATTGTAATCCATTAACATGTTCTCAGAATATTGTGATTACAAGCAATTTCTCATATACATATATGACCCTTTGATCTTTGACCTCATGACCCTAAAATCTACTCAGTTCATTGGCTCTGCAAGATTTCCTGAGTTAAATAGTAATCCATCTGTCAGTTCTAATGAGAATGCGTCCACAAGCTATTTTTGCATACATAATGAGCCCATGACCTTTGATCTTATGAACCATTCATTGGCTCTGCAAGATACATAAATGATCTAAGTTTGGCAGGAATCCATCAATCTGTTCTAATGATAATACGATCACAAGCTATTTTTGCATACATAATGAGCCGCATGACCTTGACCTTTACCTCATGACCCCAAAATCTAATCAGTTCATCAGCTCTGCAAGTTACATACATGACCTAAGTTTGGCAGGAATCCATCAATCGGTTCTTGAGATAAGGCGATCACGAGCTGTTTTTGCATACACAATGTGCGCTGTGACCTTTGACCTCGTGACCCCAAAATCTAATCAGTTCATTGGCTTTGCAAGATACATACATGACCAAAGTTTGGCAGGAATCCATCAATCGGTTCTTCAGATAACGCGATCACAAGCTGTTTTTGCATACATAATGAGCCCTGTGACCTTTGACCTCGTGACCCCAAAATCTAATCAGTTCATCAGCTCTGCAAGATACATACATGACCAAAGTTTGGCAGGAATCCATCAATCGGTTGTTCAGATAACGCGATCACAAGCTGTTTTTGCATACATAATGAGCCCTGTGACCTTTGACCTTTGACCTCGTGACCCAAAATGTAATCAGATTGTTTTCCTATAGTGATACACACTATCACTAAGTTTGAAGTTTAAATCTCCAGTGGTTCTTGAGATATCATGATAACAATCTCAATGTATGGAATTTCATAAGTTGACCTCTGTGACCCTTGACCTTTGACATACGTGCTCCAAAATCTAATCAGATCGTCTTCCTATGGTGATACATACTATCCTTAAGTTTGAAGTTTAAATCTCCAATGGTTCTTGAGATATCGCGCTAACAAACTCAATACAAGGAATTTCATAAGTTGACCTCTGTGACCTGTGACCTTTGACCTACGTACTCCAAAATCTAATCAGATCGTCTTCCTATGGTGATAAATACTATTCCCGAGTCTTAAGTTTAAATCTTAAATGGTTCTTGAGATATTGTGATAACGGTCAAACGGGACGTACGGACGAACAACCCAAAAACATGATGCCTCCGGCACCACCTTCGGTGGCGGAGGCATAAAAAGTGTTAAGCTTGAAGGAGAAATAAATAAAACAAAAATAAAACAAATCAAAAGGCAAAAAAAAAAAACCCTGTCTCAATCAGTTATTCAAACTAGTACCCCCCTCGGCAGACTTACCATTTTCTGTTGGTTGAGGAATGGAAGTATCCTCCTAAATGAAGGAATAAAGGGGGAAAAACATGTCATTGTATTGTACATGAACTGATTAGGTATTCCATTAAATAAAATGCGAAGGAAAAACCAATTAATCTTGCTTTTTGAGAGAATGTGCAATAGGCATATCCGAGAAGTATTGACATAAGTCTTTTCTTTGTCCAAAATCATTTTACTCTGCCAGGAGTGTTGAGCCATATTATTTCAGATTCCTTTGCATTTTATTCAACAGAATCAATGGAATGTCATGTTAGGCGCCCAGACCTGAGGGACTCCACACTTGGCCTTAGAATAAGGAGAATTAGGATTATTAAACATCGTATGGTTTTGTTGATCAACTGACTTTGAAACCATTCCCACAGTGTACCTCTTATGCCATTAATAAGATAATTTTAAATTATTTTGTGGTCTATAAGGTCAAATATGAAATATACTAACACTATGAACATGACTGACAAAGAAAGCGGACAAAATATACAGTTCCTCAGGTAGACAAAAGAACATCCCTTCACTGCTATTATGTAAAACAGGTGTCACATGCATATTCACCTTTTTACATCATAGCAGTGAAGGGATGTTCCTTTGTCTACATGAGGAACTGTATATTTTGTCCACTTTCTTTGTCAGTGATGTTCATAGTGTAAATGATTCATGCATGATTGGTTGTTATTATTAGTATTATTTAAGAGTGTATTAATATTATTCAAAACAATTCATGTTCAAATGAATCTCCCACTCTTAAACCATACTGACAGTTAGTATGTTCGGTTTATAATATCCAGAAAAGAAATGAGTCTTTTATTAACAATTTGTTCTCGTATTTTCCCTCAGCAAGTCCTTCCTGATCATGTCACATCCTGTCACCAGATTTGCACACAATGTCATGTCATTGACTCTCATACCACCAATCACCATCTAAATGTTTTCAGCTTCTTTGTAGACCTAGGCTAGAGTTCTACAGCATCTTTTTACCCAAGCAAGATCCATCTGTCTTTGAAACATGCTCCCACTTAATATCTATACTCACAATGACAACTATCCAGTGTTTCAAGGATGAGGCTGTGCACTAGTCTACATGATCATTGCATTGGTGCCGCTTCCCAACTACAGTAGCGCGCCCTATAATACTAGGGCCTATCAACTATCCTAGCAGCCGCTGCGGACCCATTCGGTGGGCGTAGGTAAACTGCTCTGACCCCCAGCTGACTGACTCTACGACTACGACGATTCAGTAAATATTCAGACTAAATATCAGCAGAATATCAAGCAAACGGCACAATTTTTTCTTGGATTTACTTACCAACACAAGATTTCCAGTAGAACGTAATATAGCAGATAAATTACCACTACCCGGTGTAGGACTGGGAGCCATTTTGACGTAATTTTGGTACTTTCACAAAATTTCAACCCACTCCTTCGATGTGACAAAGCTAGGGTACGGTCATGAGATCGTATTAATAAACAATAGTTGAGTTACGAATTTGGCTACTTTTAGCGACCAATAAGATTTCCGGTACCTGCTAGCGCAGAAAATAAATACAATTTTGGGCCATGGTGTCTTCAAAAAGAAAAAAACAAATAATTAAAGTGTGAGATGAATGATTAAGACAGCAAAGAGATGAAAATGTGAACGCGAAATGTTTCATATTATAAAATAATAAAATCCTACAAACTTTATATATTTCGAGCGTTTAAATCGGGGTTGAAATCTTTAATTTCAATTACAAGTTGTGATTATAATTACGCCGATTTCTAGACACGCAATTCTACGTAATTTAGTTCATTGTAGAGCATAATATTTAAACGTCTTTGACTTACAGAGCGCGCGTAGCGCGCTCCATATAGGGGGGGGGGGGTGGGTGCAGGGAGGGGGGTTCCCACTCGAGCGAAGCGCGGAAGCTTTGACGTTTCACCAAATTATTAGAGAAAGAAGACGATTCGTTGTACTGTCCTCGACTCTTAAACCTTTTTCTTCCTACGTCCTCTTACTTTCTTCTTTTGGCCGGCGTTTTTTTTTTTTTTTTGGGGGGGGGGTCGCCCCCACCGCCCCCTGGCTACGCGTCTGAGTGAAAGAAACAAAATTAATACCGCTGCGTCAGATACAAATATCATTTCAGAAACGAGACCTTGTCTCATATGAGTATCATAAGGTTTCCTTTTCAGCTGGTCTCAATTTCGGGGATTGGGGCACTTCATGGGCGTTTGGTAGGCACTCGATCCCCACCACTTCGTCTGGCAGTGGTCATTTGTGTATCTGTGGACTCTGCCGAACAATTTCCCATTGGTTTCATGGGGTTTCCTTTCCAGCTGAAGTAGCTCTTTTTTTTTTTTTTTACTTCTTTTGGGGCGTCTGGCGGGCACCTTCCACCACTTAAAACGTCTTGCATTGTCCATTCATCGGTACCTCGAGACTACGGCGAGTCTTCTCATATGGGTTTTATAGGGTTTTCTTTTCAGCTGATCTAGCTCAATTTTGTTACCACTGATGTGGGGCCTCCCCTTTAATTTCAAGAAATGATATTTTTACCCCATAATTATAGTATATTCATTAGTTTGGAGGGGAGAGGGTAGTGGGGCCGGGGATCACAGTCGCTTCGATTTTCCCCCAAATTCACAAAAAAGGATGATTTCCGGTAATGAGATGGCCAAATAGATACATTTCATTCTTTAAGATATTTTATATCGAAATATTAATTTTACCTTTACAAAATACCCCTCTTTTTGCTCCCTCTCTCGGCTCGCTAAAAAAATGTAACTGCGTTGAAAGGAAAGACCTAAATATCTACATGTGGCTCTGAAGGCCCTGAAAAGTATTTTATGACGCTAAAATTGAAGTTGAAATAGAAATAAGTTTAATGTTTTTAAAGCCCCTCTAAAGTGTTGGGAGTCCCAAATTTGCCAAAAATTCATATCAAAACTTTACTAAAACTGCATGTATCATAATGTAAAAGAGGAGGTCATTTAAAAACACTATGTCCCTATTGCAGCCAACATCAAATTTTGTAGAACTTTGCAGGAAATTATGAATATGTCATGTATGTATGTCCTATCTGTGAAATTTGAACATTAGCAGTGTTCTAATATTTAAATTAAGGAAGGAAACCCGTTTACTTGCTAGACTTCACTGTCAGACGCACTATTGAGTGACTGACTGGCTTTTTCTTCTTTGGTAATAACATACATACAATGAGCTGTAAAGGGTACATGAGCATGTGTCTACATCAATAACCCACTTCTTGAAATGGCCAACATTAAACTGATTGAATCTTTGCGCAGCATAAAACGTACAACCATTCGGTACAATAGTCTGAAAATCAGACTATTTCTTACTGGCTGTATAGCTCCGAAGTCGATTCGACAACTAAAAGTCGTTATTTTCCCACTTAAAAACATTTTCAAGCCCCCCTTTTTTTTTATAGGGAAGTTCTAAATTAGTATTATCTTTCAAATGCCGTTGGAATTTGACCTTTTCATTTTTTGGGCCTGCAAAAGGGACATAGTACCTTTAAGACACACTTCTGCAAAGATTCCCCCCCCCCTCCAAAAAAAAAACAAACAAACAAACGGGAAAAAAAATTGTGTCTGAAGACAAATATTGATAAAAGAATACACAATTTGGTTTTCCTGTTATACGCAGAAAACCTTAATTTTGTATTCTTTTATAAATATTCGACTTCAAACACATTTGTTTTGAAAATCCTTGCAGAAATATGTTTTAAATGACATTCTCTTTCACGTTGGTACAATTTAAGTAAAATTTTGGGGGTACCCAAGTAACCCAACACTTTAAAGGGCGATGTCAAACAAGGGATGGAAAATCAAATCATATAAGGAGAACGATTACAACTATAAGTCTCTTGATAAGTGAATTTTTTTACAGAGGGGAAAAATGAACAACAATAATGATAATAGAAATAATTATGATGGTGATAAAATTGATAATACTAACAAAAATTGATAATAATAACGATAATAATAATAGTAATAATAATAATAATAGTGAAAATAATTATATTGATGTTATTTCTATCGGTAATAACAGCAACAACAGCAGGAACACAAAATAAATACTCTACAATCAACAAAGACACGGTGGGGGGGGGGGGGGAGGGGGCAGGGGGCAGGGGCATTCCCAGGCAAAGTGAGACAGATCACTCTTTTTTTTGGGGGGGGGAGGGGGTTACTTTGTCACCTCCTGCCATTTTTCCTGAATATATATTTTTTTAATCTCGGTTTGATGGCAAAGATATTAGTGCTTTTTTTTTTAAAGTGAAAGTCGTGAATTACGCTCTTATTCAAATTTTTGAATTAGTCTTAATTTTTAACTGAACTGGATAACATCCGGAATATAACGAATCGTTTTTCTGTCCTGCAGCAATATGTTGTCCCTCGTAAACTTGATTTCATGTACGTATGCCATTAATTAATTAAGTGTCATACGATAGCTTTAGAATTTGATACCGAATTTGGGCCATATTAATTGTATGAGTATTGCCGAATAAGCCCTGTACATGATTGGGGTTTTTTATCAACTAAAATTGATCTTAAAACTGATATGAATTCACTTTAACTTTTTTGTGTGTGTGTGGCTATAAACGATTTTATTCATTACATAAAACAATCAAATCAATTTTAAGATCGATTTTAGGGTTTAGTGAAACACCCCCCTGGTTTTGAGCCCTATATGATCTAAAACAATAAGACCAAAACATAAAGTTTAGGCATGTGACACACAAGAGGGTACAGAAAAGGATGTCAGCTTCTAAATAAAATGGGACATTATATAGTTAGATTGTCATTCGATAGCTTTTAAAACATATAAATCTAGTCTCTTATACTCCAGTTGCCTTACCGTCACGTGAGACCTGCAAAATTTCCATTTTCCTTTTCGAAGAGACGTTTTGGAGACACTATAACCCTCCTTATCGGTCGCTGGCTTTCTCTTTATTGGTCGCAGGCTTATTGGTCGCTAGTTTCAAGGAGCGGGAATTGAATGCGTACAAAACACATGCACGTGTGTACTTGTGTGTGAAAACTACATGTATGACATGCATATTCGTAATCTACAGTGTGCATGTGCCGGGTTATTCCAAATTGCAATCACAAAGTGGACGCTAATTCGATTATTTTTTCAGTGGATGCTGTTTTAGAAAATGGAGAACAAGTGCGGTAGATGCTGTGAGAAACCATCGGAGGTGGAATGTGCAAACTGTGGACAGAATGGTGGAAAAAATGACGCCGCAGGTAAGAGAATTATGACTGTATTCTGCACAAATCTTTAATCTCAATCCACTCTGTATGTGTATGACACTGACGTGCGTGACTGAGTAGTGAGCATGAGTCGCAGTTCAGACATGTCAGGTGAGATTGTCAATGGAGACAGAACAGTGTTTCCACTTGTCAAAATAAAATTTCTTGAAATGAATCTAGAACATCAGGGCAGTGTTTCACTAAACCGTTAAAAGACAAGTAGACTCTAGACCTAGATCTACAAGTACAATTCGATGAAATTTCTATGAAATTTAACACGCTTTACAACGCCAATAATTAATAAATGGGTGCCGTAGGCCTAGATCTAAGCATAAACCCAAAAAAGTAATCATTGAATCTCCTTTAAAATAGTACCATTCGAAAGAGCAAAGAAAATACATCTAAAATAATACCAAGATCATCACCTTAGATCAACAAATAGCGAAATAACAATAGTTTAGTTTAATGTAAAATTTAAAAAAAGAAGAAAACACCAACCCAGCCATTTTTGCCCCCCCCCCCCTTAATCACACAAGTCAATGGAGGGTTGTGTGACAACTTGTGACCTTTTTTTAACCCGCATCGGCAAGCAGCAATATGCACAGCTGGCGGCTGCGATCAAGAAGCCAGTGCAGCCCCATGAAAAATTGCGACACCCTCTCACCTGTGATTGGTATCGGCAATTTAAAAAAAAAATTTAATGTCAAAAATTTTGAAGTTTTTGGCTATCAAATGCTTTACAAAATCCAAGATAGCGACCCGCATGTTTTGCCTCTTCTCTTAGACCAATATTATTAATTTCAAAGTCATGAAAAGGCACTAAATATCAACAAACATGGTCTACAACAACTCCTAATGACACAATAATCCCAGCTATACATTTTTTTAAAAGCATTTGATAACCCAAGACTTGAAAAATTTTGGCATTAAAAAAAAAAAAAATCTGATTTTTTTTTGCCGATAATTTTGCCTATACCGATCACAGGTGCGAGGGTGTCGCTCCGATCTCCCGATCCGATCAAAGCCCCAACTTACAGGGTTAGGCCACCCTGTATTGAAGACGGATGAACTTCACTGCCAATAAAGCACAGTAATATATATGATGAAGTTTTTAATATGATTGTATTTACTTCATGCAGGTGCTGTTCCTCTCTGTTTGGAGTGTTCCAATCTACTTCATGTTGGTTTCATGAAAGGTCATAAACTTGAAACAATCGAGATCAAGGTAGGTCTTTTTTTGTACAGAGAAAACAAATATTAATAATAAAAAAAATGAGAGAAAACTAACTAAATACAACAGCAAAAGAAAACAGACTTGATTTGCAGTTTAGTTGTATACATGAACAGTAGGGTGGGGTGGGGGGGGGGGGGGGGTGGGGGTATTGGATCAGAAAAAATATTCAATTCAGGTATTTTAAGGCATTTAGAATTTGTACAGATCTGTGCCATCATGGCGAAAAAACACCCTCTGCCTCTTGAATGTATAAGTAAAGGTTCTTGGTTTTTGTCCAACATTTTTGATTTAGCTTTATGATGTGAGTGAAGTTATTAAAGTGTTTATGTACATTTAAAACACTTCTTAATTTGATTTTTTTAAAATAAATTTGATTGTAGAATTGACTAACAGTTTGTTTAACAAAGATTCCTTTTCAACTACAGTTACTTAAATATTGACTATATTATTGCATTATTGAATTTTCTCTGTTCAGTTGAAGTTTTGTAGAAATCATCCTCTAAAGTATTTTTCCTTCATTTTCCCTTCACTATACAGGCAAAAAGAGAAGAATTCAAGGACAATATGAAGAACTACAATAAGTAAGCTTTTATTTTGATATTTGTGGAATATAAGTTGATGTAAACTGCCTCATGTCACAATCTTAGAATCACTACGTGCAAATTCAAACGAGAACTTTTATGTCTGTGTGTATTTTAATCTATGATTGATGCAGTGCACATATGGATTTTCTTCATGAATGGTAACATATCTGTTGGTGTCTCATGCAATAGCTTATTGTTGCAGTTGGCAAAGTAGTTAAAGGTACTTAGTAACATTGTGATGGTTGATTTCACAAATCTGTTGAATCAGGATGCAAAACACGTAAAATTATGTTGGTATGTAAGGATTATCCAACTACGATGCCCCAAATCCGAAATTAATTCACGCAATATGAAGATTTTTAACAAAGTTCAACAGGTTTTTGAACGGGCGTCGATGTGCGGCGCTTCTGAATCTAAATTCTCCCAACCATTTTTGAATTTTCCCAACCGTTTTTCCATGAAAAAAAAGGCATAAAAACAGGCTGTAAAAAATCTGTCAACACTTAAATGTCTGGAATGTAATGTAAAGTAACCCTGTAAGTTGGGGCTCTGATCGGATCGGAAGATCGGAGCGACACCCTTGCACCTATGATCGGTATCGGATCGGAAGATCGACAAACAAAATCTGCCGATTTTTTTTTTTTTATTTATTTATTTTTTTTTAATGACGAAATTTTTCAAGTTTTTGGCTATCAAATGCTCAAAAAAATTCATGGCTGGTTTTCTTTTGTCATTTGGAGTTGTTGTAGACCATGTTTGTTGATATTTAGTGCCTTTTCATGACTTTGAAATTAATAATATTGGTCTAAGACAGACCTTCTCAACTAGTTTATTAGAAGCGCCAAAACAAAAATGAATTAAGGTTGAAGTGCCAACCTGTACGTTTGGTGACTGTGTTACGAGGGAGCTTCCGGGGTCCAGGAGTCGAAGCCCCCGGAAGCTAGTGGATCTTTTTAACACCTTTTTGTTCCATAAATCATCAATCATAATTTCATATTGATGTGAATTAATTAGTACAATTCCTGGCTAAAATCTAAACTGGAAGTTAATTTATATATAGTAGTTATTTTGGTGCAATAAACACGGAAAATGTCAAAATGAAGTGAAAATCAAACAAACAAAATGGCTTGCTTACATTTTGGGCTCAACTTCGACTGCGAATTTTTGATTTTTCTGAATTTTTTTATTTTAAAATAAATTGTTTTAATGTTGTTCTTTCTTTAATTTCTAATTTTCAATTTTTATTAATTTTTTGGAACAGCCGCGTGCCACTCTGACTGACCGCAAGCGCCGCCAGTTGAGAAGGCCTGGTCTAAGAGAAGAGGCAAAACATGCGGGCCGCCATCTTGGATTATAATGTAGGAATGCATTATAATCCAAGATGGTGGCCCGCATGTTTTGCCTCTTCTCTTAGACCAATATTATTAATTTCAAAGTCATGAAAAGGCACTAAATATCAACAAACATGGTCTACAACAACTCCACATGACAAAATAATACCAGTTATGAATTTTTTTAAAGCATTTGATAGCTAAAAACTTGAACATTTTCGGCATTAAAAAAAAAAAAAAAAATCTGCCGATTTTTTTCCGATCCGGCCCGCATGTTTTGCCTCTTCTCTTAGAACAATATTATGAATTTCAAGGTCATGAAAAGGCACTAAATATCAACAAACATGGTCTACAACAACTCCACATGACAAAATAATCCCAGCTATGAATTTTTTAAAAGCATTTGATAGCTAAAAACTTGAACATTTTCGGCATCATTTTTATTGATCGGCGATCGGAAATTATTATCCGATCACCCCTGATGGGATTGGTATCGGCGTCCGATCCGATGATCGTTTACAGGGTTAATGTAAAGCCATTTTATTGCTTTGTGAGATTTCCATTCACATGAAATGTAATTAGATTGTAATAATATAGTTGGGAGAATTAAGGAATCGATCGGATCAGTTTTTCCCAATTTGTACTATGAATAATGGTCCGTTTCCGCTCAAATTTTCAGATTATCTTTAATTGTACATCTAGCATTGAAGTCACTACCTTAGCACCACTATCTTTCATCTGAACAATGTTACAAAGTCCCTTTTAATGGTCACCAAGTATGCCATGAAATCACAGAAATTATATCATTTATTCTTTTGGATGGTAGTAATGCAGATTTGTTATCTATTTATTTATTATTTGTTTGTTTTTATTTAAACAGGGCAACTCTCTCAGTAATAAACCTGTTTTCATGAGAGGCCCTGTACAAATTATAGGTTACAAATTTAGAGGAAAATATATCATAGATTATTTGTTTTTGCTTTTTGTTTTTATACACCATGATATAAACAATCCAAGTAGAAAGAGCGCAAAACTAGAATACAAAAAAGAAGAGCTTGTTGAGGAGCTACCTAGGTGCACACTCAAAAGAGGGGGGGGGGGAGGGTTAGGGTTAATTAACATGCAACCTAAATCTCTGTGTATAAGCGCACTTTTCCCGCCAAAAAAATTGAAAGTTGGGCGTGCGTTTTATACACGGGTACAAAAAACATCAATACCCTCTTTTTTTTTTGCCCCCCTAATAGGGGTACGTCTTATACACAGAGATTTACGGTACATGTGATGTCTCATTTATTTCTTGGGGGCGGGGTTTGAAACTGTTCCTATAATCATGAATGAATAGGTGTAAATATTTGTTTGTGTAAGTTTGTTCAATGGTTATCTTCATATACTGTAATGAATATTCTTTTTTTGTTTGTTCTGTTATGAAGCTGCTAACTATTGCATTCTCTTGTCCCCTTAGGCTTAACACAGGGGATACCCAGCTCTATGAGGCAATATGTTCATAAATAATTCGAAGACAAAGCAGATTACTTTTCATTCTGTTTTTCTTTTCTTTTCCAGGAAAGAGCAGGTCTTAAAGCGAAGTCTTGTTGAGATCAAGCATGCTTACCAGAACATAACAAGCAGGTACAGTACCAACGTCCCTCCCACCATTAAAGGGATCCGGTAACTTTGTCTCAGATTCTGAAACAAAATTTTGGATTTAGCTCATGCTGCAATGATAATTATAAACATTGAAGTCAGTCAGGAACCCCATGACTTTTAAAAGCAGAACGCCTGTCTGATTATCAAGATATTTATGATTGGAGTTACAAATTTTGAAAACCGTTTGCCAAACGGTTTTCATAACACTAAAGTCTATTAGGGAAAACGAGTATGGTAAGACCGGTCACTCAAAGATTTTTACTTTTTTGAGGCACTCCTTGGATCATTTTTTTAGGGCTTCAATATAACACCATATCACAGACACTGATAACACATAGGGCGCTGTATCTCAGATTTAACATTGTTAAACGATGCCTTTAACCAACTCTCCCATCATTACCAACTCAAAAGGAAATAGATTACTTTTGAAATGTCTCATGACTTCCTGGTGACTGAATAACTGAAACTCTAAAAGATGGAAATTTGCTATTTAAAAAAAAACAAAAACTATTCAGAACGCTTGTCAGCCATCGTATTATGTAGGGCTGCATTTTTATTAAAAAGTTACAAGTTTATTATGTTAGGCTCTGTATTGATATAAAACTTTGGTTTAGGTGCGATCAATAGAAACAATCACAACTTTTGAGATGGGGCTGTACTGTTATTGGGTATTATCAATGAAGTGTAAAAATTATACATCTGATTCCTTTTTTGTTTGTTTTGTCTGGTTTTGTAGTGTTTAATATACCTCTTCAAGGATTTGAGTTCTGTAACTCATCCTGAAGTCGAAAAATTTGTTTCTATTGATGACTAAGACCACCAGTAGAAAGTTTTCTCATTTTCTGTTACATAGACATTGGACCTAAACCTTTTTCCTTTAATTTATGCAGGGGTGAGAACAACAAGTACACCATGCAGCAAGCTCTAGTGGCCATTAACCAGGCTCTGAAGAAGAAAGAGGAGGAGCTTATGTCGTGCATGACAAAGAGTATTAGCGCCCTCAAAGTTCAACTGGCAAGCAGTGAAAAGGACCTGGAACAACGTCTCAAGAAACTGCAATGTGTAAGAGAACTGTTTTGCTGTTAGTTATCTCTGGGGTGTTCCAGTTGAGACGGAAGAAATGAGTTGAATAATAATAATAATAAACTACTTACTTTTGAATCTTGTGGGTTGGTCGCGTTACACAGCCCTTTATGAAACGAAAGCGTGAGTTAACGCGACCTTTCATTCTGTCAAGTTCAGTAATGGTAATGAATAAATTGAGTTGGCCATTGGGTGGTAGAGCATGAACTACAGTGGGGTTGACTGCAAGCTCTGCTCGGAGTTCTACAACGGCAGTCTAGACAGTGGGAATTTACATTTCTTATTAATGATTCATTCGTATAGAATTAACAAGAGGTTAAACTGGACAAAAGATTTACTCTCAAAAATGTGTATCATGTTGCATTATTATCATACCCTGGTGGCATATACTCCATGTTTTATCTCATCAAAGATATACAGAGTTTGGGCTTGGGTTAATATTAGCTATGGTTGTTTCACAAAGACTAAGATCGACTGGAGTTGGACTTGAACCATGGCAGGCCATTCATGCGACTGGTTGCTCTCACCATTGGTCTCTCAAGGGATGTCACAAATCTACAGAACTCTTATTTTTTGATAGTTTATTATTGAAGGAAAAACATTATCTAAAGATCATAATTTCCAAGTTTTTTTTCCCTCTAATTTTACATCAGGTTCAAGACTTTTTAAGGGCATAAATCACCTGCCATTGTTCAAGTGCAACTTTAAAGGGAGTGGGTAGTCAGTTTCCATGTGCAGAAGGCTATAATTCGCTGACACCAGACTTGGTGGAAATACCATTAATGGGAGTACAAATCTGCACACAGCAAACCCGTTGGCCCGTCAAGAATTACCCCCTAGTCTCTCGGAGCATGCTCGGAGATTATTCGGGCGAAGGAAAAGCAAAGCATTACATAAGGTATAATGGTCATAAAACTCAAGGCTAACCCTGGTGATTGACAACACCTGTTATTTGGGTAAACACCCGAACGGTGTCGAATTCCCCATGAGAGCTGACTTCTATGTGACTTTAATTAGTCAATCTTAGTCTTTGTGAAACATCCCTTGGTTTAATTTAAAACTTTGGTTTCTTGTTGTCTCCAATGAAGTTTTAAATTTGATGGGGAAACACAGCAGTTTTCACTGAGTCAAACATGGTACAATTGATTTTATATCTTTTAGAATTTTTAAGATACCATTTTGGGGGGTATTTT
Source organism: Strongylocentrotus purpuratus (assembly GCF_000002235.5). NCBI lineage: Eukaryota > Metazoa > Echinodermata > Echinoidea > Camarodonta > Strongylocentrotidae > Strongylocentrotus > Strongylocentrotus purpuratus. The sequence continues at coordinate 17,292,780 of NW_022145615.1, read as the reverse complement.
TCCTTTTCAGTCCCATGAGAAGGCAGAGAAAGTTGTTGCTTCTGTAGCTGAGAAGTTCATGAGTGAGCATTCTGAGGTGGCGGAAGAGGTGAGTTCTTTCTCTCTTTTTTTTTATCTCTGTGTTTCACAGTTACGTGACTTGACTCCATTTATAGAGAGCTGCCTTTCAAATGGAAGCCTGCAAGTTTGAATCTATCTTGAGCAGATTGACTGAAACTTCTTCTAGCTTCAAAATTCTCCTGTTTTCCTTCTGACTGACCCTCCATTCCCCCTAGGCAATGGGCTAATTTACAACAAGTCTCATCAGCTTTCCTTCAGTGAACCAGTTCATTACACTAATTCAAATATCACATCATTCCGCCACCATTGTAGATTGAGAAACTCTTGAGTGAGAAGACACCAGGGGACATTCCATCTCTCAACATGTCCATCTCGGTCGACGCCCTGGACGTTACCAAGGTCCTGGATAGCCTCCAGAGCTTCGGCGCAGAGTGGCTGGCCAATCAGAAGACCGAAGAGAGGCCTGCACTGGCTGACAGTGTGAAGGAAATCAAGGAAGGTCAGTTCCTTGGAAAATTAGTCTTAATTTGGCGTTACATGAGGACTCTTTTGCAAGATATTGTTGCCGGGAAGCAGAATATAATTGTATCTCTAATACCTTTCTTTATTTGATTATCAAGAGAAGTGTATGTATATTTTGGATAAATACTAACAAATGTTAAAGGGGGACTGCACTACTTGTAGCTACTTGCACCTTCTATATAGCAAACAATGCCTTAGCGGTACCCGTTAGTCCCCCATGATCCCCTTTTTCTTATGTTAATTAACAGCTGATTTGATGAGATAACCACCTGTCAGTGACCATGCATGGAGGTTTAATCCCTCCTAGCCAAACAATTGCGGATAGGCTTTAATTTGGCAGCACTTGAGGACTGTTTTGCAAGATATTTTTGTCAGCAAGCAGAATATAATTGTATCTCCAATACCTCTCTTTATTTGATAATCAAGAGAAATTAATGGATATTCTGGGTAAAATAATAACACATGATAAGTTATAATAATTGGAAACAAACAACAACCATGGAGTTGTGATCACTATGCGATACTTTGCGGCTGTGTGCAAAATTTGCAGTGCTCAGTCAGGTTGTTGCCAAGATCAGGAAGGGGGGGGGGGGAGGGGCTCTGAGGGTTTTCCTCTTTCTCTCTTAATAGGAGGAACTCCATTACAGTAGGGTTAAGCACTTTAAATCCAGAATATTGTTACTACAGTCAAAACTGCCTATAGCGACCACCCAAGGGAAACACAAAAAGTGATCTTTGTAGACAGGTGGTCTTTGTAGACAGGTTCCTTTAGTACATGATTCAATGAGAAACCATTTTCCAGGGAAACAACAAATGTGGCCTTTGTAGACAGGTGGTCTTTGTGGACAGGTGATTACTAGAGCCGGTTTGACTGTATTATGATGAGAGTAATGACTATGTCCTGTATGTTGGTTTTTTTCAGGAGACAAGCTGAAGGGATACGTTGAGAGTCGAATGGATGCTAAAGGATGTTTCTGGGTTTGTCAGGACTTGGTGGAAGGCATTACCAACCTGTTAGATGATCTGAGCTTTGAGATAAGGTGAGGATTGTACGACACATGCTCCTTAAAGAGAAGGATGAGTTCTGGGAAGAGGTGAAAAAATATGTTTGCGTTATCATTGTATTATGCAAGTGTGGAAGAACATCAGATACAAAATGTTCCATGAAAAGCATGGCTCTTTAAATGCCTTAATATTCTTAATATGGCATGTAACATCATAAAAATTTTACGCCACATGTTTTTGTAGTCCCATATACATCTTCCTGTGTACAGTGCTTGTAACTTTACCAAGACTTTTCAAAATTTCTAATCAATTTGATGATTCCAGAACCTCGCAGTACACACCAATACTAATATGCTAGATTATCATTTTGTACTGATTGATTTCACACTGTTTCTTTCACAATGCAATCACATGACCAGAACTCAATTTAAGTCAAATAGGACTTTTGCAGGAATTACTTTTTTGAGATGGCCTCTTGCTCAAATGGATTCTTACTTATTTCTCTCGAGTGTTCTTTTGTTATCATTGGTAAAAAGCCTTGTTGGAAAAGAAATTCTGGATTAATTTTCTTCAAGGCACTAGTGCATGTACCTTGTTAAGCATTAAATTGAATTCAAGTTCATTCTAACAAACTGCATTTTATAGCTGTCTTCCATTCAAAAAGAATTTTTAAAGATATATGTGCCATATAGAAATTGATGCTTCAAGACCTCGTAACTCATTATTTAATCAGCTTATCTATAAGGCCCTAAAAAGAAAGATGTTGTATTGCCCTTTGTGACTGACCCAAAACTTTTGAAATTGACGGTCGGCTTTTTAAAGAGTTTTTTTTTTTACTGTTTTTTTTTAGAAAAAAATTGTGCTAAAGCTTTCAAAACTGAGAAATATCAGCTCAAAGAGAGAGTTGAAAAAAAAAAAAAGCTTTCCGACCAATCGACCCATGTTTTGGCACCTAAAGGGCAATACATCATTTTTTTTTTTTTTTAGGCCTAACATGAGTTTGTATCATTTATCACATGTAGAAAGGACATTATCACTCATGGCTGGGAGGATTTAACTGTCCAAGAGGGTTCACTTTGCGTTGCCCAGTATTATCAAGATAACCGCTGGTACAGAGCGAGGGTGGAGAAACTCAAAGAGGTATGTATTCACCCATTACCATGTCCAAGATTAGAACTGGGGAAGATATAATCTACCTGGTGTAAAGTGGACATTGATTGAGAACTGAAAAGTCTTTTGTGTCCTTGAAAGGCAAGACATTGAGCTACTTTTGGTACTCCATATTAAACCAGTAGAGAGATGGGGACGTGGTAGGCTGACGAAAGCCTTTGTGATGGTAATTGCCATATGCCCTCACGGTGACCACATGGTAGGAAGTGGAGATGATGCACATTGTGTGCTTGATCGAATCTGATTGCCAGTGTAATAATAGTCTGTACAAAATGCTCAGAGAGTACTGATACTGATAACTCCAGATTTATTATTATTACTTCATCACTTAGTGTGGAAGAGTATCTTAAAAATTGTCCCATGAAAGAAATGGCTCAATTAAAAGCTAAAGGCTGTGGACCACACTTTCATGCCACATGTTTGTGTAGCCCCATTTGGCATAAAAGTATTGGTGTATAATTACTATGAGGATTTGGAATCATCAAAATTGTAAGATGTTAGCCCTGTACTGTTCAAAGTCACATTCACTGTGCATAGAAATGTATATATATATATTTATTTTTTTTTAAAGAAAAAAATATATACATTTCTATGCACAGTGAATGTGACTTTGAACAGTACAGGGCTAATATCTTATAATTTTGATGATTCCAAATCCTCAGAGTAATTATACACCAATACTTTTATGCTAAATGAACAACCTTTCATGATCGCTTCCTTCATAATGCAATTCGTGGTATGATCCCCAATCACGGCACTTATGTCCTTTGGCAAGGCATTAATTTACATTTGCCACACTCGACCCAGGTGAGGTAAATGGATACCTGGCAGGAATCAATTTCTTCAAATACTTAAACGCTGAAATGGCAGCTAGGCTAAAGCCGGGGTAATAATTGAACAGTTCACCTCGGAATAGAATTTCTAGATGGACGGCGCTATATAAATGCCTATTATTATTGTTTTTATTGATCACTCAAACTCTACTTTATCTTTGAATACCCTTGCATTCTCTTCTAGCACACAGCAGAGGTACGTTGGTTGGACTATGCACATGGTGATGAGGTTCAGTTGAGTCACATCCAGCCTCTAAGAGAACGCTTCACAGCCATTCCTTTCCAGGTTAGTCACAAACATCAGCTTAAAGAGAAGGTTGGGTTCTGGGAAGAGGTGAAAAATAATTTGTGAGCATTATCATTGTACAGTATTATGCAAGTGTGGAAGAACATCAGAAAAAAAATGTTCCCTGAAAAGCATGGCTGTTCAAATGCCTTAATATTCTAAATATGGCATGTAACATCATAAAAATTGGGACAGATTTTTATGCCACACGTTCGTGAAGTCCCATACACATCTTACTTTGTAGGTCTGGAGTCTCCCCCCCCCCCCCCCCCCCCCCCCCCCCCAACATTGTTGCCTGCATTTCAGTAGAAACCTTCAAAATCAGACTTTCAAAATTCAGGGGGGAAAAAAAAAAAAAAAATTCTCAAGATTTTGGCTATCAAATACTCAAAAAAACATGCATTGCTAGAATTATTTTGTCATTTAGAGTTGGTGTAGACCATGTTTTTTTATATTAAGTGACTCTTCATGACTTTGATAAGAGCCAAAACATGCGAGCCGCCATTTCGTATTATAATGTAGGCACACAATTTGTTTTCCATTGCCAATCAATCAAATGTGGAATTGATATGGCTGGGACTATTGAAAACTACTTGTTGAATCTTGTACCTTTCAGGGTTTGGAGTGCTCACTCTTTGCTGATATGTCTGAAGAGATGCCTCGTCAAGCTCGCTGGGAGTTCACTGATCTCGTCTCTAACATGCTGTTGGACTGCACTGTCATCAGGAAGGTAAGAGATCGTTACAGTAGGTTTTGATCAGTATCTAGGCAAAGGCATCAACCAGCAATTCCAAGGCTAAGGCTTTGACCCCCTGATGACCAAGGCTTGAAACCTCAAGACAAAGGCATTGACCAGCAAGTCCGAGGCCAAGGCTTTGACCCCCTGATGACCAAGGCTTGAAACCTTGAGGACAAGGCAAAGGCATTTATAAAGAAAGATAAGGAAATAAACTTGATTGAACAAAGATTGTGATTCATCAGGGATGCCAGTTTTCAGGCAATAGCCTGAATTCAGGCCCTAGCGAGTTATTTTCAGACCATAGTTTAGGCTTTTTTGTGTACAAAATAGCTCATTGTAGGTGATTTTCAGGCTCTCTGATCGATTCTAACTGGCATCCCTGGGTTCATACAAACATACAAAAAGAGACAAAGAACATGTATTTTCACAACCAAAACTTGGTTTATTGAAGAACAAATACTATCAATAATACATGTTCCTTTCAAAGTGGTATTTCTGTGTACAGGATGTTTAAGTACTCTAACTGTTTTTGAAATTTAAACAAGATTTTGTGAACTTCTGCAATGCAACTGGATGTACTGATGCCTGAGGTATCTCTAAAAATGATCTGATATACATGTACTAATATCAATGTATGTCTGTATTCAAAACTTTAAAATGATTTTTTTTTTTTTTTTTTTTTTTAAATTATTATTATTATTATTTTTTTTAAATGTATTTTTTTAAAACTTCTTCAGACAATAATTTTTATATAATTGCATTTGGTACTTGGATCATAAGTGCTACAGACCTGGAGTTATGCATCCAAAACTTTGCTTGAAAGAGAAGGCATGAAACTAAAATAATTGATCTAGCTTTGAATGCTCAAGTCTTTATCTGAACAGACTGTAGAATTACCTACTACAGGCCAGAGTAAAATATACAAATTACACATGGTTATTAAAATCACTTGAAAAACAGCTGCTATAAACATGGTGGTGTCCTAACAGGTAACAACTAATGTATGCTGTTCGCATTCAGACTATTTAAATACAATTATTTGTATCAGATGAATTAGAAATTTCGTATCGAGGCACTTCATGAAGACGTATGCATTAGATTTTGTTACATATCGAAAATGGTCTATTGCTTGCAGTGTCTTTCGCACTGTAAGGCCTTTAAAAAAAAAATGTTGTATTGCCCTTTAGGTGCCAAAACATGGTCGGTCTGAATTTTTTTGTTTTACTTAAAAAAAAAATCTAACTCCCTATTTCAGCTGATATTTCACCGTTATGAATACTTTAATACATTTTTTTCTAAAATTCCTTAAAAAAAAAAAAACTTTTTAAAAAGCCAACTGTAGATTTCAAGATTTTTGGGTCAGTCGCAAAGGGCAATACAACATCTTTTTTTTTAAAGGCCTAATGGCATGACCAGTTCTCAACTCTATCTTCCAATATTTGATCCATTTTACCTTCCAATATTTGATCCATTTTACATCTAGTTGGCTTCTGCCGATCAAGGGAAGGTACCTTTGTATCTCATCAGACTTGAACAAACAGAAGGAGAGCAGCAAGACATTGCAGAGACTGTCTGGAATAAAGGTATGTTCATCATTTGGATTGGATTACTACTAACAAACTTTCAAGTACCATACAACCCCAATTCATGTTAGATTGGAGAAAATGAAAAAAGTAAACTTTATTGTAAGAAACTGCTTATGGAAAAAACATTCTTTTAACTCATATCCTTTCATGAGGCCGCATGCATGCTACCGTTATAGCGCTTAGTACACACGAGCGCGCTTATCGACTAGCTGCTTAATTCACGCGAACGAGCCACAGCTTAGCTGCTTTATGCATGCTCGCATTCGTAATATCAGTTATTGTTCATGCTCGTGGTACTGTGCTGAGTTCTTCGCATGCGCTATTGATCGCACCATCAGATTATCTTAAAATAAACTTGGCACAGGGGGGATTTGAGGCTTAGCACAATGGGGATTAGCCCTGTGGCTCTTGGCTGTATTCATTATGGCAGGATAAGAGTTAAATTGTTACAAAATGTATTAAACTTGTTGTATGTCTGTATTGTAGTCTGGATGTAGTCTGGATCTTTTTCCTGGAGTATATAAACATTTGAAATCTCCTTTTGTTAGGTTGCTAGAAATATGGAATCTTCATTCTGCTTCACTGCCTGTATTTATCTCATTGATTGTCTTTGTCTGTGTCCTCTTTTACAGCACAAGATTCAAGAAGTAGCAAGGTAAAAACTATGTTTGAAGTCAGAATATTGACAATTTTTAACCGTCTTCCTTCCTAATCTTGTAAAATCAAACGGTCTATTTGAATTAAGAAATTCCTTCTTTCTTTTTTTGTATGTACATGGGGAGGGGGAGGGGGGGGGGGGAGTTAGGTCTGGTTAGTTCCTGCATTGTTGTGTCTTTTAGCATATTGTCAACATGACATGTATAAGCTGTAGTAAAAAATTGCAACTGCACAATTCATTATTAAAGATAAACTCCAGTTCTGGTAATGCGATTGCATTGTGAAAGAAAAGGTGTGGAATGGATCAGAAACAGTTGATCATGTAGCATGTAAGTATTGGTGTGCACTGCAAGGTTCTGGAGTCATCAAAATCATAATAAATTTGGCCGAGTCTTTGTAAAGTAACAAGCACTTTACACAGAAAGCTATATACGGGACAACACGCATTGTGTCGGGGCTAGTACTACCTTGATGTCCTTGTCTTTCTATGCTCATTACTCAGCCTGTATACATTTTCTTCCAAAATTGTTTGGCACATGTCATTTATTTGTAATCTTGAACATTCAGTGTAAGTTTCGTTTGATTCTGTGAGAATTAATTTTCTTTTTTTTTTACCAGTACTGGAGTTTATCTTTAAAGCCTGTTTATATGACGGATTAAATTTTGATGTTAACATTAGTTCAATGTCATACCACAGATCAATGTCATACCACATCGACCTAACCACAAAGTTTTCTTGGTGTAACATATTAAAGCTTATCTGTACTAGTTTATAGGAGGGATTAGACTGCCCTGCAAGGTCACTGGACAGGTGGTTATCTCATCAATTCAGCTCTCAATTAACATAAGAAAAAGAGGATCATGGGGGACCAATGGTCACCGATTAGGCATTGTTTTCTACATAGAGGGAGCAAGGAGTTAGAAGTAGTGCAGTGTGGCTTTAAAGCATACATGTAAAGCATTATTTCATTTTGGACAGGGACCGATTGCATACCGGGACATCCGTCTGCTTAACGAGGAAGCCAAGGACATCCAGATCTTGAAGGAGGTCGTCAACTCCAGCAAGACAGCGACGCCCGACGATGCAGCCAAGACGACATCCGATGAGGCGGACAAGACCGGCAACGGGGAGGAGGAGGGGCAGAAAGAAGATGGTGAGAAGGACCAAGAAAGTAGGGAGAAGATTGAAGAACCTGAGGAGGGACAAGAGATTCCAGATGAAAGCGAAGATGCAAAGCCTCCCATAATAGAGAAGGAACCTCCAATGAAAGATGAGGAGGAGGAAAGGAAGAAAGAAGAAGGAGAGGTAGAGAAAGAAGAAGAAATTGGGGTTTCTGAGAGTAAGAAAGAAGAAAAGACAAGTGAAGAATCACAAAGAGGTATTACAAATGATGGGATAAAGATGAATGATAAAGGAAGAGGAGAAAGTTGAATTTATGTTTCAAGTGATGAATGCATCTGTGGGTAAATAAAATGAGATTTGTTTTTTTATATGTTGGCACAGTAGCAGTAGAATTAGATTAGACATCAGTACCCAAATTAGTATGTGATGTTTGCACTTTGGCAATCTATTTTTATTCTTCCTCTTGTTATGGCACCATTCAATTTCTGCCAGTCTTTATCCAAATTATTTTCATTTCTCATATCTTGCAAAGCTATGCTGTACATGTATATTATGCATCTGTTTGCTCTCTCTATTCTCTTCTTTCTTTGTCATTCATTCTTCCTTTCCCTTCCTCCTTCCCTCTTTATCTCTCTCTCTCTCTCTCTCTGTTTCTCTTTTTCTGGTCCGCATCTATTTTTCATTCTTCAGTGTTTATTAGAAATGCTTCGCACGTTTGCTTGTTTGCTTTATATCTAGATATCAAACACATAAATGACTATACTCCAAATTAACAGTGCTAACTTTTTGTATTCTCATACACTCTCCTCCTTGCTTCCCTGCTTTCCGAAAGAAGAAGAGAAAGAGTCCTCCAAACCAGAGGAGGAAGAGGGCAAGATGGAGAATGGAGCTGACGGAGAGACAGAAGGAGTGAAGGATGAAGGAAAAGATGGAGGAGAAGGCCAAGAAGACCTTAGTCTAGCACAGAAGCTTGAGAAACAAGGAGACACTGCCCAGGCTGATGGGGGTAAGATTTCGGGAACGTAGCAAGAAAGTCAAGTTCAAAGGATATGATTGCAGGGCCCTCAGGGAGAACATTATTAGTACTGATCACACATAGCTGCCTTACTATCCTGGCTGTTTATTAAAAGCTGTGCTATTGATTCTCAACATTTCAAACACCACTGTATGAAACTCAACTGATTTCACTAAAAATTGGTACTTTAGTGACAATTGATGACACCTAAATAGCAGTAAAATACAATTTTTTAACTTACCGATGTTAGAAAGAACAATTACAAAATTCAAATTGTTAGTCTAGTGCTAACTTGCCGATCAGCCACATCAGCATTTATGTAATATAAGTGTATTGACTATTCATGTGTGCAAATGCTGCCTATTAACACGTAATGCAGTGCTAGAGGTCAATACGCATTAGCATTGACTCTCTATGCTTTGCTGGAGTGGTACTGATGAGGTTTCTCTGTGCAAACAAGATTCATTATTTGTAGTAGTAGTTTTATTAGATTCATTAACATATCCAGTTAAAATTTGTTAAGGAAAGGTACAGGGCTCGAATCCATTCCAAAGCTCTAATGTTCTTTGGCAAGACATTCTACATTTGCCACACTTGACCCAGGTGAAGTAAATGGATATTCTTAGGAATTCCTTGAAACTTCAGTACCTTCATTAGGGCAGCTAGGCTGAGCCAGGGTAATAATTTAAAGAACATTGGAAGTGCATAGAGACATTGATAAATACATGTACCTGTATGTGGTATTGTTATATCATTGGAGTGAGTACAAAAGGAATCTTTTTCCATAAAGACCACCTGCCTATAGAGAATGGTAAGCAACGCTGTTTTATACGTACAGTCATTCCTGCTTTAATAGCCACCTGTCTACAGAGACCACATTTTTTTGTTTCCCCTGATAATGGACTCTCATTGAAACTTGTGCTAAAGGAACCTGTAGATAAGGACCACCTGCCTATAAAGACTGCTTTTCTTTTCTCCCTTGAGCGATCTTTATAATCAGGTTTCACTGTACCTTCAATTCATTTCAACTTTTAAAAATGTCCATCTTGTTGCAGTTCCCACAGGAACGCCCATGTCCCCCATGGCGTTCATCGCAGCCCATGGCAGCTACACGGCTATCAACGGCATCAGTAGTACTGAGAACAGCCAAGCCATGGCACCGTTTGCTGGACCACAGCCGCAGCTCGACGCAGGCTGGTATCAACACTATGCAAGCCACTATGCTCTCACCAGTATGGGGTATGTCTTCATTCATATCATTACGCTTTAATTATTGTATATCACGTCTCTACTATAGTTTATTAAATGTAAATTATATGTTAAAGTTGCTCATGCAGTATAGAGGGCAGCACACACTGGAGCATAATACCCGTTAGCTCAGTGTTATGTAGTGATCGCCAAGATGCCTACATGTACTCCACGAACGTCTTTATACCCAGGCATGAACATCTTTTAGTATTGATGAAGAACTTGTACAACTCCACTATTGTGTTTGTGTATAATTTGCATGATCTGTCAATTTCTACTTTCATTTTTGATCTAGTTAATATCAAATTGCCTCCTTTGATAGAGTACTGTGGCAATATAGAGCATAGCTATTTCACAAGACAAAAAGAAGATGGATATTTACTTCTTCCAAAATTTAGCAGTGAATTTTAGAATAGATTACCTATTAATATCATAATAACAAGGTTTTGAAATAGCTTTAGGAATTCTGTTACAAGTCATTTGTTGAACTAATCAGGAATAACAAATCCTTGCAAATAGTCTGCCTTTTCCTCCTTATGTAGATAAATTGTCACTTTAATGAGATATATTCGGCTGATAAAAATGTATTATAGTTTTGTTTCAAGTATTCATATTATATTCTGTTCTCTTTATTTCTTTCTCTGTATTTTCCCTTTTCTTGATCCCTCCTTCCTTACCTTTCCCTTCTTTTCACCTTCTTCTCTCTTCTTTCCATTCCTTCCTCCCTCTCCCTATCATAACCTCCCTCTCACTTTCCATCTCTCCCTTATCTCACTTTCCATCTCTCCCTTCTCTTACTTTCCATCTCTCCCTTATCTCACTTTCCATCTCTCACTTCTCTCACCTTCCATCTCTCACTTCTCTCACTTTCCATCTCTCCCTTCTCTCACTTTCCATCTCTCCCTTCTCTCACTTTCCATCTCTCCCTTCTCTCACTTTCCATCTCTCCCTTCTCTCACTTTCCATCTCTCCCTTCTCTCACTTTCCATCTCTCCCTTCTCTCACTTTCCATCTCTCCCTTCTCTCACTTTCCATCTCTCCCTTCTCTCATTTTCCATCTCTCCCTCCTCCCATCTCCTTCTCTTTCTCCTTGCATCACCCTTTCTCTTCATTCACTATTGTATCCAGGCTTCCTGCAGGCATGGCTGCTAGTGGAGATGCTTACGGCATGGGTATGTATACAAGATTAGAATAGAAATTGTATATGTATGATGATAGTACTGATAAATAGTATCCAGAGTTTTATAGCGCTAAGCATAAAAAGAAGAGATTTGTTGAGTTCTGATTGTGATTAGATTTGTGTTGTTTTGAAATAGAAGAAGAGAGAAGAATGTTAGGTGGAGTAATCAAAATTATTTTACAAAGAACAATTGCAAATTGATATTTACACAAGCATGAGAAAGCTAAAAAGGTGTTCAAAATTCAAATTTGTTAGTGTGAAGATATGCCTTCAAATCTCACAGATATATCTTGTTAAAACAAACTTCAAAAGGCTTGGAAAACATCTTGTTCAGGGAATCTTTTCTGTCTTGCCCTAGAGTAATTCTACTATTCTATTTCCGTGTTTTAAAAAGTTTCATGTAGTTTCTCTTTCTCCTCTATGTTTACAGTGCCAGGTTCCCATCTTGGAGTCCATGTTGCCACCCCTATGACAGCAGATGGAACATTCTGGGCTGCCAGGGTCAGAGGTCATGAGCAAGAGATCCGATTCAGGAGGCTCATGCATGAGATCAGGTAGCTAGGCTCTCAATCTTGTATCAACAGACCTTTGTGCTTATAGTATACTTGTCTTTGATCAGCTTAAATATCTATGGTATACATATATATCAACCAACATTTAGAAGTAGACAAGGCCTGAATTTTGTTGTCCTTTAAAGTTTAAACAGATTCTATTCAAGATGGCTTCTTTTAGGCCATTTATATAAAAAAATCATGTTGAGTCCGCCCGCTTCCTTTTTGGAGGCCGCCTCCTGTTTTTTTTTTTTTTAAATGAGTAAAAACATGAAAAACATATTGCTAAAGTGATCAATTTCAGATTTAAATTGCTGGCAGCCCTTTTGGAAGAAAAAAATAGGGTCTCCTTCCTACTTTTCACAAAGGCAGGATGCTAAACATGTTTTTGTTTTTAATTGTCTTGTCATTTTCAATGTAAGCATTTTGTCTTTTAGGGTCTTCTTTATCTTGTTGACACTTGATCATTGATCAAACTATATTGATGTTACCTTCATGTTTATCTCTCTCTTGTTCTCTCTCGCTCTCTCTCTCTCTCTCTCCCTCCCTCTCTCTCTCATTCCCTCCCTCCCTCCCTCTATCTCCTCCTATCCCACAGTGCTCCTGCCGACCCACTGACCATAGATCAGCTTCATAGAGGTAAGATGGTGTGTGCCTTCCAACATGATGTGGGGCATTGGTGCAGGGCTAAGGTGGAGGAAATCGCTCAGGATGTGGTGAGTCTCAACTCTATTCTTATTTCAGGAACAGTTTTATGTTGTATTAATCATTGGTGTCATCTATGCTTGGAAGGGGATAAGCAACTGAATCATTGTAACCCTCTGGTCTCTCTCCCCCCCCCCCCCCCCCCCGATGAAACCGATCGGGTGGACCACTGCATCAGGGCTAAGTTGGTGACTCTCCTCGACATGGGGCCTCCATTTCACATCCTATCTGAGGGACATTGTTTGCCTGGCAGAAGGGTGCAGATGGGGGATATACGCTATCATAACAACACATTCCATACTTTTGACAACGCTTTCACTAGGTTATGCAAAACATGCCAGTCAGTTCAACCTCCAAACTACAGTGGTATTATTACTTTGGTAATAACAACCAAACAGTAAAAACAATTATTAAAACAAATACAAAATGAGTTTTCGCCTACTGCCATGTAGGTATACAGCAAGTTTTTCTTGAGAATTTCTTGATCGCCTATTGATCTAAGGAATTGTTTGAGGAAAAATCTCCCCCCCCCCCCCATTGGTTTCATGTGGCAAGTTTTCTTGCTTTGAATGACATTTGTAGTGTATTTGACCTCTTGATATTTTACCCTTTTGTGTCTCTCTTGGGATTGCTATTATCAAAAGGTATGTGGGTGCTTTAGTAGAAGCTTTCTGTTTTTGTCTTTTAAGGCACTTTTGTTTCACATGTTTCTTTTAAAGCCCCACTGCACTACTTATAGCCACTTGCGCCCTCTATATAGCAAACAATGCCTAATCGGTGACTGTTGGTCCCCCATGATCCTCTTTTTCTTATGTTAATTGAGAGCTGATTTGATGAGATAACCACCTGTCAGTGACCTTACAGGGTAGTCTAATCCCTCCTATAAACTAGTACAGACAGGCTGTAAGATTTGTTTATTTAGTCATTGGACTGCAAAATGTAATTAATCTTTTCAGTCACAGCACCTGTAATATTTATTACTTTTTTCACAGGAATAGGATTCCTCATAGTTGCTACAGGTTGTTGAGTCGAATGAGAACAAAAAAATGAGAAAAAGAATTCATCACTTTGTAAAAGGCAGAGATCTTGTGAAGTTTGACTGGAGCCTTCAGTCTTTCAGTGGTAGCATAGTGAAAAATTATTAATTTCATCAACAAAACAAAGGAGAAGTGTCCTTTAACAATATTGAACCTAATACCGAGATGCCAATTCAAGATGACGATAAACACTCTTTTTGCTCATCTCCTCCCTATTCATAACTTTGTTACAATTTGAATGTGAAAGAAAATTGTATCTTGGCACAGAAACAATAAATGATAATTATGTAGTGGTGGTTATTTCTTTTTACATGACTGCTAAGAGAGATAGAGCAACGTCGATCTGGCGCTGCTCAGTGGCTGCCGGGCTCACGATCAATTGGGCAAAAAGAATTTCCGTTTCGGTTTAATAAAATTTGGAGTGGACTATTAGGCTAATATTATTATTATTATTATTATTAAGAAAGCATAAATGCTAGTTAGTAAGCGACCAGAAAACCGGGTCGCCAGAATACGAGACCACTGCTTTACCGACTGAGCTATTGCACCTCCTCTAGAGCACCTCCTATAATTACTTTACATCTTGAATCAATGTGATAGATACATCTGTATTTTTTTTCTCGACTTCAATCCCCAGGTTCATGTGAGATTGATTGACTTTGGATCGGTAGCTACACTGGACTGTAAACAGCTCAAAGCATTGGATGTTAGGCATGGAGTCTATCCATTCCAGGTAAGCCTTTATGACTTTTGTTATTATAAGTGATATCTTCTATTTATTCTTCTTCATGTGTTGATAAAGTGTATCCATCATGTTTGCTGTGTAGGCATTTAAGAGTATATTTTAGTAAATTAGACCAAGACAAGTTGATATTCGGTTTTACATCAGCCTTATAATGGGAAGAAATACGGTTATTGCACTTGTGTGCCATCATATCCTTTGTGATACAAACCATGAACTTGTAAATGTAATTCAGTTTAATAATAGATAAAGCATCAAAAACATCAGAAGCAGATGTTTTTCATGTTTACATTGGCATAAATAACAGCTCACAAAGTAATTTGTATATTAAGTAGGTATATGTTATAAGCAGAAACATTATACTAGGAATGCCAATAAGTGGCAATCCCAAGTCTTTTGTTAAGAATATGATGATAATAATAATCTGGATTTATATAGTGCTTAATACAAAATTCCATCTCTAAACGCTTTACAGATACTACTTTATATTATTACAATGAATATTTAACATATAAAATAGCAGTTATAACTCTTAACTTTGTGTTGATTTGTAGGCATTTGAGTGCAGTCTAGCCAAGAAGGAGCTGACGAGTTTCTCTGAGGGCACCAGACAGCTGTTTCACCAGCTGACTGCTAATAAACTAATCACTGCCAAAGTGGTGAGTAGTACATCTCTACGTGGTGATTCCACATACATGTATGCCCTTGTGTCCGTTGCTCGATCAATTCAATTCCATCAAGGTTTATTAAAACATGACTGGCCATCACAGACAGAATTATACATGTTTTTACAGTGCAAGTAAAATTACAATATTTATACAAATTGCAACAAATAAGAAAACACATTAAACTGAAAGAATTGCCAATTTCATCACTTTATACTCAATTTCAACCGCGACAACGATCATTGAATATTATAAAATCGCATATCCAATATGTTCATTTGAACCAAATTCATGACCCCATACCAAAACTTTGTAATACCTTTAATGTGTGCTCTTTGTCCAACAGGATGCAGTCTCAGACTTTGTGGTGTATGTGTCTCTCTTCTTGACCGCTGAGGGAGGCGAAGTTGTAGATGTTGTAGCTGAACTGGCAAAGAATGGTAAGCAACGTTGTTTCTTTAACGACTACCTGTATAGAAAGACCACCTGTCTACAGAGACCACATTTTTTTGTTTCCCTTGAAAATGGACTCAGTATGTTTCCATGATCTCTATTAATCACAAATGAGACAAAGATATTTTCAGGTTATTGTTCTACCATATGCAATCAGAGTTTTACCCCAGTTTTAAGTTAGATGATGAAGTATCTATATTCTATTCCTCTTTGGCATAGAAGATTCATGTAGAAGGTCCCTTAACCCTACGTTAACTGGGGGGGGGGTCAATTTGACCCCCCCCCCCCTGTAGAAATTTTGCGACTACTCCGAAACCGCGGCAGATATAAAATTTTCCTTTCATGACTTTTTTCTTTTGAATCTTACGCATCTTTTAAAACAATTTTTTTGAAAATCGGACGTATAGTAACAAAGTCACGTGACCTTTTATCTTCGCATGTCAGCCCGAAAATTGCTCATTTTTGTGATTTGTGTACAAAACATATGGAAATGTCATTTTTCCTAAAAAGAGATAAAACATTAGTTATTTAGTCTTGTTTAAAGTTTAGGTGTTTGTTTTGGGGTCAAAATAGTTGAATTGTAGTTATTAAAGAAATAAAACAACAAAACCCCCCCCCCCCCCCAGTAAAAACCTGATCTGAAATAGCCCAGTTAAAATAGGGTTAAAGCCTATCTGCACTGGTTTGGCCAAGAGGGATTAGACCTCCCTGTGTAGTCACTGGCAGAGGGTTATCTCATCAAATCAGCTCTCAATTAACATAAGAAAAAGGGGACCATGGGAGATCAACGGGTACCCCTAAGGCATTGTGGGCTATATAGAGGGCGTAAGTAGCTGTAAGTAGTGCAGTCCGCATAAAATGTTCTCCCCTTGTACTGATGATTTGTATTGAGGATCGATCAAACTTCTTGTTGCAAGAACAATTCACTCTTTCATTGAAAATCAATTATTTTCTGCATGTTTGTCACATTTTAACTTTTAACCTTTTATTTTGCTGTTATTTGTCTTCCTTCCAAACAGAGGATCCAACCAGAGGGACTAAAGGCAAGCCAGAAAGCACACATTCTCAACCCAAAGGGTCAGTAGGTCATATGTGTGTGTGTGTGTGTGTATAATTGGGTTCTTACAGACGTGTGTCAATAAGATATGATTATTTACGTCTGGGGACCAACCTTAAACGTAACCATCCGAAAGAGGTGACTCAGTTTCGAACCTGCGTCCTCGGCTGAATCAGTTTGTAACTTCCGAATTGTTAGCTGGATTACAGGCGCACGCCACAACGCCCTGTTTCTCATGTAGCCTTGCTCATGACACTTGAGCTGTATTGCAGAGGTGTAAGAGATGAGTGGTTTAAATACTTGACTTGAGGTGAAAGGGTCAACAGTGTGATTCTGACATAACACTTATGTTCTTAAAGAGAAGCGAGAGGTGAAAAATAAGTTGTGAGCGTTATCATTTTCATTATATGCAAGTGTGGAAGAACTTAAGAGGAGAAATGTTCCTTGAAAAGCATGGTTCTTCAAATGCCTTCATATTCTAAATATGACAAATAACAGCTTAAAATTGAGGGCCAATTTTTAGGCCACATGTTTGTGTAGTCCCATGTACATCTTTCTGTGTACAGTGCTTGTTACTTTACAAAGACCGGGCCAAATTTCTTATCATTTTGATGACTCCAGAACCTTGCAGTGCACACCGATACTTATATGCTACATGATCAACTTTTTCTGATCGATTTGACACTGTTTCTTTCACGATGCAACCGCATGACCAGAACTCAACTTTATCTTTATATATTCATGCACACTTTGGTATTTATTGTTACTTTTGATGTTCTATTCAAATTCATTTTTCATTCCAAATCCCTAATAATTTGATTGTTTATTCCTTGCAGGACTATGTCAAATGGACTGCCCAAATCTACATCAAGAGTGGGCTTCACCCCAATCCTGAAAGATATGTATAGGTAGGTAACAAACAAACAAACAAACATACAAACAAACATACAAATAAAGAAACAAACATACGGATAAACAAACAAACAAACAAACATATAAACATACAAGCATGCTACACATTGTAATCTTTGTTATGCTCCTCCTCCTCCAGAGTTGTCTGTCTCCTTTCATCTTTCTCAACTTCCATATCTTCCATCTCCATTTTTTATTTTCTTCTACTTTTAAATGTCTTGTCATCACCCTGTTCTATTTTGTCAGGGTTTTTTTCCTCTTAGAAAGGCAGATTTTTTTTTCACGCTGTAACTCAACGGCTACTGAATTTTCTGATTCCTGTATGCTTCATACACGGATCACATGGTCCACAAAAGAAATGGGTCAAATTTGTAAAACCATTCCATTCCTTTCTCTCCAATCTCTCTTCTTTGTTTGAATCAGAGTCTGGAATTTACAGTATGAAAACATTTTCTATTTCTTTGCTTTGATGAGAATCAATTATTATTATTATTATTATTATGACAGATATTTTCATCTCATCTTTTGTCCACATGCACAGTAGCATTATTATTTTGTCATTTGTATGAACTTTGCAGGAAGTCACCCCCATTCGTGGCTGATGTCGAAAAAGATTTTGCAAACTTGATCAGTAGTGTGAACACCGAGGTAAGCATGTATTATCCAATAGTTTATATCTTATGTGAATCCTAAATTAATTTTCATTTGTGTTGAAGAAGAGCATGATGAATTAATGGGCTGGCAATGGGTGTAAATCTTGAGGAAAATGTATTGCAAAGTTTGGCTTGTTCTTTGATAACATCTATGCAACATGTTTCAGTCCGTAAACCAATCAAATCATTGACAATGAATGCTTATTACTTAACTAGTTTTGTAACCAAAAACTTATTAATTTTGAAGGAATAAAAAGAACAAGAAAGCTCACAAAATAGTTTTCAACTTTGCCAAAACTGAAACTTCTCTTGAATAGATTGATTGTCTTCATTTTACTTGATAGTCACAGCTAAGTTTAATCCCCTAGTAAGCTGGTGGAGTCAAGTTCACTTGTTTATCTTAATTGCTATCTTCAGCCTGTAAAAATGACTATATTCCTACTATTGAATAGAGAGGTTGATATCTGGCACTCCATCAATCAGTGGACTGTTGTAAAACCAGAAAATTTCTCATGCATGAAATGTTTAAAGGGATTGGGTATCTTTGTTTCAGATTCTAAACAAAATCCTGGATTTAGCTCGTACTGCAATCATAATTATAAACATTTAGGTCAGTCAGATTATCAAGATATTTATGATTTCGAAATCAAAATTTCAAAAAATGTTTTCCCAACAGTTTTTATAATGCTACAGTCTATTGGGGAAAATGAGTATGGTAAAACCGGTCACTCAAGGATTGTTTTTCTTTTTTGAGGCACTTCATGATCATTTTGAAGCGCAATTTGTTAGGGCTTCAATATTACACCATATCACAGACACTGATAACACGAAGGGCCATGCATCTCAGATTTGTAAAACTGGAAACATTGTTAAACAATGTCTTCAATAGGATTTTTATGCCTCCGTTACGAAGTAGCCGGAGGCATTATGTTTTCGGGTTGTCCGTCCGTCCGTCCGTACGTCCGTACGTCCGTACGTCCGTCCGTCCGTACGTCCCGTTCTCGTGATCGCGTTATCTGAAGAACCGATTGATGGATTCCTGCCAAACTTTGGTCATGTATGTTACTTGCAGAGCCGATGAACTGATTAGATTTTGGGGTCACGAGGTCAAAGGTCAAAGGTCACAGGGCTCATTATGTATGCAAAAACAGCTCGTGATCGCGTTATCTGAAGAACCGATTGATGGATTCCTGCCAAACTTTGGTCTTGTATGTATCTTGCAGAGCCGATGAACTGATTAGATTTTGGGGTCACAAGGTCAAAGGTCACAGGTCACAGGGCCCATTAGGTATGCAAAAAGAGCTCGTGATCGCATTATCTCAAGAACCGATCGATGGATTCCTGCCAAACTTTGGTCATGTTTGTATCTTGCAGAGCCGATGAACTGAATAGATTTTGGGGTCACGAGGTCAAAGGTCAAAGGTCACAGGGCTCATTATGTATGCAAAAATAGCTTGTGATCGCATTCTCATTAGAACAGATTGATGGATTCCTGCCAAATTTCGATCATGTATGTATCTTGCAGAGCCAATGAACTGAGTAGATTCATGGGTCATGAGGTCAAAGGTCATGGGCTCATTATGTATCCAAAAATAACTTGTGAACGCATTCTCATTAGAACTGACAGATGGATTACTATTTAACTCAGGACATCTTGCAGAGCCAATGAACTGAGTAGATTTTAGGGTCATCAGGTCAAAGATCAAAGGGTCATATATGTATATGAGAAATTGCTTGTAATCACGATATTCTGAGAACCTCTTAATGGATTACAATTGAACTTGAATTTGAAAAATTTCTTCTGTTTTGGTTTGTAAAATTGCTCTATGACGGAGGCATCATTTTCGACTGCGCGCAGTCGAAGTTCCATCTAGTTGTGATTGGTTCAGATTTGGGAAGGTTTTATGAATGAATCACGAGTGACACCATACTTACTTTTGGAAATTTGCGAAAGTTCCTTGTTTTGTAGTGAGTTCAACAAGGGCTTGATAGTTATCCGTAAGATTTTTAAATTGACAGTATTTGTCCCTTCTTTTTAACCCCATCAAGTCGCAGCAACCTACCCAGATCTATACATTCCCTCCAATGGCCAGAGACCAACGTGCATTCGTCCATGAAATGGCTAACTTATACTGCCTCTCTTCAGATAGCACGGGACAGGAAACGACTAGGCACGTCATCATCACAGCAACAAGGTACTGTGGCCGATATTCAATTCAGTACAATACTTGTGTTAGAAATATGAGTATTTTACCAAGTTTACAGCTTGGATCATAATAATTTTGGATGTTTATATAGCGCACATATCCACCATGCGTGGTGCTCAAGGCGCTCAAACTAATACCCCGGCTCTGCTAGGCAGCCGATTTCGGCACTCACAGTAGATTGATATCTTGCCAAAGGACATTAGTGCCGTGGTGGGACTTGACCCGAGGACCCTGTGATCCACAGTCCAATGACTTATCCACTAGACCGCAACACCTCTAGATAAAATACTCAGTTGAAGCTTTTGGCTAAGTATTTTATAGGCTAAGATTAAGACAGCTCCTGAGCAGACTTGAGCCAATTATTTTGGAGGTCTTGATTGACAGGTATAGGACTATCATAACCAGTTATCTTCAGCTGCGTACAATTATAAAATTGCACATCTAATGCAATGTGATTATTATGCAAACATTTTGAACGACAATGTGATGTCACAATGCTTATCAATAAGTCTTTTGCCGTAAAGTAGACTTTCTAAAAAATGCTAAGAAATGATCTGAATACGAATTAAAACATTTTACTTAGCCAAGTAAAATTCTAAGTAAAATACTAACTTAATGTTCTAACCTCTCCCTTGCCTTTATAAGCAAGCACATGAATATGAAGATCTGTCTACACAGGCCACTTCCTGGGGTTATTTTTGTGTCATTTTTGTGTTTTTGTGTTGTTTTTGTTGGTGTCAGGCAGCTCAGTGAAATAACTATGAAGTGGTCAATTGTGTGATATATCACCAAAAAATAATTTAAAGGTAAAGACCAGTATTGGAAACGCCCCAATTTCAAAAAATGAAATGGAAGCTCTTATTACCAATCATGTGAAAGAGTATGTTTTGACTAATACATGATGATAAAAATTTTGCCGGGAAACGTCCTATTAATTGATATATTTGGTAAATTAGTTTATCTATTGGTGTGTGAGAGATAAACGCACGTGTCGCGCACGTGTGCGTAGTCCCATATACATCTTTCTGTGTACAGTGCTTTTAACTTTACGAAGACTGGGCCAAATTTCTTATCATTTTGATGATTCCAGAACCTTGCAGTACATCTATGCTAGATGATCAACCTTTTCTGATCGATTTTAACAACGTTTCTTTCACAATGCAATCGCATGACCATAACTCAACTTTATCTTTAAACTAATTTATGAAATCTTTTCTTTTGATCAGAGGGAAGAGCTTTGTTCCATCCCCTATCCTCACAGAGGTCTGTCAGAACGAACCAATGCACGCACCTGGGGCGTACGTGGACGAACTACAAAGGTATGTAGGAATGAAAATGAGATGGGAGAGATGATGTGAGGTGAAAGAGAGAGAGAGAGAGAGAGAGAGAGAGAGGAAAAGTGAAAGGGGGAGGGTAAGAGAGAGAAAGAGAGAGACGGAATGTGTAAGAGAGAGCGAAAGAGAGAGACGGGTCGAAGAAACATACCCTCAGCGAAGTTTTTATGAACGAACTAGTAAAACCCTCGGTTGCATAGAGGGGTTAAACAGCAATGATATACCGGTAGATATAGACATAGAGATAAAAAGAGAGAGAGAGAGAGAGAGAGGGAAAGATAGAAAGAAAAGGAGAGATTCATAGAGATAGAGAGGTTGATAGAGTGGAAGAGAAGGATAGAAGGGAAGGTGGAGGGGCAGGAAGAGTAGTTCAAATGAATCTTGATGAAGAGAGAAGTTGTATCAGAAAAGGGGAATAAGAAGTGTAAAATAATGAAAGAGACCATTGTCATATTTTAGAGCAGTCCAGTCCAGTTGAAATGCAATAGAACATCTTAATCAGACTAATTCAATCTATTTGTGACGGTAGTTCTATCTTAGTAGTTTAAGGCTCATGACCCAAACATTCTTCCCTTGTTAAAGCGACTGCAATGGGAATAAAAGACACCTTTAATGAGTAATGCTTTATTAGCACTTTGGTGATCGAGCCCCTGGGATGGATAAAAATCACTATCACTTTTGTTTGATTGCTTTGTCCAGAGAGAGAGAGAAATAGAAAGAAAGAGGGAGATGGAGGGAGGACAGGAGGGAGGGAGGGGAGAGAGAGAGAGAGAGAGGAGGAGGGAGGAAGAGGAGAAGAGACCATCACTACATGGGAGGTAATGTTTGTAGTGTTTGTAGTGATGAGAGGCTTCAATAAGTAATGCATTTGTTATCATCATAATCATCATCTCTTAGGATGGTTAAAAGTTACTATCATTTTCTTTGGTTGTTTGTCCAGTGAGAGAGACCATCGCTACATGGGAGGCAACACCCGCGGTGAGGACAGACAAGGATGCTTCATCTGCGGTGACATGTCACATCGGAAAAACAACTGCCCAAGGAACAGAAACAGAAACCAGCAGAAGAATTCAACCTGGTGGTCTGGAGATGGAAGGAAGGTAGGTTCCTGCATCTGGACACCTACCCCCTGGACATTCACCCCCTGACAACTACCCCCTTCCCCAAGACAACTATCCCTCCCCTAGGATAGTTGTCCAAGGGGTAGTTGTCCTAGCGGATGGTTGTCCTAGAGGATGGTTGTCGTAGGGGGTAGTTGTCATAGGGGGTAGTTGTCGTAGGGGGTAGTTGTCCTAGAGGGTGGTTTTCTGGGGGGTAGTTGTCCTAGAGGGTGGTTGCCAGGGGGGGGGGGTAGTCGTCCTAGAGGGTGGTTGCCCAGGGGGTAGTTGTTCTTGGTGGTTCTGGAGGCAGGCAATCAGAAATGAGCAGTCCATGTATTGGATCTCTCCGTAGTCGATAAAGAGCCTCCACCAGGCAATGTTCTGATCAAAATATTGATAACCAAGTGCTCTTAGTGGAGCTTACCAGGTCAGTTTTTTCAGGGCTCTTTGAAAGAATTAAATGTTGTAACCCTGAAACATTTATTTACAATTGAAATCAGAGTGACAAGTATTTGATCAGGTTTCAAAAACAAACAAAATTTGTAATTTGTTCATAAGATCTGTATCTCGTTGAGACATCTGAGTTACTGGCATTAAGATTGATACATACGGTACTTGCATTCCATTATCAATTCCCCCATATTTCAACAATATTCTACTGAATATCAGCTTATAAAGTAAAAGACATCTTCTCCTTACATGTTGTATTCTATATGACTGAAAGCTTGTATTGTTGTTATTCCGACTCTGTGGAAATGCAAGTGGAAATGCAAGAGGTATGCTATTTTGAAAAAGTTGATTATGAGTAGTGCTGCATTGTTATTTTTGTCCTTTACTAATACCTTTTTCCCTTATCTCCTCTCATCTACAGCAGGGTCGCAAAAGCGGTGGCGGCGGCGGCGGCCGAAGGAACTGAGCAGTCAGTATTATCTTGAAGAACTATTTTAGAACCATTCTGGTAGGCCTGCGTACATTCATGAGCTACGGAAGGGATTGAACATGCTTCTAAACACGGCAATCTTCATAGGACACTGCAATGTGTGACAGGTGTCTCGAAAAACACTGGCTGGACACTCATTTTTGGTGCTTAAGGTGTACACTTTAGTTCATGCGATGCCAACACGAGCACCAAATCACCAGCACCAAGTTTCGTTACTTCATTGTTTGTAGCTTTTATGTTTTTTTCTGTGTCAAAGATTTGCCTGGCGATTGGACTTTGTTTTCTGTCTTAAGCATGGAAGTCAAGATATGTGGAAAGAAGTTCAGCTGTGAAAACTTGAAGCAATAAGTTATTTATTTTTGCTTATGTTATATTTTTTACAATTATGTATGGGGGATACACATTTTCTTTAGTTGCCATCAGCAAAAGATATGTTGATCGATTGGTATAGGAAAAATGCAACAACAAAAACAGACTAAAGATTGATGAAGTGATATTGTAGATCAGTAAATGAAATTTCAAATATAGAGAATGAGTGTTTAGGAATGAAAAGGGAGGGATGTTCACATTAGGGGTGAACAAATAAAAAGCTTGCACATTTCCGTTTAGAATTGTTTGTACTTAACCTTTATCTTCTTCTACAACAGGGTTTAGAATTTCTTTTTCAAATATGCAGACATGATTCAAGAAGAAAAATAGGGACTTATCTTCCAAAGCGAGAATAATCAGTTGTTTCAATTACTGGCTCTGATCCAACACAAGAAAAACTTGAAAATTTTCCCAGCTTTTTTCATCCTGTAATTATCTTTCCATTATGTATTTTTCTTTTTGTATTTTTTGTATTTTTTGTGTATTCTTTGTGTATTGTGTCATAAGCAGTCTATTCTATTAGTTTCATTTCAGAGAATATGCAATGTTGGTGGCAAGAGAAAGCTTTGTTATCTTTCAAACAAATCAAATGAAAGCTGTGCTTGTCATGAATGTGATTTCCAACAAGTTTTTGTTAGTTACTTTTGCAATTTGCTGCTCCGCACAACCCAATTACCACATGATAAACAGTTTAGAATATGAAGTTTAAAGTGTATCAATAGCCAAAACATGTTTGAGGTATTAAGGGGCTCTATGTTTGTATATTGTAGTCAAATTTGAGCTTCAAATATATCTCCTTCAAAGAGATATTACAGTTTAAATACACTCCCAGGGAACTGTATAATGCTTGTTGAGTAGACTACTAAATGCGTAAATACGCTCTTTCATAGAAAAGGGCTCGCATGGAGCACAAGTCCAAATCAGGTTCCGTGCATGCAGGGTTTTATGCCATCCTTTATTTTCCTCAAACATCCTCAACCATTTAACAATAGAATGCCAGATAAAGTTCTTTTTGGAGGTTGATTTTATACATTCTACCCATACACAATTTTTTTTTGCTGGTTATTTGTCCGCTTTCAGTGAAATTTTCTTGAAATGCGGTTCCACTGCGAAAAGAGAAGGATTAAGTGGGCTAGTCCAAGGCATGTGGTCATTAGCTATCCCATTTGTCACAAAGAATAAACCAAATCTATACAAGAATATACATATCACGTGTCATTTTTCTTCTTTATTTTGCCTACTCCAAGCTCCAGTAGGGCCATCAACTTGAAATCATTGGTGGGTTTACCAAAAGTTGTGATGATGTTGGTGACGTATGGGTCAGAATACAATGGGCTTACCTCAATTCAGTTCCCTCCCAAAAGTTATCCATAGTTGCTAACATTCCATTGTTGTTCTAAACATTTACATCATGGAGTGTAACAATCAATGTTTACTATATCACCCTCATGTCCATTTATTCACCTTGTTTTCTTGCCAGTCATGGAGGGTCGTTTCCTTTTTCATGTTTTATTTTGGCTGCACAAATGTGTCTTTGATATTTCATAAAGAGTATATTATTATATATACCTGTATAGATTCTTCATGTAGTGTAATAAAGCACCCGCTATCATTGTTTGTTATAGTATTTCTTGTACTCCCCTTTTCTATTTTCTCAATTTCGATCGATTGAGAAGTTCTCTACCAACCGAGCTTCTGGAAACAGTTGAGATTACCTTAAAAATTAAAATACTTGATGCAAATGTGGTATTAATACTACATGTACTTCTATCCTTGCAGTGCTGTAGGTGGTTTGCATTTAATGCTGAAATTCAAAATGGGTTCATTACTTTGAAATGATAAATACAGATGAATTATGAAAATTGGAACACTTATCAAACCTTATCTCATTAAATTATCTGCAACTCATTTGAAACTCAGTAAGGCATTATACCACACTCAATTACGTGGACCTAATTTGTATCCTAAAAATATGTTAAAAAACAAATGGGCATTTTCAAACGAAACAAGTATTTTTAATTGATTAAAAAATCAAGTTTTTTTGTGGGTAAAATTTGCCAGTTTTAAAGATTTAAGTCTGCCACTGGAATGTTTTAACACCCCAAGATGTAATGTGAAGCTGAAATCCTCTTTTTATCTTTCCTCACAACCCAAATATGTGCAACTCACTGTAGATTTCATTTTATACATGTACTTCTGAAGATACAGTTTGGCTAGGATAGGAGAAATAGACATTTTGTTTCAAAGAATGATTGATAAGAACCAACTAACTCATTCAAAGTAATTATATTCTTGGAATAGAGATTTGAAAGAAGAAATGGAATGGTTTTGAATAAGTTTATTTGCATTTCATTGGCTTCAAAGTTTGAAAAAATAATTTGGTCAATCGCAACAGTATGGAGTAGAAATAAAAGATAAAAAATCAAGTTGGTTGTGTTATTGTTGATAAATGTACAGTCCGGCATCTATGATCGACATGTATTTGATGAATTCATTTGTTTTCATGAGAACTCTTCATTTATAAAAGAGAATTGTTCATGAGAATATAATGTGTATGGGTACATCACAATATATTTAAAGATCACCTTTTGATTGTTCACTGCTTTCGTGTAGTGCTATTTTTGTAGAGTTTAAATTTTCTCAACACTTTTTTCCCTACAATGTTTACCAAACTGCCATTCATGAGAAATACAGATTATGTATGTAAACAAAGTGTACATTTATACATATACAAAATTATGGAATAATAACTGGACATACATACAATTAGGAAACCATCATTACTTTCCTTTTTTTCTGGGGGGGGGGGGGGTGGCCCATTGGCCTCTTAAATCCTGTTGCAACTATTCTATGAAAGTATTATACAGGGATGAACTTCAATCAAATTTTGTGTACAGATTTTACAGAGAAACATTACCAGGGCAAAGTTTTGGGAATCATTGTGTTAAGAGTTGAAAGTTCACCTTTTATGACTATTGACATGATTGTCACATTATTTTGTTGGAATATCTTTTGGTAAAAGGACTTCCTTATTGGAAGAATAAAGTGAACGATTCGGATATTATTACCGTGACAACAAGATGCAAGTATGATAAACATGGTCAAATTAACTTGCTATGTTTTAGTGTCATGACGTCAAATAGATTTTTTCAATTAATGGTCATGTTCTGCATATTATCATGAAAGTATTAGTTTCACTGATGAGGCATTTTGTATTGAATATGTCACACTTTTGTTGTGATATTGTTATTATGAAGAAACAAGGTTAAATGTTTTTGCGGGTAGTTTTTCTTTTGAGGAGGGGGGGGGGGGGGGGGGGGGAGGCACTGAATTTTGTAATGGTTTCTTTTCCCTTTTTTTTTTAAACGAGATACAGGCATCGCACAAACACACACACACAATTTTATTGTTTTTCTAAATATTATTTTATTGAAGGGACAAACTATGTTTGAAAAATTAGGTGTTGCAAAATGCACAAGTTTTAGAAGATTGTTAGTCATCTTGAAATAGGAAAAAAAAACAGATATACAATGAATGTGCTGTTCAGGCAAGGCATATACATGCACTTTTCAAAGTAGAAAAGGAACAAGAAAAAGAAATAGATATACATGCAGGAAGTTGGTCTACATATACATGTACGTATGTACACATTTAGCTTACATTGAATTTTGTGTATTCATGTTTTGTGCTACTGTTGTTCATTTTTGTGTATGTTTTATGATAACATATTGTGTTAACTACCAAACAAATGTATTGGTGGTATGTAATAAAGCCAGTCGAGACGTTTAATCAGGCATGTCTGGAGTGGTTATTTTGATTTTTTTTAATATGGAAATACTGATGATGATGATGATGATGATGATGAAATTAAGCCCAATAATAATAATGATATTAATACTGTTATTATACATGAAAAATATTGGCAAAAGAACAACAAATATCAGAATGTGATACAACGGGTAATTCAGCGAATATTTACAGCGATGCAGGAGGGTAATGGGAAGAATGTTTATTGTATTAAACATGAGAGATTGTGCAAGAGGGTGGCTATTGAGAGATAGAGGGAGGGAGAGACAGACAGACGGAGGGAGGGAGAGAGAGATAATTTGGAGCTTCAGTTTTTGTCTCGCCTGCGTAGCAAAAAAAGCGAGACATAGGCGCCGCTTTTCCGGTGACGGCGGCGACGGCGGCGACGGCGGCGGCGACGGTGGCGTCAACATCAAAAACTTAACCTAAAGTTAAGTTTTTTTTAAGGGTAATCAAGTATCCCCAATCATGTGAGTAGAATTTCAGATCACAAAGTCAAGGTCAAAGGTCATTTCAGGTCAACAGACTTGGACTATGTTGTAGCATCATCATCGAAAACTTAACCTAAGGTTAAGTTTTTGAATTTTTGATATAATTTTGAAAGTATAAGTTCTTAGTCAATGAAACTTGAACTATAGGGTTATCAAGTCTCCCCAATCATGTGAGTAGAATTTCAGGTCACTAAGTTAAGGTCAAAGGTCATTTAAGGTCAACAAACTTAGACTTTGTTGTGGCATCAACATCAAGATTTTCAAAATGCTTCTTCTTCGTCATTTTTCAACCGATTTTGATTCTGATTGTTTCATGATAGAGCTAGGAGGGGGATTTAAAACTTCTACACAGAATCGTGAAATTCATTATCTATGCTAATTTATGCAAATTTATTCGAAATCACAAAAAAATGCTTCTTCTCCTTCATTTCTCGAATTTTGAAATTGTTATCCATTAATGAATTATGGTAATTTATGCAAATTTATTCCAAAAATAACAAAAATCTCTTCTTCTCCCTCATTTCTTGACCGATTTTGATTTGGTTTGCCTTATCTGGTAGAGCTAACTTTGGTGCACTAAACTTCTACACAGAATTTTGAAATTGTTCTCCATAAATTAATTATGGTAATTTATGCAAATGAAATGAAATTATGTCCCTTCCAGGGCATCAAATTTTAATTTTTTGACCAGTTCAAAAGTGTACCACATAAAAATTTACGATATTTTTTGTTGCGAGATGCGGATGAGCGCTTAGCCTATAATCTAGGCGGAGTGCCTCACGGTTCGTAGTCTCGCCGTATCAGACGTTCTGCTTAGGGTTAGTCTAGCAGCAAAGAAAAAAGCTCGGCACTCCGCCTAGATTATAGGCTAATGAGCGCTACGTCATAGACGTTCTGGTTTATCATATTGAATTGCGTTATGCAGGCGAGACCGCCGAGAGCGTTTCCCTTGTTTATTCTTAACCATGCCCTTGAAGTTAATGATAAATAATAATGGCTCGTTCTTTTATAACGCCTTACAGATAAGTATATTATTACCCCGGTCATTGGATTCAGGCTTACCCGTTCACAATGTATGCACATTCTCCACTCCCCGGAGAGCAGCCAGGCGTCATTTTTACGTCATTGTTACATACATACTGTCACCTGCCATGGTTAATCTTAAACAAGTCGAGAAAAGAATCAGGCTTACTTTCACTTCTACCTCATGTTATAGGCAAACGTTGTTTCCCAGGGTCATCTATCATTATCTCCACCCACGTGTTTACTGGGTACCTCCTTTCAGGGACGTCAATCCTTTTTAAAATGTGGGGGGGGGGCACAATGGAGTAAAATATGAAGTGGCGCGTCCCCAGGGGAATGTCTGAAGGGTGTCGTCCCAGGTGTCGTTCCCTCAGAAGTTGAAAGAAATTCGAATTTTCAAACTCACTTGGCGCGATTTGGTGCACACTTTCTAGTAATATTAGACTGAAAATCATTGACTAGATTCCAATGGATTTTTTTTTCCTGAAAGGGGAATATCTTCTGTCACTATCACAAAGACTCGGAGACATATTTGCTATAATTTGATATGCTCTATCATATGCCTGTCCTGGCATGAACACGTACGTGATCTTTCTCGAGTTATGTCTCGTTATGTTGGTGTTACAAGTTAAAGCCTTTTGTTTCACTTAGTATTTTGTTCACATTGTTTACAATTCTTTTATTCATTCACGTACTTCTTCTTACTGTATCATTGTATATTTTGATCATACTGACCCATTATTTTTCAGATTAAGAACTTTGAAAATTCCTGATATTCATTAATTATGCAAATTGCAGTGTTCATGTACCAAATTAAAATATAAAAAAAGAGCTGCCTCTAATTTTGTAACGATTTTACTCTGAATAAAGACATTTATAACTACCCAACCAGACATTCTCCTGATTTCCATTTGTTATTACGCCTATAAGTGCCTCAGTCTATTATCGATTAGATGTGTAGGCCCTGACGTTTGGAACGTATTGCCACCTGATATACAAACTTGTAATAACCTTTTAAAAAGAAACTGAAGAAATTCTTTCTCTCCAAATATGCTTGTTAACTTTAGAGGTACACTATAATATTGCTATATTTTCAAGAAGAGGCAATAATGTGTATTTCCTTGTTTTGCTCGTTATTCATGATTTTGATTCAAACATTTATTTTGTATTTTGTTTTTATATTTGTAACGACAGAATGTCTTATTTTAAGCCATGTTCTATCTCAACATAATAATTATCAGCTATAATGTTATCTTAGGAACTTAGCGCTTCAAACATCTTTTGTTTATGCACTGTTCCTACTAAGTATTATATCTCGATGTAACCCACTGAATTTTATTATCAGTAAATAATAATGTTACATGGTGAATAAATAAAACAAACTCACAAACAATACATATTTGCTATACAAGCTTTATTATTTTCATTATTATGTGAAATGATTCCATGGAGTATCTTGATAACAACAATTCGGTTTAAAATTAGTAATACATGTACCTGTCTTTTTATTCATTATCACTCACTAACATAACGTTTTGGTACACTGTTTTGGTATATTTTAAGATATTTGTTTCATCACTTTCGTCAAATATTTAGTGTCCATCCATTGTGACACTTTGTAAGACAAAACAAAAAGGCAACTTGTAAGTCATTGACGTAATTTGTAAAAGTGAAACTATATAAAATACTATTAAAGTATAAAATGGATGTAAGTGAGTAATACGTGACCCTCTACATATTGAATATTATGTTAACTCTGAAAAATCTCGCAATAATATATAAGGTAACATTCCATATTTCCATTTACCATACAGTATGATAACATTCAAATTATCATTAAGTACATGTCTACAGAATACTACGGTTTAATAGTTGCTGAACACCATTGTGTAGCAAGCACAACAAATTCGATCAGAAATAACTCGGAAGTTGCGGGCTTTATGATTCGAGTTGAAGAATATAGTTTGTCAGGTTTATTAGCAATCCTTACCATAAAACCTGATTAAATGATGTTTTGAACATACTAAATTTAAACTGAAAGTATATTTAAATATAACTCCTTTACCTATATATTTAACAATAGATACTGATCATCATGTAATAGGCTTACTAGTAATAATTAATTTATCTATAACATTTGAGATTTCTTCTAATCAGTATTATATTACTGAACACGTTTGTTTTAAAAAAAAACACACACAGATAATACATCAAATAAATCAAGGCCTCTTTTAAAGTGCAACGGCTTTGACCTATGACAGTGACAGCTCGAGATATGAATACTGAATTGTACTTCAGATCATGTCTATCCTAATCTACAAATGAAATGCAATTGCAAGTTCTGATTATGTATTTCAAAATGTTTTCAATTTTTTAAAATAAAATATACACTTACAATGTCATTGCATTACTGTGTTGTTGACATCCCAGGGTAAATAAAGGTCCATGAAAAATGAACTCACAAACAGTAAGCCGTATTCGTAAAAATAAGTAATTACTAACTAGTAAAAGCTTCAAGTAAAAGCATTAGCTATAGTAGATAAGTAAAATGTGTAGCTTAAATAATTGCTTAAAATCACATTCATAACCTTTCACTTTATGGTAACACCTGTTACTTGCCGCGGCTAGCAAGTTCTCAGGTATTTACAGCAGAATCTCCAAAAATAGCGTGTTTTTTTGGTGAAAATCTCAGCAACACAAATTATATTTCAGAATCATTCATAAATTTCATAATAAGTTACTATTGTTACTCATATCAATTTTAGGCTAGTTGGAAATATAAGATTTAGAAATATCGGCTTTAAAGATTTGTTAATATAAATTTGAAACAACCTCATTAATCCCATTAATGAATTAACAAAATGTTGGATGTCAAATTGTTGGTTGTTGTTCTATATATATATACAGATGCAAAATCAAATAAAAATGCCTAGCATTGAGTAGAAAAGATAATGCGTTTCACCAGACAAAGTGCATTTTATGCCTTAAAGGTAAGGGGTGTAAGGAGGAAGGACCTGGTGAAGACTACCACTTGCTTCATAAAAGTAACATATCTTCATCAATGTACAGAAGTTAGACTTTAAAGTTGAAAATCAACTACATAAATCATGAATAGATCTGCTTGTAAAAACACTAGATACTGCTGAAATATCACTTTGGTTAATAAACATAAGCATTTACTAATCTAGAAGCATCGACTTATAAAAAAGTAGTAACTACTTTGGCCTAAAAATTTGGTATTACTGATTTACTTTTTGTTCTCATTTTATTGAAAATCAATCATATTTATCTAGTATATTTTTATAATTGAGTCGTAATATAAACTGCTTCCTTAAAGGTACTATGTCCCTTTTGCAGCCAACCTCAAATTCTGTAGAACTTTGCAGGAATTATGAATATGTCATGTATGTCCTATCTGTGAAATTTAAACGTTAGCAGTGTCCTCATATTCAAATTATGCAAGAAAACCCGTTTACTTGCTAGACTTCACTGTCAGACACTATTGAGTGACTGACTGGCTTTTTTTTCCTTCTTTGGTAATAACATACATGAAAAGAGTTGTAAAGGGTACATGAGCATTTGTCTACGTCAATAACCCACTTCTTGTGATGGCCAAGATTAAACTGATTGAATCTTTGCGCAGCATAAAACGTATTGTCTGAAAATCATAGCCCTAAAGTCGATTTGACAACTAATAGTCGTTATTTTTTCCACTTGAAGACATTTTCAAGCCCCACCTTTTTTAGGGAAGTTCTAAATTAGTATTATTTTTCAAATGCAGTTGGAATTTAACTTTTTCATTTTTTTGGCCTGCAAATGGGACATAGTACCTTTAAAAGGGATTGGTAGGGATGACACTAATGATAAATAACGCGGGCGCGCATAGACAGACACCGTTTACGTCACTGCCAATCTCAACTCAGGAAGCATTTTATATTACAACTGAATTATAAAAATATAATAGTCAATTATGATTGATTTTATTTAAAGGAGAACAAAAAGTATATCATTATAATACCAAATTGCACAAATTGCATTTTTTTTTAGCTTATCAGACCGTCTGGTCCTTCAGGTGGAGTTCAACATTGTTATACGCTTTATTAAAATCTAACAAGTAATAAAACATGCCCTCTCATTATACAAAACATGATAAAGATGTGTGCCATAGGCAACGTACGGGAAACAGGGTTTGGTCTTATACAGTTCAATACTTGATCTTCATGGTAAAGGAATTTTGGTAACACAACCCTTCGGTCTCAGAGACCTAATTCGGCATTGAACATGTTGAAATACATAGCTACATAGATTTAGTGCAGATACTCGGATTGCCTGACATATCATCATCTACAGATGCCGTGGTAATGGTAGATATCTTATCATTGTTCATATTCTTCGTGTCATGGTTGCCTGATACACTTTCATCGGTACTACCCCTAGCACATAAACAAATATCATTTAGCACGAGGCGAAAATCTTTAATACGAGTCCAGTAAATGATGGGATTTATGATTCCGTTTAGCCCTGTTAGGCATCTGGACAAGATGTCAAGAATTTTATACCAAAATGCCAAGTCAAGACCACCGTCGACAAAGACGACGACCCAATCGAAGCGCGCGTAGCTAATTATTAAAGACACACAATGCGGGGTCCAGCAGAAAAAATTGGTACCTACTACCAGCGCAAAGGTTAGCAGCACCTTTTTATTTTGTTTTATACGCTGCACTAATGCATTACCTGATAGCCCAGCCTTACGCGCTGCGCCCGATAATGTCAAATAAATAACCGCGTAGCAAGCAGCGCAGATGGAGTGAGCTACAAGCTTTAAAACCGGGGCGATGAGACGGGCAAAAAATGATGTTGCGGTAGGAGACAGTTGAAGGGCGAACAGGGGGCCCACAGCCAGGATCCAAAGAATGATACAGGTGGCGATTAAGCGAGGTCCCGTGACGAGGTTACGCTTGTTGAATGGATCAAAACGAAGGATGATGAAGCGATGAAAGGCCACAGCTAAAGTACTGGTTATTCCGCAGATATCAGAGCCGCGAGTCAAAAGAAAGAGTGCAACCACCTGCAATGAATGAAAATTGTTTGAAATATTCGTGTCGCAGTAAAGACTATACACAAATAATATATGTTTGAGGATATTTTTCCTTGGGGTCCCACGTTTCATCTTCATTCGATGAGGAAAGTGGCTTTCAAAAGCGCGAGAATCATTATAATCCCTCTACTCCCATGCACTCTTGAGGGAAAATTCCCTTTTTTCAATGTGTGTGTGGGTTTGAAATAGTGCTTAAAATTTTCTATTGCGAAGCGACCAAGTCGGAGTAAAAGAATAAAACAAACCGAAAATATGGTAATAATTTGGAATGTTAGTGGTTTCCAACACTTCGTGCGTATTCCCAAGAGTCATGGTACCCTAGCTCTTACGAAGACGGCTCTCTTTATAGGACATTCAAGAGCAATTTTTGTAAGAGAAAACCGGAATAAAAATAAGACGAGATATTATATAGTAAAACAGATCATTAAGAATATTATCAGAACTTATTAACAGGGGTACGTATTCATAGGCGTACGAGACGAGCACTAAAGGCGCTGCAGCCCCTCCTCCCCCAATGGTGAAAATTACCATTATTCAGACAACCGTCACCTTGTTATAGGTGATTTAAATAAAATCCATGCAGTTAACTTAAAATTTGATGAAACATCTCCTTGTTAACGTACTAGCACGCAAAGCTGAGAAACGGTAAAATTGATGTTCGGTCAAGAGACGTAAGCTCCATTTGGTCGAATTGTGCCTATGAACTAAATGAATGAAAAGGGGCACTTTCGAGGTAGTTGAATTGGGGGTACGCTCGTTTTGCCCCCAAGCTGTGTGCCGTCAAGGATCATTCAGGTGTAGTGATTGCCTTTCATATAAAAAAAAAAAAAAAAAAGCGGTATCCGTTTTAAGTAATGCCCCAAAATACAAGCTCTGGTTTTAAGAGAATTTATCTTATCCTTTAAAATTCGAGTAAATTTATAATATGCTTATAGAAAATTATATAAAGAATTGTGACTATGAAAATGTTTAATAGAGGTGAAGACATAATAAAATCACTGACACGGCAATCATTTGAAGAAAGAAGAAATTATTGCTTTGCTGTTTTAATGTATAAATCCGTATATGGTATTGCACCAACACATCTATGTAATGCAATATCAACGGTTTGCGATATGCATAATATAAATAATATAGCAGCTAACACAATAAGTGTAATATTACCGAAATCTAATTTAGAATGCCCTAAGAGCATTTTTATGTATGCAAGAGGTGTTATCTGGAACTCATTACCTAGTACTTTTCAGAATTTGATGAGTATTTATTCATTCAAACACCTTTATAAACAACTGTATTTTCATTAAAAAGTGTACTAAATAACCAGTGACACCATATACACATTTATATCTTTTTTTAAACCTATTTAAATAAAATCTAAATGTCCTGAGCATTATACATCATCGGAACTGTATTTAAAACTATGAGTGTTGTTATTTATCATGTTGGTGTGGGAGTTGTTGGTGAGTGCTTATATTGCTTCGTTGACTGGTAGTTCAGGTGTATTGATGATCTATGTGCGTGTTGTGTTTCGTTTCCTATAATGTGTGCTGGGTGAGATTCTGATACTATAATACTATTGGAGAAAGAGTTAATAACATTTCGTGAGCATTTTCTTACTGTGTTTTAAATCGTTGGATAGTCTCATTTTTGTGATTCAGGGTAAATCTATCAATAATATTTTATCCATGTCTCTTGTCGCTGGTTATTTCACATCATTTCATATTATTTAATATTCCTGTAATATATTTTGTTTTGCTTCATTTCATTTGTTTGTATGTTATATACCGTTGTATATACCGTACAGGACCAATGTGAAAAACAGCCTTGGCTGATATTGTCATTCTGTATAAATATTTAAAATAAATAAATATATATTTTTGTATCCGAATTTATTTTGGATATCTGTCTTGTGCCGTCCACACAAATAATATATATATATATATATATGAATTTGGCTTTCCTTTAAGAGATAATTTTTCGTCTATGGATACAATCTAAACTACGGAAAGTAATTTTTTGGTCTAAATCACATATAATTTCTGACACTTTAAAGAATCGATTAGTGCACTCAAAAACTTAATATATTCATTCAAATGTTTTTTGTTGTTTTTGTTTTGAGAAATAAAATAACCTCTACTTACAAATTTTCCTTCGAGATACGATTGCAGGGTGGTGAAAAAAGCGAGAAAATTTGCGAAGCAGTCGGCCAAGGCGATGTTCAAAGTTAAGATATTCTGTTTCTTCCTCAGCTTTTTGCTGGCAACGATAGCGATCATGGTGATGCCATTAAGGATGATAGCTAGACCTTGAAAGCCAAGGGAAATGGCGAACCAGTAAAAGCTTTCCATGATGAAAATATAGACTTACTTGTGACGATGTTGATGATGCTGACAATAATGACGACGATGATGGTTGCGATGTCGATTAATGAAATTCTTGGTAAGAAAATGTGGAAAGAAATAGCAGGAATAGTTCCATCAGCAGAAAAAGGGTTATATTGGATCATTTTTTCCCGCTAAGTGACTTTTATATAGACAACGACTATGTTAACAAACTAGTCTCTGGTGGAGTGAACATTTTTATTTTCTTTAAAACGAGATACGTGCTGCTCTTATAATTATGATTTCTCAATATTCTTTGCTTTGCTTTCACGTTTCCGCTGAACAGAGAAGTCGGAGACGCTATTTCATGCTTTTCTCGTTTTTAAAAATATTTTCAAGTTTGATATATTCTGTTTTCTATAGATTTCCTGTTAAACTTACTCGCCCTTTCGGTGATATCGACTCGTGTTTGTGCGCTAGAAAACGTTTTTACTAGAAATTGATATACCTGGAATCCATTGAAATAAAATCAGTTCAAGTATTCTTTTTTGTTTCATTCCTATGTCAAAGGAGAATTTGTATTGACGTCCGTTTTCTAACTGCGCAGGCCTTTGCGCTCCATTGAAATAAATATTCTATAGAAATTCGATTTTATAGTCGATTAGTGAGACTGTGAGACTCTCATAAGGGGACACAAATAAACTATTAAAATTAAACAAACCAGAACGTCGGGTCTGTCTCTATGACCTATCTCTCTCTCTCTCTCTCTCTCTCTCTCTCTCTTCTCCGTCTTCCTGTCCCCATCCTCTCTGTTTCTCTTCTTCCTCCGTCATCTTCCTATATGATACTCTTCCTCTTTGTTACTCCGCCTCCATCCCCCTCTCCCTCTCTCACACTAAATTATTATGCTCTTATAATATTCCCTCCCTCTCCTCTTCTCTCTCACAGCTTCCTCTTCTACCCTATTCTCTGTTTCACATCTCGTTATAAAGGATACCATATCACTCTCCATCTGCCACCCTCCGTCTCATCCATATATCTCTCTCTACCTATCCGTGCATTTCCTGTTCTAAAATTCCAATTCTGGTCATCTTCTTTTAGTTACAATGCCTTCGGTAGAGGTGGTTCAAATGAATAAATTCTATGAGTATTTTGTTAAGGCTTTGGAGACTCTAGCTCGGTAAGATAACAATGATTTACCTTGTTCATAGTATATTACAATCATTTATTAATCACTGTAAAGTGGATAATCTTTTAAGAAGTGGAAAACGGGAACTTTTTAGTAGACCGTATTAAAAAGAGAATCGAGGTTTTTTTTTCTTCAAAGTTGTAGGGGCTGGAGAGGAGAGTGATATGAAACGAGCCCCTGTTTTTAGACAACTTTAACGCGTTGATGTCTCACGCAGTCAAGTTTTACATTTATTAACAATTTAAGGCATTTTAATGGTATTCAATATTTCACTGGCTGCAGAGGTATACCTCCATTCCTTGCCAACAAGATTTACATTTACTATACATGTACATTATAAGGTGGTCAAGTATTCCTCTGGAGATATTCAAAATACATTTCACAACATATCCCAAATTCCGTTACTTCAGTTTTATTGGTGATACACTTAACATTTTTAAAAATGTTAATGATTGTTCTATTTTAAAAACTACATGGTTCGATAAGTAAATATTAATAATAATAATAATAATAATAATAATAATACATTTATAGAGCGCAGAAACTATCCAACATTCAGTATATATTCTACTGCGCTATAAGAGCTCCTGATATGCTTAGATTTACAGTTAATTAAAAATATGTGTTTTCAGTTTCGATTTAAAGACATTTACAGATGGTGATTTCCTGACTTCAAATGGCAAGTTATTCCAGAGTTTTGGGGCTGCATAAGCAAATGCTCGATCACCTAGCGTTATTTTTGTTTTGATAGATGGGATCCGAAGCAACAAAGTATCTCGGGAACTGCGCAAGTTACGATTGTGTTGATTAGGTATTAAGCATTTCTGCCTTTTTTTTTACCAGTTTAGGTTTGAATGTACCGATGTGAGCAGAACTCTGAATATCCTCAAAAGCGAGTTCCATACGTTTCCACCTCTGTACATCAATATAATTATGTTTTCCCCTAATTTCAACGCAAAGATTACTTTGACGGGTGTCGTAGAAACGTATCGCTGTGAAACTTCTCACTTACATAAAAATGGGCCTTGGTTTGTCAAAGCCTTATACATCAATACTACTATACTTTCTCGTATCAGTCAGCGAGGGATTCTCAAATCAGAAGTTCCAGGTTTTCCCTTGCCGATTAATATCAATGTGTATTGTTGATGAGACGAGGGCTTTGCAAGCTCACAGTCAGAACCCAACTCCCTGGTAATCCTAACAAATAAAAACACTAGGTAACAATAGGCACAAAAGCAAACGTGAGTGAATGCCATATATTTAGCCAGGGTCGTTTCCACAAGGGATTGTACTCGGGTCATGTCAGATCATGACCTGTGTACAGCGTTCCAACGTAAAATCTGCGCTGCACACGTAACTCCTTCGATTGAGTACGTGTGCGGATCAAGTTGCTAAACGTATACCCATCACGGTCGCACTCTCCCTGATCGAGTGGCATACTCGGACTTTGAGCTTGACTTCGAGAAAGCGTCAACATGTGGAAACGACTGATTCTTGTGGTGCTTGTTGCGGCTGTTGTACGCCATGTGTTTACTTTCCTGTGAGTTTTATAAAACAAGGATCAATATTTCATTGTGATTCGATCGGGGTGTAGATATATATATGCCAGTACTGTGAATGTTTGAGCATGTTTGTCCATCCATACGAGCGCCTTGGTCCAATAAACCGGTTTACTAACATATTCGAAGTGTATGCATACTTTTTGACAAAGGTTGTTCTCGGCAACCTGAAAGCTTTCGAGGCGCTTGTCCGACATAGCAACAAACACTGTTTGATGACTGGAATCCAAGTATTGTATTTCATTCATTAATAACAGGTTAAATGGAATAGCTCGTCACTAGGTCCCCATAGGAAAGAAAACATCCATATAACTTTGAATATGTTAGTAAACCGGTATATAAACTATAGGAGCGCAAAGATTTGGAAGCGCCCGTACAATGCAACGCTCCTTCAGCTTCAGTAGGCTATATTATACTTGTTGAGCATTTTTTGAGAGATGATTATTCGATTTGATTTATGATAAGTCGTTGTGTATTGTAATAATAATTATAAGTCACATTTGTATGGCGCTTCATATACGTTCTAAGCGCTTTACATTAAAAAAATTATACCCTGGTCAATTAGTGCCCATGCTCCTCTCCCTGGGGAAAATTCCGACCCGGCTCCAATAACAAACGCACACGTTCTAATCCATTCGCATCCTGCGGGTATCCATTTATAACAAATGGGTTGAGAGAAGCAATGTGGATAAAATACCTTACTTTGGGTATAGTGCGCCGAATCGAACCCACGACCTTCGCATTTCCAGTTTTTAATCAACTCAACCACGATATCGCTACATATCTGAACGTTATGATTCCCCTTTAGGACAATATTTGGGTTCAAGTTATGACATGGAGTTGGAGTGGAAGTCCCATTTCCTCGTATGTTTTAAATAGGCTATACAACACATTTCATAATACGTTGCTTCATGAAGCTAGGTGTATTTAAAAACTACTGAATTAATTGTGGACTGACTCTACTATGCGACATGAGTATTTACTTTATACCAAAGTCTCGATAAGACTGATTAGCTTACGAGTATAATGTCAATATGTAACCAGATTGGGATATTATACATCTGATGTGTGATTGTGTTTATAAACCCGGCGTTTAACAAAGCGCGAGTGTTTATACAGAGGCAAATTGAAATCAACATGATTGGCATTTAATCAAAATTGAAAGCTGATCGGGAAGCCGGTTGTCTATAACTTTCGGTTTAATACTTCCTCTATGCTTCTCGTACCAGCATGTGACATGCTTGTTTACGACAACAATATGGTCAATATGGTTCCTTTTCTGCCACTCTGGCTGCATCTCAATGGTGATATTAATGACGTTTTGTACAGCGGTAAAGATGTGTCATCTTCCAGGTCAACTCAATTTCCGAGACTTCCTCCCAGAGGCTTTCTTCTCATGTACTACTCGCACCCTACCAGGCCCTATGGACTTTTAACACAAATTTAGGCAATGTATATGCCATTAATTTTACATCAGTATTTGATTTCTAATGGGAACATTCCCCGAGATCATAAATTAATAACTTTTAATACACACTTTGTATGATTTTCTCCGATTTGGGCTGAACATCATTGATCAGATTTATGATCAGAAGGCAGCATCCTAAAGGGGGCATACGTGCACCCTTAGGGGTGCATGTAGACATTTGCTACAAAAACACCAACCCATAGGGTGCAATTCTGCATCCTACTTTGGGGTGCAAACTTGCCCCCTAGAGGGAGCACATGTGCACCATTAGGTGATCCCTATCGCACCTCAAAATGGTCAAGGGGTAACAATTTTACAATACTTGTTTAGGAGTACACTTTTGTGAAATACCCGTTTAGGGTGTGAATTCGGGAAAGAACCACCCGAAATCCTCATTTCAGGTGTATTTTGGCTTCAGACGAAATCCTCGTTTAGGGGTTGTTTGGAAAACCTGTTGTCACTCGATCAAGCTTACAGTATTTTTACATGAATGAGACCCCTGGGCAGTCGCCCAGAGTGGACTTTACTTTTTATGATAGACAGGCCTCATTAAAATATACTACGCACTTGTATCAATTGTTAAAGAAATCTCATTATCATAAAGTTACCTCATCTTCGAGGTTTGGAGGCAAACTGAATTAATTTTCTGTCGGGTCACAGTTTCTTTGCTTGAAAGTCCTCAGTCCTGTACACACATTAATTGGTATAGTTAAACCCAAATTGGTGTCGGCGAATTATGATTTTATCAATATCATGCACATGGAAACAAACGACCATATTTATGGCCCATGCGCAAGGATGACACGCAAAATCGTAAAGCGTTCCAAAATAATCGGGGTATTAATGAATACTACTTTTCAATGTTTGGGAAAACCGTTCGTTGTATACTCCGCCTATACCGTTATACAATAATGAGCACTGTCTAGACGCTCTATATAAGTTGATCGGATCAATAATGGCGTATTGTTAAACACAAAGACACACCTGCCTGTGTACTAAGATCTCTCTGTC
This sequence comes from Strongylocentrotus purpuratus, assembly GCF_000002235.5. NCBI lineage: Eukaryota > Metazoa > Echinodermata > Echinoidea > Camarodonta > Strongylocentrotidae > Strongylocentrotus > Strongylocentrotus purpuratus. Next base: position 17,250,664 of record NW_022145615.1, on the reverse strand, counting down.
AATCTTTCGTAGCGAACGTGGGTCCATTCATGCAGTAATGCGGGTGGGGGGGGGGGGGGGTATATCGCTAGACTTACTGAAGTCGAGCGGGATTCGTGATTGACAACATAAAATAATGTGCAGAGTCATCGGGCAGAATAGTCTTCTTAAAGGTTCTTGTATCTCTTATTTGTTTAACTTTCTTTCTTTCTCGCTCTCTTTTCCGTCCCCTCTCTCTAGCTTTCTCCCTCTTTCTCCATTCTAGGTTCAAGCCAGAGGTGGCGCCCCTGTAGGGGGTGGGGAGGGGGAGGGGGGCACCCCATTTTTCAAGTACCTCCAAAGTGCCCCTTTTTCATAGGAAAAGTGAACCTTACCCTTTTCACCTCTTAATTGTGTCCCTTTTATTTCGACAAGTTTTCATTTTCCTTTGCAATAAGTGTCCATTTTCCATTCTCATAAGTGTCCTTTTTAATCTCTAGCAAGTGCCCCTTTTCACTACGAGAAGTGCCCTTCCCCTTAAATAACTACCTCTTTATGTTTTTTATTATTTTATATCCACATGTGCGCCTTTTAGTTATGATAAGTGCCCCCATTAAAAAAAAAGACCTCCCTCCTCTTCTCACAAATGCATCTTTTCACCTATGAAAAGTGTCCCTTTTCATTCTCATAAGTGCACCTTTTCATCTCTGGTAAATAACCATTTTCATGTACAGGGTTACTCCTTTTCAATTTAGATAATTGCCCCCTTCACCTCTCATCATTAAACGTGTCCCTTATTGAAAGCAACTTAGAGCAAGTTCCCCCAAAGATCGCTCGCTACGCTCACTCGCATTTATAGATGATATAATTGTGTTACTTATCAAAAGTCTTTTCAGTTTTCCGTTATGAGAATATGCTATATAACCCCATCAGGATTGTTTTTTCCTCTTTATAAGATGTATTTTTTCGCACTGCGACCTCACAAATCTTTAATTTTTTCCTCGTCGCAAATAAATATTCTGACCATCACACCCAACCGCAAAGTATGATGCTTAAGCAATATCTTGTAAGATGTATAAAAAGAAACAAATATTGAAAGCATCCCAGATAATGTAATCACAATGTAGGGGTATATACAAGTCATGTACCAATGTCTAAAAATGTGTATAATTTCGCTTTGACATTTCCCTTTGTATATAGGTGTCATTTCCCCCAGAAAGTGCCCCTTTTGTAGGTGCCCCCCACCCCCAACTTTGGAAGTCGCTTTGCCGCCCCTGGTTTTAGCTGCGTTTTGCTGGGAAAGGGTTTCACTTTAGAATCATGATTCTTACTTTTGTTTCTTTCTCTTTCTGTTGATAATAATATGCGTATTGTTTGATTTGCTTACAGCAAACATGACATTTTTAAAGGTATTATTTCCGTGCTGGTAGCTTTAAAAAATTGCAATTTTCAGCTTTGCTCCACTAATAAAAGATTCAAACATGAGTAAAATTTAAAAGAAAATATATTTTGAAAATATTTTCGAAACTTATTGATACTGTATGATACCATGTATCCTATTTTTGGTATGCTGTTGAATTTTGTTACTATTCGCCGTTTACTATTTTATTTTAAATCTATTATTAACCTTTTTTTCTGCAGAAAGGTTCTCGGTTTAGAGAAGACCGTTTACAATCACAAACCTGGTAATTGTCAGTTTGTTCGTGGAATAGGTAAGTCTTCTTTGTCATTTTTGTTGTTGTTGTACTATCCTATCTTTAAAAAAATCTAAATGTTCTTCTCCTACTACGCTATCTGTCGATTCTAATAATAGTAGAAAGTAGAAACTGATAATACAATATCAATAGAGCGCATACAAACAATGAAGTTTCTTTATGAGCTGCATTAGCGAAATGTGAAAAGTACAAAATATTTTAATAGAATTTATTTCCACAAAACATGAAATAAAATGAAACAATCAAATAAAGTGGAGGGATAACAAACTTTAATATATACACTTATCTAGGTTAATCCCTTGAACAATTTCAACGAAAATAGGTGGACAAAGTAAATGAATTGCAAATTAATTTTTGTTTAAGAGTAATTTCTTTAGATCTGTTGCCAATGAGATCAATTGGGCGGGAAATTTAAACCTGTTTTATTTCATATGAATTACGATTAATCGTTTGTTGTAGAACATGGCTCGGAGGATCTGTCATGTTGTAGTTATTGTACTATCCTATTTAAAAAAAAAATCAAATGTTCTTCTCCTACTAGGCTTTCTGTCGACAATAATGGTAGAAACTAGAAACTTATAATACAATATTAATAAAGCGCATACAAACATTGCAGTTTCTTTATGAGCTGTACAAGCGAAATGTGAAAAGTACAAAATATTTGAATAGAATTTATTTCCACAAAACATGAAATAAAATGATACAATCAAATAAAGTGGAGGGATAACAAAATTTTAATATAAACTCTTATCTAGGTTAATCCAATAAACAATATCAACGGAAATAGGTTGACAAAGTAAATGAATTGCAAATTAATTTTTGTTTAAGAGTAAATCAAACCTGTTTTATTTCATATGAATTACGACTAATCGTTTGTTGTAGAACATGGCTCGGAGGATCTAGAACTACTCTCAGATGGCATCGTGATCATATCAGAGGTAAATAATTTGATTTTTAATCATAATATTACATAAGAGACACATGCCATTATTTCTTGGAAATGATCATCAAAAACATTTATTTGAACGATTCAAGTCGCTTTCACTTGTATGATTTCAAGTTTTAAATGAATATAATTATTAGGCAGGAAAAAAAATGAAATTCCCATCCATGATCAGTTTGCCATACCAATGTGTACACGTCGAGAAAGAGAGAGAGAGATAAGGGGAGGGAAGGAGAGAGAGAGAGAGAGAGAGAGGGGGAGAGAGAGAGAGAGAGAGAGAGAGAGAGAGAAGGTGAGAGAGAGAGAGAGGGGGGGGGGGGTAGAACAGAGAAACGAAGTAAAGGGAGAGAGGATAGCATGGTGAAAATAAGATGATATGAGACTCTCTTCTAGATCCCCCCATCCACTCGACGCCCTCATCCTCTCATTTTATCCAGTTAGGTTGAGGGACTGTGATCCCCGAAAGAAACCGATGCCGCTTGATAAATTATAACCGGGCCTACGCTTCTCCCATGATTCAGATATGCTCACTGCACACGAGGCGTAATTTCGATTGCGTTATTTCCCGCGCTCATTGAGCCGGTCAAGACAATTATAGCCTACATCTTAGCAAAAGCATCGTTTATAATGTTTATTTTGTTATCACTAACTGATAACAAGCGAGTGATGATGCTTGAGTACAGGACCCGGAAATCGCTCTATGTACGCCTTTAACGAAAGATGGCGCAACTGAAAATAAAATTACAGCAGTGGTTGCGATGGTCGGTAAAATACCCTGCCCTTAACTATTTCAGATCCCAACCATTTCCATCTCTATCCCTTCTCAGGGCTACCTGACTTTCAAGGACCGTGTAGAAGGAGCACCTCGAGGACATCTGTTTGCTTACGACATCAATCATCACAACAACGGAGCCACCGAGCTAAAAATCACTGGCGACTACGATGTCGAGAAGCTTCATCCGCACGGCATCACCGCCTTCGAAGATAAAAAGACAAGTGAGACATTTATTAGAGATTTTTTCTTACCCTCCTTCAAATAACAGCATTAAATAAGAAATAAAGGATTTTCGAATATAACGGAATAAGCAATGATAAGATGGAGTTGAGGCCTTGAGCGCCCTTTGGTTGAATATCTGCATTGTAATTATTACTATCGCTATTATCATTATGATATTTGTTTACTGTTAAAAGTTTATTTCAAATGACTTTTTCATACCAAATCATAGATTTATCTAGTATCAACTTCCTATGCTATACATGGAGACGTGTCAATTCAAGTACATTGAAAATATGACATCAACGATTAAAAAGCAAATTCAATGTTTGCATCTAAAAGTTCTTCCCTGTCAATTTTTTTTCGAAAAATAATGAGTAAAGAGGAAGGTACATGTAGGCAGAATTACTTCTTCTCCATAATTATGTATTTATAACAAATTGTCTGTGCTTGTTTTACTTTCTTCTTTTTGTCTATTTATAGAAAAGACGTTTCTCTTGGTAATAAATCATCATGTTAGATTCGATGTCGTGGATGTGTTTGAATTCCATCGAAGCTCGATGTCCTTATCATTCATCAAATCGATGAGAGATCCTTTGATGACGAGGTAGGAGACAACATTCGATTTGTATTCTGTTTATATTCTGTCCATTGAATCGTTTTAACAGTTGCACACGAGCGGTGTAATTTCGTTTGCGTTATGCTCTGCGCCAATCATATCGCAGTCATTAAACGCAATGTTTCGCACAGTTAGCACCCTTAAAGGGACTTGGTAACAATGTTCAGGTGACAGAAAGTGGTGTTAAGGTAGTGACTTCAGTGCTAGATGTAAAATTAAAGATAACTGAAAATTTGAGTGAAAACGGACCATTATTAATGATACAAATTGGGAAAAAACTGATCTGATCGATTCCTTAATTCTCCAAACTATATTTTTACAGTTTAATTACATTTTAGGTGAATATAAATCGTCACAAAGCAATAAATTGGCTCTAGCCTACATGCCATTCCAGACATTTAAGTGTTGAAAGATTTTTTAATAGCCTGTTTTATGTCTTTTTTTCATGGAAAAACGGTTGGGAAAATTGAAAAATGGTTGGGAGAATTTGAGAATTTTGTCAGGACTTTTTGCATGTCAGAGGGTTAGTACAGTAGTAGGAATATAATAAGTAACATTTTATACAAAAATTAAGCAATTTTTTCATCAACCTTCAACAATGTTACCGAGTCACTTTAATTATGCATCCGTTTTTTTTTTTTAGAGGGGGGGGGGGGCGTACGATCTTCTCCCCCCCTGGCTTGTCAGAGACCGCTTGGGTAGCTGACGCACTCCTACGTCAGGAAAATGACGCTTCGTGCACAATCGTTTGTTTTGAAAAGTGTTGCCTTTCCTTCATATCGTCCTAGCCTGCCTTATCCATTGTGCTCAAAGATTCGAATAGGGGATATTAGGGTGTTTTGTCTTGCATTACTCTATTTGTAAATACAAGATGTATCAGCTTTCGGCTGGGACTTTGAATTTTTATCAATAAACCTCGTCATTTCAATTCAAGTCGATTCAAAGTTCATTAACACCTCCAACACAGGAGCTATGGTTGCCTCAATGGAATAATTTTTAATACTTTTTAACACTCATCATACCTTCTGAATGGAATTTGTATTACATTTTATCGCAGTTTTTCCTATGTTACAGTTAATTGAATTCACGTATCTGTATACATTTTATTTGTTTTGATGTAAACATTTATTCATTTTTGCTAGCAGAATTTTTTTTAAATCTTTTTGTTTTTTGTTTTGTATTACTGCTTTGATGTGTTGATGTAAACATTTATTCATTTTTATATATTTCTTCTCATTTGCTGTGTTTTCTTTATATATATATATATATATATAAATATATATTTATATTTTTGAATGCTTTTTTTAAGTAGATTGTATGTTTGAAGTAAACTTGAATTTTTAGTCTTTGGAATTTTTGACAAGTCTCGAATAAAACCTCATTTGAATTGAATACATGTGGGATACATTTTGACCGGTAATAGTTGGGGGGGGGGGGGGGTTGAGGCACCATTTTCCAACAAACGGTATAAACACGTTCATTAAATAATTATTATTGGACAATAGTACACAAACATGTACCTCACTTAGTAGGAGATGTACACACAAACGTTTATTTTTACTTTTTAATGAAATCTTAATTTTACAGTATCTCCATTGGCTTCCTGATTAATACCGTATATATATTATTAGTTACTCCTGCTTGTATGTCATTCTTTACATGGGTCTGCCTCTCAGTATGATCGTGGTTTAATCAACCTATTCAATCTTTCTAGACATCTCAGATCATCAAATTCATCTCTATTGGTCGCACCACAAACTCGAAATTCTTAGGGGATAGGGCTTTTTCACATGGCGGTCCATTACTAGAACAAAACTGCCACAATCTATTCGTAATTTGCCATCTGGCAATGAATTTAAATTCGCACCCAAGACATACGTGTTCACTGCCGTATACTGTTAAGTTGTCGTATACTGCTAAGTATTACGTGTAGTGTATCATATGAATTCATGTATAATGTTTATACTCATGTTCATGTTTATGTGACTATTTCTACTCTCATTTTCTATTGCGCCATTATAATCACTAACCTGATGGATACCGGCGCATTATAAATGACTTGTTCATATTATTATTGTTATTACTATGATAACACACCCTTATTATAGAATAATAACTTATTTCCACCTCTTTTTTTAGCGTGAACAATTTGATAGCGACAGGCCCAGAAGAGTTTTACATTACGAACGAGGCTTACTTTCTACATCCACGTATGAGGGATCTTGAAAATTTCCTAGTGATGCGAATGGGTTCTGTTCTTTATTGTGACGTCACTGGCTGCAAGAAAGCAACGGAATCGCTGAACAATCCCAATGGTATCGATCTTTCCAGGGACGGCAGGTGAAGCTGATAATTATTCATTTATTCATTTATTTATTTATTCATTTATTTATTAATTTATTCACTATTATTAAGTTTCTCATTTATATATTTACACATTTTCATTTGATTGTTTTCTTGTTTGTTTGTTCATTAATGTGTTTAAAAAAAATATACTTCTGATAGATTGATCTCTTTTTTGGTGCATTTATCTATTCATTTTTTTTTTTTTTGTATTTATTCGTTCAGTAATTTTTTTAAATCATTCCTTTTTCTTATTTGTTTTTTCACTTTTTTTTTACTTTGTATTTATTTATTCATTTATTTATTCATTTATTTATCTATTCATTTATCTATCTATGTGTTTGCTTATTGTTTGTGAATTGACGGATTGCAAGGTAACAATGTAATTCGACGCTTCAGATATTACGGCACTCATTGATAATCATATTCTTATGCAATAGAATGTTATTAAATCTGAATGATTTCATTTGTTATCCAGGTACCTGTATGTTTCACAACCGTTTACCAGACAAGTGCGCATCTACAAAAGGGACCCTTCTGACAACACACTAACAGCAAACGAGGTATACAAGTTTTTATTGAATACTTTCGATCCTTAAACTTGTCTTGTGAAAATGATTTTTAGTCTAGATGACTGCAAGTGCCTAAAAGAAGACAGTAGTATTACTGACGGGGCTACCATGGTTAAACAAGACATATTACATAACAAAGCGGTGGGGTTGCGAATTTTAACATAAGCTATTTTCTGTTTACTACGTAGCCAAAGAATTCAGAAAAAGTAAAATAAATGTTTTTGGTCAATGCTGAACCTCGAATATTCCCAAATTTTTACTGTAGTTTATTGAGTCGCAATAAAGAGCAAATCAAAGAATATTTCAAATTTCTAACCCATAAGAAACGCTTTTTGTAAGCTGTGATTTGTTTTGGGGTGCAACAATTAAAAGATCCTGGTGGAACACATGCAAGAGAGCAAAGCGACCGAGCTTTGGAAATGTTCTGCATCTTAAACCCTCCAAAACTCTATATTTAATAAAATTTACCCTTGTTATTTGGGGCGCATAATACTTAAGGATCATGAGTTTTATTCCTTTTCTCCCCTTTTCCTTTCCCTCTTTTGCGCTTTTTGCGCCCCCCCCCCCTCCCTCCCCCTCCCTCCCCCGCCTGGGGCACGTGCCCCCTATCCTCCTTAGATACGCCACTGTGTGTAAAAAGTCAAATTACTTCAAATAAGCTATAACAAAAAGAATAATAATAATACTTTGTAGTCTCTGCCAGAACTCACGTCACAATTTAGCACAAAGCTTTTTACAGAGGATTGCAAATTATTGAATTATTTTTATTTCATACCTATACGATCTATCAATAAAATTCAAGACATATTCACTGTTTTCTATTTATTGCAGTATTTTCTAAAGAAAATGCTTGATAACCTATTGTTTTGTTCATATCATGGCAGGGGGTTCACGTTATTGACCTCGGGACCGTTGCTGACAATGTGTATGTCGATGAATCTGGCGATGTATGGCTTGGATGCTTACCGGTTGCTCACAAAGCTTTAACTTACATTGATACAAAGAAAGGATTGGTCCCATCACAGGTATGACATTATTATGTATTTCATTGAAGGTCTATTTTTTCTGTGCTTGTAATTTTGTTTTAATTCAAATATCAGGCGTTTGGCATGTAACCAGCAGACACAGAAACTATTTTGAAACTTAAACAAATATCCATAAAACCTTAGCCTAGCCTAGCCTCACTTTGTGAGTCTCTAAGTACCTTAGCAGAACTCATTTTCCCCTCGGACAGTAACTGCGTGGAATGCACTTTCAAAGATCACCCTTGACGCTACTTCACTGGAGGGCTTCAAGGGAGCGCTTCCACCAAGCATCTAGACCAAGAACTAGGTAGTTTATTCCTCAGCACTACATCCTGATTTATGGATCCTGCTGAGTATCGTCGTAGAAGAAGTAGTAGATAGCTAGTACAGGACGTCTGAAGAGCAATAGGCTGTATCGGTATCCTTACAGACCAGGGCCCTGATTCATGAAACCTGCCATCAATAACAAGTTAGGATAATTGTTATAAGCTACTGAAATCCCTGCATTTGATTGGCTGTGAGCAGATTTGTCATAGATCTGTGGCAGTTGTTATGGATAACAAGTTTTATGAAACAGGGCCTAGACACTCTTTTAGGAGTCGTTTCAGAATCAACTTCGCTGTGGAATGGTTATCTACGCTGAATATGTAATTCTTGTACTAATGAAATAGCGGAGCTTTAGAATTACTCTCAAAAGAGCAATCCTAAAACTCCACTATTTGGAATGGCTTTTAATATGATTTTGGATTAGATTCAACTGATAATGTGAACAAAATGTGATATAATGTAGTTTGGAATACCTTCTACTTAAAAAGGTCTGTCAATGAAAAAAGATTGACGTACATGTGGTAATTTTGGACTAGTTATCCAGGTCCAGGAACGTTGTCGGGCATTCATTTCGATTTCTCACAGACATACATCTGATAGTTGAGCATAACTATGAACAAATTGACAAATTTTACCCCGCTCCTTGAAAAAGTCCTGGCAGTTTTTTCATTTATCCCATCACCCCTGAAAAGGGTGCCGATAATCTAGGTGGCCAAACCAATTTCGAGAAATAATAATGATAAGAGATCTTTCATACTTTATTCCACAATTTCCATGCAGGTCTTACGAGTGAGAGTTGGACCCAAAGACTATGAGCTGTCCGAGGTGTATAGTGAAGATGGCCGGAATATCACCGTGTCAACCAGTGCCGTCCATCATAAAGGAATCCTGCTCATCGGGTCATTACATGAACGAATGATGCGTTGCCAAGTTAATGCCATATAGCGATTCGCATTTTACGTTTCGAGTCAAGGAATATTTCTTTCATATTCTTAAAGCTGTTTTTGAGATCTGTAGCTATTCAATAATGATCAAATATGCATTTTTCTATTTTAAACAGACATTTTATCTTCTACATTATCATGATTATTAGATATTCATTTTGTCGAGTGTGGCAAATGAAGAATAATGTCTTGCCAAAGGACATTAGTGCCGTATCGGGGATCGAACCACGACCTTTGAATTGGCAAGTAAAGTGCTTAATGTGGTACTAATTGGCTATAAAGCGCGGGAGCTAGTATAAGATTCTTTTTTTCTCTCTCGCATTTATCATCATCAAATCTTTAAAATCTTAAGAAAAAAACTGTAAACTTCAATTGTATGCAGTTAATGCTGCTATCAGTACGTTATACGACACACGCTTTTTATGAAACTTAAAGGATATTGAAGATCAATTATACATACATGTACGTGGCCGTATTCGTCTTTTCTATGTTTTCAGTAGGCTTTCTTGTCTTTCGTATATCACTTTTTATCTTGTGGAGCATTTTGTGATTTACAACATACCATCATCTATTATTATTGTTATTCATATCGATGATGGTTGAGGAATATGTATACAACGAACTTATAAGGAAATTACTGATAATATTTTCATTGGTGGTTTATACTATAAAACTATTAAAAAAACAGGTCACATGTATTTGTTTTTGATTTAGAAGTTTGTTCATTGTTCAGTTTGATACTGGGTTTTAAGCTGTATTGGATCGTTTATTTTAATAAAACGATTTATGAGAGAATTATTCGTGACTTTACACGATACAACTCTGCAATATCATCGCGTAAGATTTGAGTGCACAGAAGGGGTAGCCGAGAAGGTACATTTAGATAAAAGGGAAAACGGGGACAGGAAAAAGGTAGAAAGAGAGAGAGAGAGGGGGTGAGAGGGGAGGAAGATGGCAGAGAGAGAGAGATAGAGAGTGGGAGATAGAGAGAGAGGAAGAGAAACACGGGAGAGAGAGAGATGGGAGAGAGATAAAGAGAAAGAGAGAAGGGGAGGAGGGAAAATACAGGAGAGAGAGAGAGATAAAGAGAGAGAGAGAGAGAGAGAGAGAGAGAGAGAGGGAAATATAAAGAGAGAGAGAGGGAAAGAGAGAGAAAGGGGTGGGAGAGTGGAAGGGAGCACCTAAACCACACCCTCTCTGTAGCTACGCCACCGTTAAATTGAAATATTGTAGGCACGACTACTGTGCAATCATCCTTCGCTTCTACCAGTCCTCGCTTCAACTGTATGTAGTCACACATTATCTCAACCAAACATGAAATCGTTCGCCAAGAGCCAGAAGGCTAATAACTGTATGTAAAGTATACATGCTAATGCTCTCCTTTATATACTCTCAGCTGACGAAATTATGTTGTAGAAGCAAAGACGAATAAGACAAAGTTTCATTCACGATTAGTAGCTATACGTATATATATCTCTGCGACTTTATTACATAATCAACTCAAATTTATACATCACTTTTCACAAATATCGCAAACTAAAAAAAATAGACTAAAAAAGCGAGGCAGGACAAATCAAGCAAAGGCGCTAATACAAACTGGCATAATCACACTTTACAAGTTTACATGAATAATACACTAGCTTAAAACAAGAAGGCTTTAATTATCAGCTGGTAAACAATAAATTGCAGTAAACCAAAGATGTTTCGAGACAATTTTTGCTGTTTTTTCACGAGTGTCCAAAATTTGATCCGTAATACAACATGAAAAGAAACAAATAAATTAATAATAAATTCAAAAAAAGTCAAAAGCATTACAGGATAAGGGTTAGGTTTGCCTTTCAGTTGCCAATTCAAAATAATTTAAAAATTCACCTAATTTATAGTACCATCGACAAACAAAGCATTTGTACATTCATGTCAACTATTTCTATTTCTTGTCACGTTATCGGTAAATCAAAAGCTCTATAAACGGATGATTAAGCATATTTTATTTACAGCAAGGTTTCCGACAAAGCAAAAATAGCACTTTAAAGCTATATTATAAGGCTACGTAATTATGACGCTGTACACTGTTGATTTAGCGTCCTCTCTGTTGATATTTTACTAACCTTTTTAAGATATTCACTTTTTCCTAAATATGAATACCTCCATTAGTTTAATTTACACAATTCTGGACCTTCCAAAAATTCAGTTCGTAAAATTTAAAATGTAATCAACGACGCGTATTCTTTCATATAGCACCCTTTCGAAAGGCGTTGTATGAGGCTAATTAAAAGTGAAATCAATCGGTATAATGACCACTCTTTAAATACCTTACACTTCAAGCAATATTTACATATAAAATGAAATTTTCTTCTTCAAAGCGGATTTTCTTGTTTTTGTGTTGTAAAAATAAAAAGGAAGTGCATAAGAGCTTTTTCAGCTATTGATGTCGCGTGAACAAAATTGATCTTTATACTCGCGGCAGTTAGACAATAAAAGAATGGCTTTGTGAGAAGGAAGATTGCAGAACAATAAGCAGAGTTTTACTCTACTACTTCAAGGTATTCGTTTTTATGATAATTGGACGGGAAATATGAGCCTAGATAATCCTTCATTCAAATCGAGTACACATCAAAGTAAGAATAAAAATAAATAGTTAATGACGGAGTGCGAACAAAATTGACTGGTCAATTGATAACACCACCCGGGGATGCAAAGTGAATTCATCTCCTATCTTATGATTTGGTCAATACATTTTCAATAGAAGAAAAAATAGGCTCTCTTGTCGGTAATGTACTCACAGAAATCTCTAAGAAGTTTTAAAACGCAATCCAACCCTTCTACTCATTTCATTTGACGAAATCAATGGAATGGGGAAACTTTAAAATAAACGGGACCAATGACAGGAAATTTATGAATGTTCCAAATATGAGATTTACTAAATCTATGCAAATCTCAAATTGGCAGTTTGGTCAATGGATTGTGAGGTAGTAGCGGATAACCCTCCCGTTTGTCTGTACAAAAATATCACTAATTTCTGTTTTTTTTTCCTAAGCGCCATCTCCCGTGGGGCACTATATATTGTGGATAGTATATTATCATATAGATGCTCTAAAGCGAAAAGACCATCTTGAGTCATACATTTTTGTGAAAAATTAAAATTGTAGTCAATTCTGTTTGTGTGTTGGAACAAATGGGAAGTTGTCCGCCACTACATCACAGACACATTATCGATTATGCTAATTTGAAGAGCTCTTTACCTATAATTACGAAAAAAAGAGAACAAAAAAGAAGGAAAAGTAATTGACTTTCTCCTTTATTGTCCAATTTCATTCAAACTTTCACAAGTCTCCTTCACTGATGTTTGTGTTGCTTTCCTCTAGAGTAGTTTGCTGTCAAGGTTGTATTTACCTTTAAATAATATATTTTCTCTCTGACCAAAATACCCATTTCATACTACAGTTTATATGAAGTTTGAACATAATCGCTTGTCTAAATATGGACCATTCAAACGAAAATGATAACAGATTAAATGATTGTCCATCTTTGTGTGCTAGAAGATTTGTCATCAACAAATTTATACCTATATTCACGCCCTTACACCTTTCTTATATATCATTTTTGCACCTAATATAATTTGTATCTACCTGAATTTTATAACAAAGTAGAATGCACATGGATTATCTGATGTGTAGTATTATACAATATTCAAATACATTTGTTATGTTCCGAACCGCATAAATGCCCAGTCAAAAACTATAATTCATCTCTGTATCATTATATAACTCTTATAACTTTATAATATGATTTTCTTTTTAGGGAGGGGGTTACGATGATTTAGAGCTCGTTGCTGAGACTGTTCGAAGTCGTCTCGAACTTCCAGACGCGATCGAGCCCGATGTCGGCCATGTATACAGCGCCATCTGGAGAGTAGGTGGCGATGTCGTGTACCACTCCGAATGCCTGAATTAAAGGGCAATACAAAAAAAAATACAACATGAAGAAAAACAAAGAATATTAACAATCGGTGCAAAGTCATCAAACCTTATATGAAAATTTGAAAATAGATTTTTTTACAAATTCCTCGTCCATTTCGAAGTAATCAAAGTTAGGATATGTCGTATATGCAACAAACATCAAGAATGGTGTACTTTTTCTGAGTGGTTTAGTGAATAAATACCAGCACAATGAAGACGCAACATAGATAAAAGATACACACCTCGCCAAAGTTTTAGTTTGACTAGAGTCAAATATAATTTAGAGTTACGAGACGCTATTACATTACCTTTAAGGGAAAGGAAAATGATATGAAGGACTTTAATCTCAAATCACAAAAATATTTCTTTCAAACCAAAGTATTCATACATACTATGAGAAGAAATCAAAACAAATACAACATAGGCCTAGTGTTATCTCAATACTGTCCTCACTTTGATGTATCGAGAAGAATCGTAATACGAGAAACAACCCGTAGGCTGTCACAATTAAAAATGGGTTATTATATAGAAGTCAAGATGTTAAGCAAATCTACGGGCGAATTAACATTTGGTTGAGTCATATCTGACCAGTGCTCACTTTCAAGTTCAACTTGGTATACCTCAAGACAGTATATCAGATAAAAAATGTGGCCATTTGTCAAATTTCGACCCAACGGACATCTAATAATATAATAACATTTACTTTATTATCCTTTGCTTGCCAGAAACTATCCTGAAATTGTGCTCCTCTTTTGAAAATAAACCCTGGTTCTGCATCTGTATAGTACTTTGTTGAGTGGGAGGGAGTACATACCTTAGGGTAGGGGTCCCATGTGCTCAGGACTTCACCTGTTTCCAGATCCACCGTGAATGCGAGGGGTGGTACTCCTACTTCCTCGTTGGGTCCATTAACCGTGTAAAGTACGTCTGTAATTCAATTTATTTCAATTGCAAAGTAACATACATTTCTTCAAGTATTTTTTCATACTTTGTGTCACATATCGATTACTAGGTTTACCATTTCTCATCCACTGAAACTTTATCATTGCATGAAATAAGTGTTACCTATTTGATTCTTTCTTATACAGAGAAATCCCAAAAATCTCTAACTTTGGCCACAAAGTCATAAATGTCATCACTTTCATTTTCAGCCCCAAATAATTTTTCATCTGATTTACTTTATGTGTCCCTATACGATCAGTCTGTTAATACGTTGATGAATGATTGCAAGACAATAATATTGGTTCATTAGCAAATGCAAGAACGAAACTGATTTTAAAAGAGAAAGCGTCGCGGTCCAAATGAGATTAACGTTTGATTTTTTTTCAGAAGTGATGATAACAATACCTTGTACACTGTTGTAGGAAATGGCGAAGAGTTGCTCTCCGAACATCGGTGACGCAATCTGTCGTTCTAACTCCCCATTGGTCACATTGAAGCACTGAATCCGGGCATTTTCACGATCAGCCACGCAGATGATATCACGTGACTCGATCAAGGCGAGACTGTGAGGTATCCGTAGTGATTTCAGTGGGGACCACTCTGCGAGGTTTGCTGAAAAGAGAAGGGTATCAGCCGATTATTGATCAAAATTGATCCACTTAGAACAAGCATGAACGAAATTTGTTAAGAGTTAGGTCCGTTGCACTGTTGCAACTGATGCGTTACTTGCCGCATAGATGAATGCGTCTGAGACTTAAAGGGGAAGTCCACCCTGAAATTAAGTTAGTTTTAATAGGAGTAGAAAAATGAGAGAAACAAGTCAGTGAAAGTTTGAGCAAATTCCGATTAAAAATAAGGAAGTTAGGATTTTTGAAGTTGTGATCAATCAAACACAAATTGGCAACTCTATGACGTATCATGCGAGCTCAACTTCCATTTGCTCAGTACTAAAAAAATCTAAAATTTTCATTTTCCCTCAAGAAAAATTTCAACCATACATGCACCCTAAATATAATAATTGCAAATATGTTTCTATACTCCCCCTGCAAGGAACAAATATATATTCCGTCATCAATAACGAAGAAAACATGATTTTATGGAATATTATGCACAAAGCAAATGAAGGAGAGCTCATATAATAAGTCACAGAGTTGCCAATTTGTATTTGATTGATCACAACTTCAATAATTCATAACTTTCTTATTTTCATTCAGAATTTGCTCAAACTTTCACTCACCTGATTTTCTTATTATTCTGCCTCTATCGAAACAAACTTATTTTGGGGGTGGACTTTCCCTTTAAGTGGTCTTTGACGCATTGTTTAAGAGCTACAACGTGCCAAAATTGAAAGCGACATGAACAGAACAAACATTGTGATAAATTACTCTCTTAATATCATTCACCGACTCAATGAGCGCACGCAGGTATTAATGCAATTGAAATGACTCCTCGTTTTGCAACGGGCATTAGAAATATTTATGTTAGACTTCAATGCAAACTTTAATGAACATGATAAACAAAAATCATGGATTCTCATTTAGATCGCTACAAAAGGTTTGGTGAAAGAGTAACCGGGACGTTCCGAATTCGAAACAATGTTGATGCACCGTCTTTTGGCAAAGTATCGACCTCATTCATGCATGAATTCTTTCGCCTATGGCTGATCTTCAACGAAACGGAGTTAAGTCTTTTGTCAATTCTGCTAGTTGCTACGGCAGGCAGCCAGTGAAAACGAATTCGTTTAAAATCAAATTATGGAAATGCCAGTACTACTTTAAACAAACAGAACTTTGTTATTTCTTGCTCATTTTTCCTTATTGAGGTGTCATATGAAAGGGCAGAAACTGAACTTTCTGGACATGTCATTTTCTCTTTGAAATTCAGATACCGTCCGCCAAAAGACTTTTTGGTTTCCTCTCTTCAAATTGATTTTGATCACTCATACGTCAGATATGCATCATATAAGTTGCATCAAATGAAAGAGGTGGATCTAAGCTTTACAAACATGTGTCATTTATTAATCATCATTGTGATTAAGTTACGATAAAACTTCGATAATTCTCGGTTTCGTTTTTTTCTGGGGCGCACTGTATATATATATATATATATATATACCTGTTTTCTTAGCAGTGAGGTAAACGCAACCATTAAGAGTATCATCATGGTTTGTTTTCCTCTAAGGAATGCTACTCCAAAACATTCTCTGAAATGCTTTCTCTTTTTTACGTTCTTATCAGCTGTGAGTTTCTAGGTTTGCATGGTCGAACAGGCAGAAATATATATTAAGGTTTACGGAAGCACTATTTAATAATAATTTTGATTGTGGAAAAAGACGAGTCTCGACATTTTTATCAGGGTGCTCTTTTTGTCGTCAGATCAGGAGTGACGACAAATAGAGCAATTCGTTCGAAACGTTGGAACTCTTGTTTCCTTAAACCATGATTACAGTTCTTTACAGAAATCTTAGCGAAAGAGATACACATTAAAGCCCTTTAAAGGACTACAGGTATATACAGGGAGCTTAAACTATATTTCTTATGATTGTATCATTAACATCATTTTTTCTCGAACGAAATGCTTTAGACTCACTCACCTCCTGGTATCGTGCCTGCTGTTATTTCCAGTAGTGCTGTTCCGTTCGAGCTGAACTTAAGGATGCGATTGTTGCAGTATCTGTATCGCATTGAAACAGAAATGAAAAAACGAAAACATATTAGAGTATAATGTGTTCAACGGAGGAAACTTGAGTAAAATGATAGTGTTGACTGGTGAACCAGGGACATTCTAGTAGGTCCATGGGTGAACTTAATCTCTTTGGCCCTTAGTCTGTCCGATCTAATCCAGGGATTAGTTGAGCGCCACTATCTCGTCGAATCGAATCGAAGGCCGAATTATTATTATTATTCACCCGGGAGAGACTGGGGGGGGGGGGGGGGGGTAATGGCTAATTATTGTAAGCAATGTGGAAATGTGTATGTTTTAAACTGGGTTTTGAAAGTAGATAGCAGTTCACATTCAGAAAGAAACTTCTGTCTTTATTCTGAGTACTCTATTAAGTATTGTACTAACATTTATCATGATATTATTTGTGATTAAATGCTTGATTTTCTTTTACAGATTGAATAATAGATGTTCTTAATTGGCAAGTGAATCAAAACGACATAAAAATCAATTTCCCATACCCGTCGGCGACGTAGAAATCTCCTGTCCTACTGTCGACAGCCACATCCGTGGGCTTGCAGAAGTGGTCCAAGTCTTGACCAGGTTCAAACTTGGTGCCCAGGATCAGAGATGGTTCTTTGGATCCTGCAGGAAACTTGAAGACCTGGTGTAAGGCTACATCTGTAATCCACATGTTATCTTCCGGGTCGATGTACAGACCGTGAGGCATGTAGAATCTATGTGAGACAGGAGAAAAGGGTTGTAAGACACATAATGGTCGGACCTCATCATTCAATTCAATCCAATTTTATATAACTAATGCAAGGCTTACATTATGTTCCCAGCGGTAGCACCAATCACGTTTCATGCCACCGTGGACAAAACGGGATGGACATGAGACGACTCGGGGGGGGGGGGGTGGGTCGGCGAATGGGGAAACGTGACAGGCCGTGATTGCCTAGGGCCAGATTTTTAAACTGTCCAAATTTTTGCCACGGTGCGGATGAGAAACCTAGTTTTCCATAGATAAACGGGTTGAACGCAACAGAACGTGACAGGACGTAATAAAAAAAAGCTTGGCAAGACCTATTCTTGTATACAGAGACAAAAATAACAATACATTGTTACATAAAAAGAACAAAATATAATGTATGAACATTGGTACAAAAATATCAAAGTTGCTTGGTAGGTAGCAGCCAGAAAGGAAGTCACCCTTAAAGGTGGCCGACCGAATCACCCCGCAAGGAAAGTTTATCACCACCTTCCCCCACAAGTACACTATCAGAGACTTGGAAGCAAGTTCGAGTAGTTTCCGGGTGGATAACTGAGTTGTGCTAAAATCGGCAACGCCACCAATTAATTCTAGTGTAAGCGAATTATGACGTAGTACTGTCGAGAATATGTCTTCAATTTCCATTTCAATGGCTATGCCGTATCATTACGCATGTAAATCTTATATCATCATGAATAGATAGCCTTTTGTAAAGATGAGAACCCGTTTGAAAAGATAAATTATTTACAATTATGTAAAATTGCGAAACAGAAACAAAAATTTACAACCTAACATGAGGCGTGAAAGGATAAGTAGATGAATTTGTGAGAAGAGTAATGTTATATCCATTACTAATAGTTTGGGCTAAATTACAGATTTTTAAGTTGGTTATTTATTTTAAAAATCAGAATGCTGTATATTTTATTTTTGTGTGTTCCCATGTTGAATATATCTTAAATGGAATGCAGAAAACTGTTCCATTATTCTATTAATAAGTAGTTTACTGATCTTTCAAAACCATAATAAAAAGACAATTTAATTTTTGATATAAATCATAAAGAATACGTATGACTCTTTCTCCCTCCCTCTCACTCTTTCTCTCTCTCTCTCTTCTGTCTCTCTTTCTCTATCAATATAATATATAAGTATATTATGTTTACATCTTCATTAGATTTCAAGGCGAGAAACACAGAAGACTATTTTTAGGGGTGAGAGGCTGAATGAACTTACAGATCACTTCCCCATGAGTCGATTACATTGCCGGTAGCCGGGTCAAGGGTCAAAATAAGTTCATCTGAAATTGGCTCGTCCAGCAAGAATTTGTCTTCGTCGTCAAAGTCACTAAAAAGAAAGGAATTTTAACAAATAACAAAATAAAATAGAAAGTAACACAACAAAAGCAAAATCATTATATTGTAATTTATTAAAAATAGTTAAGATAATTTTAGAAAAAAACTTGAGGAATGATAAACATTAAAAAATATTTTCGAGCAGTCGCCAAAAATATCATGGTTTATATCAAAGATCTAGATCTACATGTTTCTAACGAAAGCATAACTTTTTTTTTTCTGGGATCAAAACCCAAAACATATTGGACATAATAAAAGATACTTATGGATTTAAATAGAAATAAAGTATATGATAGCTTTATTAGCTTAAAATATGATATGCTAAAGTTTGATTAATCTCTTATTTCTGTTTAGAAGAAAAAAAACGACTCACATTTTCTACTTTCGTTTTGGTTTTGTCTTATCACTATTATGTATATCATACAATATCTTTAACAATAAAATGGAAATATAATATACAACAAACCCTTCTTACCCGTTTTCCCATCGCCTATCACCGCGATGAAGGAGGGATAGTTGACCGATGGAGTCGGTGGCTATACCGGCCACCTGACCAATCACACGGTCATCTTCACGGGGCCACCAGCCACGTAGTACCATACCATAGGTCATTGCGCTGGCAGAGTCCCATAGGTCCTGATTTTAAAACAAAATGGGGCACAAATGGCAAGTTGAACGTGTAGGTCAATCATTGTGTTAGTCCTATACGTGTTTCTGGTATGTATACACCCACACAATTCCCTTTTTAAAAATGTGTGACCTGTTTTCTCTCGCTTGTCTGAATTGTTCCCTCTGTTTACAATAATTTGGATTCTTATCTGTATGTGCAGGGTATATAATTATTTGAACTCAATTTAATATTTTAAAGTTAAGTCGGCGAATGGGTTGAATATTTTTTTCTTCAAAAAAAGATAAATTTATCCTTCGTTGAATAACAATAATGTAAAATGATTGTTCCTCAATTTTGCCATTCATGTCTTGACGCTTATTCGGTTCAAGAATAAACTGACTTGAAGTTTTCGATATTATTGTGTCTCTCCTCTTTCGCAAGTTACGTTACATCGGTCAGACAATACGGTTGTAACAAACAACAAAAAAGAAAGAAAACAAAAACGAGTCTTCGACGAACCTGAAGTCGCATGGACCAATCTGAAGAACTCTGGTAGACGGAATCCTCGTTGAGTGCGTTATCGATGTACGATTCTTCCCCATACTGGTAGGACGACTGCTGGTCGGAGCCATCCACTCCGTAATCGACACGAGGCTCGCTGCTGCTCATCCACTGTGAATTCTCCTCCAAGATCGACTGCAGGTAGTCGATGGCGGAGTACTCGCTCCCAAACTCCTCTTCGATGGCCAGCGATGAGCTGCTGCTCAAGCCAACCTCGTTACCGAGTTCGTCCGATTTGGAGGAATCGGACGTTTCTGTTTCGCAGTTGGGGTTTTTGAGAGCCTCTGAGTAGTATTCGACCGCCTTGATGACTCCTTTGTCTCCATCACTGATAAAAAGGAAAATAAACCATTTTTTATTCTTAATCTTATTTTGTTTGTTGGAATATTTTTAGTTACCTTGTCCGCACTTTGAGAAATTCAACAATGTGGCCTTTGAATGGACTGAAAAGAAAAGTATAACTATAAGTGGCTCTTGTTGTAAGAAATTACTATACAGTATACAAAAATTGTTTCCGCTATTAATCATGACAAACATCTACTTGAGTAAAGCGGAGACATTATTTTCCCACCATCTACAAAATGAAACGTGAAAGAAATTATTAAATGTTATCCCATTCAATAACTTCGAAGGAGAACATTAAAAAATGTGGCCTTTTAACGACTCTTCATCAATGATTAACTTGGAGAAAAAATGGACTGAGGATATAAGTGTGGAGATGAGTGGCAGTAAGAGTCAGAAAGCTGCATGTTAATGTTTTCATTATTATGTGACAAACACCTACACAAAGGACAGCAAAGGCATAAAGTTCCCACTACCCTGAAAACCAAAGGTGAATGAAATTGTTCAATATTATCCACTTTAGTAACTTCAAATTAGCAGAGTGTGATAAATTGATCACTCAATGATCCTTCATCAAATGTTTACTTGGGAAAATTTACAAGAATAGCGTTAACTGGCCCTCAGATTTATTCGACTCCTATATTCTTTATCAAGATTATCAACGAAAGGAATGAAAAGCTCTCTGAATAAAAATGAGATGGAAATAGAAAGTAGTATGCTAGATGAAAAGGGATATTGAATTTCAACACCAACTTATCCCTCAGGTTATTAACAAAAAATTGTTTATCTGTATTACCATTAATAAGAATATTAATTTTAGTTTAATCCGGATTGCGCATACCTGGAAGGCATTATCTTGAGAGCCAGGCCAGAGTCGTCTGCAAAACCACCTAGATAGGAAATAGAGAAAAGATGTCGATGATTATTCTGAGAATCTTGTAGGTGTCAGTATATAGCATCTGCTCACAATCAGTATGGTGTTAACTGAGTGTTAGAGGATATGTAATGCCCTTCTGGCTTAAAACAGACGATAGAACAATTCAAATGAAAAAGCAAGAGAACAAAGAATACTAAATATTTTAAAGAATATTACATTGCTTCGTTATTTGAAAAAGAGAGAAGTTGTGATGAATGGACGCAATACCCCGATAGTGCATTCTAAATATTGTAAAGCTATGATACGTAATAATTTCTATTAAAAGATACACGATCATTCGATATTGTTTGAATACCCAACAGTAATGTGGAGAGCCTCTAGACAGAATTTTTAAATTCTTTTAGGTGATCCTCAGGCATTGGCTGATGCTAAATATCATGATGTTTACAGTATGTTCTATCATTTGTTAACCTTGTGATGTTTTGTATGTTATCATCTTGCCTGGAAATAAAATGAATAAATAAGTGAAATAAAATAAAAAAGCGTCTTGGAAAGAAAAGGACTTTTGAAAGAAAAAACTTATTACGAAATATGAATTTTTGCCGTAAATTTGATGCTCACACTCTATATCATCTGTTGAGACTCTTATTAAAACCTTTCTTATTCTTTGATGGTATTACAATAGGCTTTATTGATAGGGGAATAATGCAGTGGTAGTGTGAAGCGGCACTGGCAATATTGGGGAAGCGGAGGGGGAGGGTACTACTCTCACTGGTTAAACAAAAATGCTAATTAAAAAAATCCTTCTTATTCACGGGATGGTGTAGAATGACGACATACTGCCTACTTTTCTCACATTTCCCCCATTTTTCTGTCATTTCCCCTCTTTTTAAATTCTTTTTCCCCTGTGTCCCCATGAAGCTAGGGCAATGGAGTTATGGATACTGTTACCAAGTACCTTTCTTGTCATTGTGCAGAAGCCTTTCTTTTATACTTAATTTAAGCTTGATCAAGTGTGGGGAGGGGAGGCACATGCCCTCTGAGCCCTCATGTAGCTACGCTAATGGAGTATTGGATACATTACCAAACTAACCTATCTCGTATTGCACCATTAACACCACAGCATGCATAATAGCCTTTTCACATATTAGATATCAGACTGTGTCAAATACACTCTATTTCCTTAAAGGCAGGCGCGGATCCAGGGGGGGGGGGGCCGAGCGGGCCTTGGCCCCCCCCCCCCGCAAAAAAAAAAAAAAAAAAAAAAAAAGAAAGGAAAAGAAGGGAAAGGGAAAAAGGAGAAAAAGGGAAAGAAAGAAGAGGAAGAAGAAAAGAAAAGGGGGAAGAAGGAGATCAGGGGGCGAAAGGGCCTTGCCTCCCAGGCTGTTCCCCCCCCCCCATCAAAAAAAAATAAGAGAGAAGGAAGGAAAGGGAAAGAAAAAAGGAAAAGAGGAGATACTGGCGTACTGATAGAGGGGGGGGGGGGGCTTGGGGGAAATCAAATTCAAACGTGGTTTATTTCTAATTCCACAACGGTGGATTACAAATAATGCTGAAATGACATAATTTCCGAAATTTTTCCTCACTTTTTAGTAAATTATACGTTTGTATGTGTTTGTTGAAAAATGACAAATTCCTAAATTTACAACCAGACAAAAAATATGATTCTTGAGATTCGTACATGTCAGGGCCCGAGGTACGGCGGGGATCGGGAACCTCGAGCTCCCCCCCCCCCTCCCCCACTTTTCTTGACAAAGTATATTAAAGAGAAATAAAATAGAATGAGAGCAAGAAAGTGAGAATAGTTAACTGCCAGTGTTAACAAAATAATGAGGCATCAAAATATGCTCATCTGACCTTTATTAAACGCCTAAAACCCCTGAGCTTCCGGGGCCGGCTCCGCCGCCTCGACCCCACCAGGGGCCCTAAGGCGGGCCCCTGAATGCTTATCTGATCGTAATTTATTGCCTTAAACCCCTGAGCTTGCGGGGTCGGACAAGGTATCAAGATGTGTTTATCTGACCACAGGCGCGTAGCCAGGGGGGGGGGGGCGGTCCCCCCTCCAATCGGAAGAGGACGTAGGAAGAAAAAGGAGCAGACAAAGAACATCTTTGAAATTCAGACAAGGATTAAGAGTATAGAGAACGGTACAACGCATCGTTTTCTTTCTCTAATAATAAAACGTCAAAGCCTCGCGCAGGAGGGGAGGGGAGGGGGGGGGGGCTGAATTCAGACGAAGATTCAGAGGCGAGAACGGTAATACGAATCTTTAATGATTTAATGAAACGTAATAGCTTCTGCGCTTCGCGCGGGATGGAGGGGAAACTAAATTCCGATGAGGTTTATTTTCGAGAACGGTACAATGAATCGTCTTCTTCTCTAACGATTAAATGAAGATTAAAAGCTTCCGCGCTTTGCACGAGAGAGGGGGGGAACCTGAATTCAGACGAGGATTAAGAGTCAATAACTGTACAACGAATCGTCATTTTTCTCTAATGATTTAATAAAACGTAGAAGCTTCCGGGCTTCGCGCAGGAGGGGGAGGGGGACGGGGACTAATTTTAGAGAAGGATTAAGAGTCGAGAACTGTACAACGAATCGTTTTCTTCCTCTAATGATTTATTGAAACGTAAGAGCCTCTGCACTTCGCGCGGGAGGGGGGGGGACTGAATTCAGACGAGGATTAAGAGTCGAGAACGGTACAACGAATTGTCTTCTTTCTCTAATGATTTAATGCAACGTAGAAGCTTCCGCGCTAGGCGCAGGAGGGGGAGGGGGGGGACTGATTTTAGACAAGGATTAAGAGTCGAAAACTGTACAACGAATAGTTTTCTTTCTCTAATGATTTATTGAAACGTAAAAGCTTCCGCGCTTCGCGCGGGAAGGGGGGAACTGAAATCAGACGAGGATAAAGGGTCGAGAACGGTACAACGAATCGTTTTCTTTCTTTAATAGTTTAATAAAATGCCAAAGCTTCCGCGCTTCGCACAGGAGGGGGAGGGGGGCTAAATTTAGACAAGGATTAAGAGTCGAAAACTGTACAACGAATCGTTTTCTTTCTCTAATGATTTAATGAAACTTAAAAGCTTCCGCGCTTCGCGCGGAAAGGGGGGGGGGAACTGAAATCAGACGAGGACAAAGGGTCGAGAACGGTACAACGAATCGTCTTCTTTCTTTAATAGTTGAATAAAACGTCAAAGCTTCCGCGCTTCGGGCAGGAGGGGGAGGGGGAGGGGGTCTGAATTTAGACAAGGATTAAGAGTAGAGAACTGTACAACGAATCGTTTTCTTTTTCTAATGATTTAATGAATCTTAAAAGCTTCCGCGCTTCGCGCGGAAGGGGGGGGGGGAACTGAAATCAGACGAGGACAAAGGGTCGAGAACGTTACAACGAATCGTCTTCTTTCTTTAAAAGTTTAATTAAACGTCAAAGCTTCCGCGCTTCGCGCAGGAGGGGGAGGGGGGGGGGGACTGAATTTAGACAAGGATTAAGAGTCGAGAACTCTACAACAAATCGTCTTCTTTCTCTAATAATATAATGAAACTTCAAAGCCTGGGAGGGGGTAACTCGCCCCCCCCCCCTTCACCGACCCCCCCCCCGCCCCCGCATGACGTCACTGTTGGTCGCCATTACGTACCAATATTTGGCTCGCATAATTTCAAATTTGGGCCCCCCCCCCCCTAAGAAATCCTGGATCCGCGCCTGCTTAAAGGGACACAGTGATGGGTTCTCATGAGGAATCCGACACTATTTAGGTGTTTATCCGATACCAGCTGGTGTCAATCACGCATAATGGACGTCATTTGAATGACCGTCAGGTCTTACGTATAGTGTCCCTTTATAGAAAGGGACACTAGTCTTACGTAATGAACTGCGCCCTCGACTGACTACCCCATATGGAAATTTCATAATCATAAATTTCTTTCACCCTTGAGATGCGACAGCAAGCTGGGGATAGTTTTCTGATGGATCATTGTTCTGCTGCCTGGGGGGTCTGTACACACATCACGTCATCAGTTGGCAATTCAACAAATTGTGGCCTCAGCGATCAGCGACTTATGACGCAATGTACATGGAAACAGATCACTAGTTTGGCCAGGGGGGATTAGACCTCCCTGCAAGGTCACTGACAGGTGGTCATCTCATCAAATCAACTCTCAATTAACATAAGAAATGGGGATCATGGGGGACCAACAGGCACCGATGAGGCATTGTTTGCTGTATAGAGGGCGCATGTAGCTATAATTAGTCGAGCTGATTGGTAACATCAGGGCTGTTACCAATATCATGACTATTCTTTAAAGATGGCAAAAACACTATCGAGAGTTGAGTTATGAATATACTTCTTTACTCACCTTTCTTGTAATTCACCATCAGAACCACATTGTGCATAAAAGCGCCACCAACGGTAATAGCATCTCCCATGGCAAGATAGTTGTCGCATCGATCACGTGACCATTCGAACATCAATGCTATCGGTCCTTGGCATATACCGCTCGTGTTTTTGGTATTGCATGACCTGAATGGATAGAAAATGATACCTTATTAATAAGGTGAGCATGTTCATCATTTTCTCTTTCCATGTTTTAATCAAATATATTGGTTTTAAAATATAAAAGGACAACAAAATAATGAGAAGATAGTTATCTCTCGCTTTAACAATATGGAACAAATGGAGATGGTATATATCACTGTATATACGACCGTACAAGGATGTCATCATAACTACCGGAGTACTTCTAGAGAAATTTTCATACCGTTGTCGCTTTCCCATAATCTTTTGGACTGATTCTTCAGCCATGACAGCATGCATTTTCACAGGCTAAATATCACCTCTGAAGGCATTATTTAACAATGTTTCTAGTTTTACAAATCTGGGATTAATGACCCTACGTGTTTTTGAAGCCCTAAATAAATTGCGCTTCAAAATTATAATGAAGTGCTTCAAAAAAGTAAAAAATTTTGAGTGACCGGTTTTACCATACTCATTTTACCCAATGAGATGTAGTGTTATAATAACCATCGGGGAAAAAAATTGAGTGACCGGTTTTACCATAGTCATTTGCCCCAATGGACTGTAGTGTTATAAAAACCATCGGGAAAACGGTTTTTTAAAATTTCGAATTTCAATTATAAATATCTTGATAATTAAACATGCGATTGGCTTGTGAAAGTCATAGGATTCATTTCTGACCTAAAGGTTTATAATTATGATCGCAACATGATTAGCTAAATCCAGGATTTTGTTTAGAATCCGAGGCAAAGATACCCAATCCCTTTAACATAAGTAGCTTCTAAATCTGCCCAAGCGGTTGTCTGCTGGGATTTTCCAAATGGTCGGTCAGGCGTTCAAAAACGTGTTCGTGTTTATAGGTACCACCAAACAACTCGGTCAGATGATATTCCCAAAGCGACAAGCAACTCAATCCAGGACAAGACTATACGTCTCAATCTACTGTAGATTAGAAACGGACAGTCACCAAATCTGTCCAGCGTATGTGGTGCAACTGACTGCTTTCTTTCATCACATAATGATAATCTGTTAATATTTTAGATGTTCAGCTAGTATAACTTTCTACCAAACTGGACCAACTAGAAATCAGATTTAGGCGACGTTCTTCAAAAGTGAGCCACTCGATTGCACTTCTGATGTTTACTTTGTTTTATGTATCTCCTATATTATGAAAGAATTATACAGAATTTTTTGTTGTTGAAGAAATACATTTAATTATTTCTTATAATATTCTTTCCTGTCAGGTAAATGATATAACTCCCAGATTCGGTATGTCACCATTGATAATACAATGCGTGATATAACTGAGGGGGAAACCCTTTCCATAATCCGAACTCTTATAAATGATCATTAGCAACATAATGATGAGAGTGACGTTCATTTTAATGAGCAGTAGTTTGACATTTCCCCCTTATTTTCACGCACTCCATGCAACAGATTCACCAATGTGGTGGATTGCCACACACTATCGTCGCGCACTTCAATAAATAATGTGATTTCGATGAGAAAGGGGCACGACAAATCAAGCTTGGCATGCCCTAATTAAGGAAAATGTTCATGTGTACATCATGTGACTGGGAGGAATACCAATTTCTTGGATTCATCTGACATTACCAATAGTCTTGTGTGCTAGCCGCTTGGTCCGGGCAACCGTAGAGCGCCATATGCGTGACAGCGTTTTGGTTGATCAGTGGGCTGAAACCGACTGGGAAGATGAAAGACAAAGACTAATATTATTACACATCATCGTCTGAAGGCTTTCACACTCGGGTGCGGCCATTTTGAGGAGCATGAAGTGGAAATGAGATGTTTGATGGAGACTTGATAGAATTACTGCATGACAGACCAAGAGGATAATCGGCTAAGTATCTACGTAAGCGAAATATGATAATGACGTACATAACTGTGTTTGCAATAGAGATGAAAATATCATAGGTCATTTATAGCTACAAAAATATGTACCTAGGAAAACATACCTTATTCCAAACTCATTATGTGCTAATTGATGAACAGAAATTATTGTTATATTCTTTCATCATTTATCGGGGTAAAAACATCGTGATAAAGTAATATGGGCCTACGTAAAATAAATAATTGACTTGAAAACATCAAATAAACATCAACAGAATCCAACGGAAAACATTTTCAAACGAATTATCTGCAATCTGGTTTCAGCGAATAAGCTAAGAACATAGATAATAATCTAAACTTAGAAACACACAATAAAGGCCGATCGAAATTAATTTTCCTTAAACTTAATTTTCGCATTTTGTAGAACTCCCGGCATAGCATATATGGAGAAAACATGAAGAAGGTGAGACCAAATATAGCACGCGGATGACTATTGCCATCATTTTATTCTTACAGGTTCCGAACGTTAACTTCACAATTGAGTTTCACATACCGAAGCAGTTCTTTATTGTGCCATTTGCCTTGAATTGAATTCATAAATGTCATATGACAAATTGAACACACGCTGGCTATGCGTGGATCTATGTAGTCAAAGGCAACAGAAAGTGTGAAAATACCATATCGATCGCAACGTGATGCGATATTGATCGTGCAAGATGTTGCTTGGCGCGAATATCCTTGACAACCGTGCAATTTGTCCACCCGCCTTCCAGAAATGAGGTACACTAATGGACTTGTGAGAAACAAATATGAACTACGAGAAAAAATCAACTGAAAATAGTTATTGCTGTTTTGTGTGAAACTTGGTGCAACGAAATTGTAAAATTGAAAAAACTGACCATATTGAATGCCTAATTATATTGTTATGTCCATGTGCACACTCTATAAAAGCTTATTTTCGACCCATCCCCCCCAAAAAAAAAACAACAACATGATAATGAAAATACAAGAAATCAGTAAATATATACAAAAAAGTAGAAACATATACAAGAACTAGTACACTAGAAAATGCAGTTTTTATTTTTAATGAAGCTCGTTATCATTCAATATTCGAGTCATTCATATCAGTCATTTAGGAGAGATTATGGACCGACTTACCAATGTCTTGTAGAGCCTCTGTCAATGACGTCGATGTGCATAGCGTTGTGCCACTCTGAATAACAAATGACAAAAAGATACATTTTAAAACATCGTCGACTAATTGAATGTGATGTTTAAAAACGGACATTAGAGAAAAACAAAGCAAATTCAAAACAGCATAAATCAGTTAAGGGAGCCAGAGGGACAGATAGAGGGAGTAAGACAGAGAGAGAGAGAGAGAGAGAGAGAGAGAGAGAGTATATTTTTTTTTGGGGGGGGGCGGGGAAGAGGAAGAATAGGGGGAGAAGGAAAGAGAATAAGCCCTATTAAAAACATAGTGTTCTATGTTTCTCGCATAAATATCTAATAAGGATATGGACATATTATAGTCATAGATATATATATGTATGTATATGGAGAGAGAATGAGAGAATGAAAGAGAGAGAGAGAGAGAGAGAGAGAGAGAGAGAGAGAGAATGGAGAGAAACACATCTATTTACGAAAGCACACCCTTGTTCCTACGTCAGCAAACAACGCCTCGTGTGCACTGCCCACTACGCGCGTGACCAATGAGGAAAAAAAGAAGAAAAATATCCCTTATAAATCGACCATAACTATTATTCATCATCCATATTCAATCACCTCTCGAGATGTTCCTGTGGGTACTGCTACAGAAAATCAACAATATTTTTCACCTTTGATATCTGGCCAAGTTGATAGGATCAGCTGGGAATCGACCATCCTCTAATTCAATAAAGGAAAGAGCATTGGAGTCCTAGATCTTACGCATTAGAAATGAGTTGGTGCCGGGGGAAAGCAGATTAAAATTGTTCTGCCAGACGCCGTCTAAAAATAATAATAGACAACCGTCAAATATCTTGGGATTTGAATCACGTTTCAATCAGAATCGTATGTATAGAGAGAGAGAGAGAGAGAGAGAGAGAGAGAGGGTGGTTGCAAACCTTAATAACTCAGTCACACCGCCAGACCGACCCTAAACCGGCCTTAAACCGAAATCTGTGCCAATATTTTATTGGTCGGTTCGTGGTTTTTAAGACGGACTGTATAGATCGAGGAAAAGGGGAAATATAAAAGATAAGATAATGAGACAGGAAGGGAGAGTGGAGAGACAAACGTGATGTTTGTATCACCTCTGACACCCTCCCTACATGACTGCCTTGCTCTCTCGCATTTTATCAACTAGTACGACCCCACTAAGTTATCGGTAGCGATGCCTGTCTCAACGCCCCCAGCTCCATGGGAATACATACTGGCTATTATCTTTTCTGACTCCAAAATGTAGACAGTCATTGGAAATAAATTACTTTTGCTCATTGATAAAATGGATGTATACTGGTATCGTATGGAAACAGGCTCATGTTGATGCAGGTGTAGTGTTTGTCAACTTCTCATTATTTCCAACAAATGATGCGGGTTCTCATCACAGGAATTGAGAAAGAACAAGGAAAAAGAGAGAAATAGATAGGGAGATAGAGAGGGAGAAAAAAAAAGACAGACGGAGAAAGAATGAGATAGTGGATATATATATATATATATATATATATATATATATATATATATATATATATATATATAATATATGTATATATATATATATATATATAGAGAGAGAGAGAGAGAGAGAGAGAGAAAGAGAGAGAGATACAGAGAAGTTAAGATAAAGATATAAACTGATAAATGATAAGCCGGGAAAAGGGGGGGGGGGGTATGTGAAACTAAAATTAATGAAAGATATAGAGGAAGAGCGGGGAATAGAGAGATAATAGTACAGTTCTTATAAAGCGCATAATTTTGTTAACATCTCTACGCGCTGTAGGAAAAATGAAAAAGAAAAAGTAAATACTAGTAAGGAAAAAGAATTAAAAAAAAAAAAACACTGCATGGTAATATTCTACACAGAAGGACCTGTATGAAGGATTTGTTCACCTCTTATTAAAGAGATACGTTTTTAGAGAAGTCTTGAACCTATCAATGGTATCCGCATGTTTAATATTATAAGGGATGTTGTTCCATAATTCAGGGGCAGCATGCCCGAAACTGCGTTTACCGTAAAATTGAGTTGAAATGTGATAGAAAGAGAGAGAGAGAGATGACATGTATATGAATGTAATAGCCCTATATATCATATTGAGTTTGTATTTGGGGATGAAGTATATAAGCTGATTAACGTTACTTATTATATAACGATTTGGTTTATATTAAAAATCATTTTTCTCATTATTATGATTTTGATGATTGTAAAATTCAATTTCGTTGTTGTTATTATCATTACTATCATTATTATTATTATTATTATTATTTTCATTATTATTATTATTATGATCATGATCATTATCATTATTATTATTATCATTATTATTATTATCATTATTATTACTACTGTCATCATTATTATTATTATCATTATCACTAAAATCGCCATCATCGCCAATTCACCATCATCATCACCATCACCACCACCATCACCATCATCATCATCATCATCACCATCTTCATCATCATCATCATCACCATCATCATCATCACCATCATCATCATCATCATCACCATCTTTATCATCATCATCATCATCATCATCACCACCATCATCATCATCATCCTAAGCATCACCACCATCATCATCAACATCATCACCACCATTATCATCATCGCCATCATCATCATCAACATCATCACCAGCATCATCATCATCACCATCATCATCTTCATCCTCACCATCATCATCATCATCAGCATCATCATCACTGCTTTATTTATTGCCTAGCAACGAACTACTTGGTGTCTTAATGCGACTCATATATAACAATCATTATAGCCGTTTATTCACTCCGTATGGTGCATAAAACAGTAATCATACCTTAATGAAATAACGATAAATATTTCGCTATTTCCTTCAATAATATTCTTTCCAGTCTTTATTTTGATTTAGCCTTCAAAGACGCATTGATGTGTGTACGGTATAAGCTTAGTACCATAGTCGATTAAACACATTAGTCACATTCGCTCAACCGCATGCGTTGCTAAGTGATATGAACTGCGCAACAAAGAACTCGGCAAACGGAATACCACACGCATTGCCACTTATCTCCATGTAAGTGTTGTAACAATAATTTCACAGACTGTTATATTCGACGAAGCCGACGTTTGACCCAAAATTATCATAATGATTATCATTCTAACCGAGTGTGTACCCGGCGCCCGGTGTTTACGATTCACAGGTAAACGAGAATGCATTAGTCGACTGTAACGATGCAATAATTTATTGACTTTTCTTAATGAACGCCTTGTATTCATTTATGAACAAAGAAGTATGTCGTATGGTAAAGGTTACACGTTTACGGAGCCCCTGAAATGAGCCCTCAATATCGACGTTTCAATTAGCGTGTTTTAATTCTAGAGATAATCACAGTGGACCAAAATCGATGGAGAAACATTGATCAAGGCTTCATTCTTTCTGAAAGGAAACCTCACCAAAAGTATAGGTGTAGGTATTCTGAAAAATGAGATGTATTCCTGCCCTTTGATGAATAATATTCATTACGAAAATGTACAAGAGATATATAAATGAAGATATTCTGACCATGATGTGATGCCTTTTAGCATGACATGGTCGCAGTCATTTTCTTGAAAAATGTGACATACCAGGTGAAGTTGTACATGTATCATGCACTAAGCTCCAGTTGAAAAGACTTTTTAAATCAATAACAAAATCGCATCCATACATTTGAAACCATTTATTTGATAAACGACTTCACATAGTACGTCACGTTATCAAGAAAAAGGTGATGCCCATGACGTGCTGAGAAACTGTACGAAAGTCAAACATTTTTGCTTTATACCTCCATCTCCAAGTTTGGAAGCGCTTAGTGATTCTAATAAGCGCTATATAAAAACTGAGTATTATTATTATTATTATTATTATCATACACTTAGGTGGGGAATCTTGCAGATTAATGGAAAAGAATATAATAATTCTCTCAGAATAAGTTAAGGTATATTTGGGTATGGTTTCCTTTAATATCCGTTGCACATGAATTAAGTGACATTTCGGTTGTGTTATAGGCCATTTTCGTAATGTAACCAATTTTGATGCATACGTCTTTGTAAAGTGCCTCGATACGAATAATGTCAGTCACCTGTCACAAACCATTGTATTTCAATAGTCAGAATACAAAATGCATATAATTATTATTGTTGTTAAGAAGGGCAAGCCATAATGTGTGTCCTACCTAGCAACAGCTAATCAGTATGCAATTCAAATTCTGACGATTCATTGTAGGGTGAATGAAAAATGAATGAAAGGCAAATGATGCTTCGTGTGTAAAGCATCAGAAAGAATTTCAACTGAAATTGGTATGTACAGTTTCATATATTTCTAATTCAAAAATCACAAACAGTGTTTTCAACGCAAACATCAGACCAAAATATTATAGGAATACAAATCGCAGTTATTTGTTTGCACTCATCTTGTCTTTACTCTCTATTCTTTGAACCTTATTGATATATAACTCGGATGTCCTAGAGACTTTCCCGTTTCATTTCCATCCGGTTAAAAAGAAATCATGGATCCTCTTCCAGTGGTTACCCCCCCCCCCCAATGATCTTGTTTGATTACCTGTCAAAATAGCCATGGGAAGCCTGTGCAGATCGTGTAGGTACATGTAGATCCATTGTCCATTCCTAGGCACTGCCGTTGGGGTTTACTCCCATTTACGAAAGGCACATTTCTGAAGCTCATGAACCGTTGATTGATTAGTTGGTTACTTTTGTTCATATGCCATGTCAAATTAACTATGCATAATATATTTTACAAAACATTAACACTTCCTTGAGAAATAAGGAAATAATTAATCCTGAATCATAGTAATAAATAACTTGAAAGAATGTTTTGTTAATCATTAAATACGGAAATGAAGAGTAAACCTACTTAAAAGCTAAACATGTTGCACTGAAGCTTTGTTGCAACATCAGTTCTTGTTGACAAAAAACTCAAATGTACAGTTCGCTCGCGGGACGTACTTTATACCTCTGTCGCTCTTCTAAGTCAACTTTCAGCCTTTTAAAAGCTAAGTCTTTGGCTTCAACATAGATATTGTGTAACAGGAAAGTGGAGGAGAGGGCGACGAGTGAGACAAATATAAAGGGTACGAACGTCAGCAGTGGCGTTGTTCAGAGGAGCACATGGAGAAAAGTGTCCCTCCCACATTCAAGTCTGGGGAGGGAGGATAAGGAGAAGAATAAATAGACCAAACGAGAGGAGGGGGGGGGGTGATAAATAGGAAATAAAACGCTTCTCCCTCCCCACATCGATAGCCTTGTTAATCAACATTTAATCAACATGATATCCAATGAGTAAGATCGATGCCCCTCCCTCCCTACCTCCTTCACGCTGGTGCCCCCCTTAATATTAGGACACGATAAGCTTCCTAACTGCACGTCAGCAATATGCTAGCTCCATAGTTTACATTGATACTTCTACCCTCCCCTCTGCGGTGCCCAAAATAGAGGACTCAGTGAAAATGTCAACGATTTTCAAGAGCCATTTGGTGAATTGGAAATGGTTCTCATAAAAGTCGTAGTACAAATTCAGGCAATTAGCATTGATACTCGTGGAGGCTTTTGATGGAGAAATTCGCACTTGATGTGGATTCTGAAAAGAGCCGGAGAGAGAGAATCGGGGATTTCTCTTAATGTTCGAATAACGTTAATCGACTAGCTTTGGCGGAGTCTTTGACATGTGACGTGCGAAACTAGCCAATGGCGTGAGAGAATAAGAGTTGCGGCGCCGTAAAACTGTGGAACCTAAAATAACATGTTGATGGTAAACATGGTAGGCCTACTGTACGGCCTCGAGACGGTTGTTTGATTTAGAAACAAGATTACACTCGAATAACCTAGTTACCTGGAAAAAGAATCGTTCATAATAGAATTCTCTTCATAGCACTTTCTCATGTGTGATACGTTTGCAGACATTTCTGATAGAGTCGCTTTCATAGTTATCTATCACCATTACAAACATTCCTTGTAATCACTTTGTAATATCAGTGTCTTCTATGAGCAATCGTCCTATGTTATGGAAGTATATAAATAATGATATAAGAAAGAAGTTACAATGGTGAAAACTTTTGAATCCATAGGGAATTAAAAAAAACACACATTTCAAGGATATGCAGATATATACAGATTGATATACAGTTTTTAATGATAAACGCAAATTGAATAGGCCAAGAACTAAAATATATCTACTGTGATTGATATGATATCTGATGAATCTTTACTGCTAAATATAATAATATAATATATTAATGGGTTGTTGTATAGCGCTCATGTCAGTCAGATTTGACCCTCCTGGCGCTTCCAATTATTACCCATATTAACACAATGATATAAACTGTAATATAAAAAAAAATTAAAAAAAATCGTAAAAGCAATTACCTTTCTGATTTGTTGTCCTACAAGTCATTAATTTACTTTACAATGACGAAGAAAATCTAGTGATTGTCGTCTAAGAAGAAAAAAAACACCGCGCCATATTAACTATAAATGTGGTATAAATTTCCAAGCCCAAACAACATTTTCGTTATTGTCTTAGGGGGGTCGTGCCGATTAACTTTAAATGTGGGACAGATTTCCATATCTACGTGCGAGTTTAATAACTACAACATGCAATCTAATCGCAGTTTTGCGTGTGAGTTAAAAATACATATATTCTAGCTAGGGGCGTTTGTTGATTTGCTCTTTCAGACGGTTCAAACCATATATCCAGGGGGCGAACCCCAAATGTTGTGGCTTATTTTTAGACATGGGATGTTGTAAAAGGTGTATGCCCTTATCCAAAAGTTTCTCTCGATTTTAAAAGGGAGGGTGCATTTCAAAAGAGGGAGGTGATGTAGACTGCAAATCTTGTCTGTTATTTGGACCCATGTCTTATGTTATGTATCATACGACCTAAAGCCTAATTTGGTTTCCGAGCACACAATTCATCAGTTGTTATGCATATTATTACCATAGCAGCGGAAGCTAAGAGAGATTTAAATATCAAAGTCTGACAAAACTATCATCTGACGTCACACTTCCTATCAAAATAGTAATCTGCTTGATGATATCATCTGATAGCGTTAAGTTCGATTTTTCATCTCGCTATTTTACCGTTGCTAAGGAGAAGGCAGCCAATAGCAACCAAAATTGCCACTTTGGATCATATCAAAGTGCTTGTTTTAATAGAGCGCTATAACTTTTTGTTATTTGAATATAATATTAACTATATGTGTGGGCACTTTTCGAGAAAGTCTCAACTCATTAGTGATGACGATTTGTTAGATATGGAGAAATATGTATTCAGGTGCAATTAATGTTTTCTGGAAATATTGTAAAACACAATCACATTATTTTGGCTCAAATTATTATGCAATTCATCATTAAGACTAGTAAACATGTTATCACATTGTGGGAATTAAATTATATTTCGTATGCCACGTCACTCATGTTAAAATGATGTTCTGATAAAAATTAATCTCCAAAATCGTTTAACATATACATGTCGACCATCTTGAAAAATGGCGGCCTTTTTTTTAGCAGCACTTTTTCGAGGTAGGCCTTTTAGAAATTGTGCAGGCAGGTTCCCTGTTCATGTCAATACCCACCAACCTTTTACATTTCCTGGCACAAAAACATCTTTTGGCCCCTGGTTAATAAACATTTATTCCCCCGACAAGGTTCGTTGTTTTTCTGCCATAGGGAAATATGACTGCGTAGCAATCTTGCAAACGCGTCAATGCTGCTGGCTCAAGTTATAACATTAATCTCTGCGTTTATTTCATCCCCTCTTTCTCACTCTTTCCTCTCCCGTCCCTTTTTCTTCTCATTTCTCCGCTCTCTCTCTCTCTCTCTCTCCCGATCTCTCCAGTCCTTTTATTCTCTCTTTCATAGTCTCGCAATTTCTCGCTTTATTTCCCTCTCCCCTTCCTCCCTCACCGTTACCCCTCTCTTCTATCTTACAAATCGTTTCCTCTAGCTCACTTTACCGCTTTTTATATCCCTCACCTTTTTTTCCTTCTTCCGCCCCTTTTCTCCCACTCCATTTCTCATCCTCCGTCAATTTTTTTTCTTTGAAAACAACATCCACTTTCCTCTCTTAGTGTGAAAAATCTATAGCTTATAATCTATACCTCACTTCGTGTTATTCATTTTACCTTCATAGTAATACAGGCCAAAGTACGGCAGGAATATTATTGCATACCCGCGGGAAGAAAAATATAACTGCGAAAAATACACCTCTCCATCTATAAAGCCGTTCAATAAAACACCTGCCTGCTGTTGCAGTAACGTATCACAAAGTTGTAACATATGTTATTCTTATAAATTCACATTCTCTCTTGTGATAGCCTGTAAATGTACGTGCACTTGATGCATCGCAAATTGTTTTTGCTCTTTACCATTCTTTTTCCCTTTAACCTCTATTGACCTGTCATGATTTGCTTGTAATATGTTTACCTGCCCACGTAATGTGAGACCGCTCCGAGCAATCTAGACGGTGCGTTATTATGGCCATGGCGTCGCCAACACCAATATTTCCCCCTCCAAAGGTGTATACAGTTGTATATAATTATATCCATATTTGTATAAGGTAAAAGGTGCCAAACAAACATTGAGAAATAATAATACCTAATGTACACCAACGCCTTTATCTTATCGATTTCGAGGTACATGTACTATAATGAGCTTTGAAATTATCGAACAGGTACACAGTCATAAGAATTAGTCAAAGCCTTTAGCTTAATTTTAAGGTAATGTATGCTAGTCAGAGAAGATTATTGAGAGAAAAAAATAACTCTTTCATAATTATGTTGCCAAAATTATTTGAAAAACGATGCTCTCAAGTCGGTTTTAACGCTTTTTGTTTTCATTTATGGCATGAATGAGGTTGAAAACTGCTTATTTTGTATTTATTTATTTGTATTTATTAACATTTATTTCCTTCTCAAAAGCACAATATAAAACACAATGTATATATACATGATATATGTAACAATTATTTCAACATAGAGTATACAGTAAATAATTCAGATACGGAAGGAGAATAAGAGTATTATTTTTTTTTATCGGAAATGTGATTGTAGATTTACTTACTATAATTGTATCGTGTACTAACTCCTCTATTCATTG
This sequence comes from Strongylocentrotus purpuratus, assembly GCF_000002235.5. Classification (NCBI taxonomy): domain Eukaryota; kingdom Metazoa; phylum Echinodermata; class Echinoidea; order Camarodonta; family Strongylocentrotidae; genus Strongylocentrotus; species Strongylocentrotus purpuratus. Next base: position 17,212,460 of record NW_022145615.1, on the reverse strand, counting down.
TATTTATCATGATTATAATCTAACATTTAGTCAGTATGTCATATCCCATTACAGAAAAAGATTCATAGCTCTACATTTCACAGAAAAAAAATTGCGGTTTTTTGTGAGCAAAAACCAAGTGAAAAGCGGGCATACTTTAAACGAAGAAATATAATCAACAGTCACGGCAACGCTATCCAAATATAGCTGGGTAACATGATTTATAAACAAATTATGATAATAAATCTTCCGCATCGGCTTTAACCACCGCTTGGGGGACCGAAAAATATTCAGCCACAGCAAGAAATTAGGTCCTTAAAGGAAACATACCATTTTGCGTTGTGCAATGCCGGGTTGATCTCTCTCTAGCTCTAAATCCCACTGCCTTTGCATAATTCCTACCATACGAAAACTGAAAGAGATAACTCGAACTTTAAATAAGTGCTGAAAAATACTTCATGTAGCACTCAAAATAAGAGGTGGTAATATTTAAAAGCAAACTCATAATTGCATCAAATTTTATTTTTAAAACACGAATGTAGTTTGGGTCCATGGATTAATGAGCTGTTATTCTGTTTATTCTTCCTGTAAAATAAACACAGATTATCATGATTATAATTCAGATCTGTCTGGAGTAGACTAGCAATCTATCGTCATTCGTGTAGAGAGTTTTGTTGTTGGTGTCAGATTAGTTACGGCGCTTATAAATAAGTTTGGATATCAACGCCAGTATACAAAGTAGGTGATGTACATGTAGATGTATGAATACTTCACATTGAGTTTCCAAAAACTATTCGACGGCGTTTAACGATTTTAGTTTTGAGCGATTTTTCGGTCTCGCTCACTGAAAACTGTTTGCTTTGTATTGTTACCTTATGACGCACATCGGCCTATACTGTATGTAAAGGTCAAAGATTGGATATATTCTTTCCTTTTCTCTTTTCCATCTTTAGCGCCATCTCAAACATTCCACCTGTGATCTGAAAGAAGAACCGTTCCACGAATCTTTGACAACAGTAATATGACTCTTACTTTAGAATGTTTATGTAATGGGGGAGGGGGGGGGGGGTAACAGAAATATGATTAAAATTTGACACGGGCATCTATTGGCACTACAGACGCTTAACAAAATGAGATCGACTTTTTTTATTGGGCGATTACTTTTAGGACGATCAAAACTTCAATCTAATTGTCTGTCAAAGGTCGGTGGAAATTCCCAGTACCTTAAAATAGACTGCCACACTAAATACGGGACCCCTAAATACATACATGTATATAAAGTACAACAGTGCAACACTTCCACATCGTAAAGGCAAGGAGTATATATGGTTACTGATTTGATATAACACCTAGACCGACACGTAGCTACACAAAAAGAGGTGAGTGCATTAAAAATGTCTCTGTCATTTCCAAAAGAAATATGGAGATATTTTTCAATACTCTCGTTTTTACATCGACGTATATATACTAGATTAGGCAGACTCCAAAACACTTTATGAGGCTTTGTTTGTATTTGGTTTTCAAAATCCTAGTTTTCCTTAGACTGAAATAATGAGTCTGGGTCTAGATCACTGAACTCTTCGTTACATGCTGTATAATTCAGTGGTCTAGATGTCTTAGTGGTGATTGATGAAGAGCGATTGCGCTAAGACCAATATGAGAATGGCGTTTGTATAGGAAATGCTATCAGTTTAGTAAATCATGAAGAAACAGACTACAATAAGAAATCTAAACAACAACAAAAGCTTTGCCAGCCGGTGAATAATCCGGGGGGGGGGGAGGGGGAGGGGGGGGGGGGGTAAGAGCACTATTTTTGTTTGCCTAATTCGTTAGAATTTTGGTTTTAAATAATTTGTTTTGTTCTTCTTCTTTTTTGGCCAGGCCCCCCCCCCCCCCAGCGGATCCGCGCCTGCCTTCATGTTTAGAGTATCGCTTTTGATACTTCATCCACTTTAGAAGTAAAATGTGTTGCCTGCTAAGTTTTAGAGTAGCCTACTGTTGTCCAAAGCCATAAGCCCCCTGTTTAGAATAAGGTATGTTTATTTCCATATCTGAAGGTACATGTAGATTACGGATCATAATAATTTGTAATACTTGGTGCGATGTACTCTCAAATAAAGGTACACAGATGAAAACTCTAGACAGATAATAAGCTCACGTTTGAAATTCTTTGTATAAGGTTCCAATGCAAGTGTCACGGCGGTCAAACCATGCAATTTACGCTGAGCCGCGGTAACTGCATTTATAACTCACACAAATTATCTATTTCTCCCCTTTTTATCCATCTTTGTTTGTTGTTGTTGTTTGTGTGCTTTTTTCCGGGGGGGGGGGGGGGGGCTACACGTCTTGCAAGAGGGACCCCACATTATGCACACTGCAAATCAATTATCCTATGGACACAATAAAGAAATGAAATGTAATTGCTGAAAAAGTGCATCCGTGTGCGCTCGAAAATCAGAACGACATAATTACAGGAGACATAATTATCTGCTTTTATCCTCGGGTTTTCTCATTTCGTAAAAAAGCGTGTTGTATCTAGAAGTGCACCTTCTTGAGCCCCAGTAGTTTTATTATTATCCTCATCAGTATTATTATTGGCATTATTTTTGTTATCATCATTTACCCCACTACAATGTAAATTAATTGACTGTAAAGCCACAAAGGAAACCTTTTTTAAAAATTCATTTTTCAAAACTACAGTTGATGAATAAAATGAAACACTGTGTATCTTTTAATACGATCAGATGAATCAAAGCTACACTAATTATTAAGATTTTTCTTTTTCTTTTATCTCGTATTCTTGTAGATTTCGAATCATGGCTGATGCATTAAAGAATGTTATTGCTCAGAGTCTAGAGTGTCCTGTATGTCTGAATACCTTCACCGATCCCAAGATCCTGTCTTGTTCTCACACCTACTGCAAGGTCTGTCTGGACAACCTCTTGGAATACCATGGCGACCAAATGCTCCGATGCCCTGTCTGCAGAGCTAAAACCCAGGTCCCAAACCAAGATGTCAGCAAATTACCGGCAAATTTAGCTTTGAAGTCTCTCATAGAAGACGTGAAGAACCAATTCCAGTTTTGCACGAATTGTAAAACGGAGAACAAACCCCAAGCTGTTGTCTACTGTCAAGACTGTAGCAAGTATCTCTGTATTACTTGCCACAACACACACGCTCAGTGGTCAGACTTCATCAGTCATGAGGTCTTAGCCATGAGTGAGATCCTATCAGGAAAGGTATCAGTTCGTAGGTACCGTAAATGTAGGAAACACCCAAAAGAGGATGAGGAGTGCTTCTGTTCCGACTGCAGGAGATTTGCCTGCTTCAGGTGTGTTGTCTTGGATCATAAAGACGAAGGACATCGGATCATCGAGGCAACTGTGTATGAAAGAAGCCATATGAAGAGTAGCGAGGACCTCAAATCAAAGGCGGACAAGAAACGCGCTTGCTTTCAGAAATACGTTGATTTCATTGATGAACAGAAGGAGCGTGTGACCAATGTGCAGAAGCAGTGTACAGATGATATCAAAAAAGCATATGAAGAAGCAGTCCGTCAGTTGACAGAGAAGAAAGAAATTCTCATTGGTGAAGTCAATGGTAGGATCGAAGGAGTAGAGAAGGAACTGGACGAAATGAAGAAATTGGCTCAGAAGCACATCACTCACTTGACCACGATATCTGACATGGTAACCAATAAGACAAAGATACCGTTAGATATGGATGCTTTGGCTGCACACGACACCCTATGTCAAGACTTACAAGAGGCCTTAAAACAAAAAGATCCTGACTACAAGCAACCGAGGCAATCGAGCAAGAAAGGGAAATGTGTCAGTTTTAATAGGAACGTTGGAATAGACGAGCTAGGTCTCGGTAAAATCGTAAATGCAATTGCAAAGAGCATCGCTTTGCCCCGTAAGAGTAACATGAATGCCATGGTTAGTACACCAGACGGTAGGATGGCAGTGGGCTGTGGTAAAGGTGGAGTGGAGATCTTCTCTGCTGATGGCCAGATCCAGGAGAAAGCTTTCAAGGATGTAAAGATTCTTGGAGTAGGGTTTCTCTCTGATGATCGGTATGTTATACTTGATCGCTCATCGCTTAACAATATCACACTGTACACACTAGAGTACACAAAGTTGAATGTAATGTTTGAGACTCTGAGTTACGATGATGGTGGATTTGCTAACCTCGCTGTCGACGGTGATGATCAGATCTATGTTAGCTACTATTCAGCCAAGAAGATCCAGGTATTCTCACCAGCAGGTGGGAAGGCGACCACGGAGATAACCTGTGATGGGTATATACCTGAGCAGATTACTAGTTATAATGATTACCTGATCATCGAATCCTGTCAGACAATACGATTGATTGACAAACAAGGTGTTGTAAAATATAAACTAACGAAATTAGGTGATTACCTACACTCTGCTGTGTCTCAAGAGAATACAATCCTGATAGCCACGAGGAAGAACGATATAGGTTTGGTCAGCATTGATGAGTACACTAACGAGCTGAAGCATGTCCGGAACATCGTCATTGATTACAGGATTGAGAAGCCTGATAGACGGTGGTACTATCTCCAGCAGTACCGATCAGGAGAGATCGCTTTCTGTACTCCTGATAGACTCTATATATTCCACTGAAAATAATGTATGACTCCTCCTTCTTACACTGTATCTCTGTCTTCAGGCCCGTATGTGCGACCGGACCCTTTTATCTAGTAAAAACAGGCACGCGGGCAGATTTAAAGTAAGATAAAACATAGTACTTCTTTGAAAGCGGACCCCTTTCCACCCCTTGTTTTCAAAAGCTTCTATATAATAGACCTGGTGTTCTATGACTTTAAAAAGGAAGTACAACATCTTAGAGGAATAAGTTAGAGCTTGAACTAGTAGAAATGGAGTTTGGGTGAATGTTTTAAAATGACACTCCTAAATAATGTAGATCAATTTGAATGATTAAATCATTCTAAAAAAAGAAGAAAAAAAGAGTGACCTTTCTTTTAACATACTTCAAATGTGTTTATCTTTTGAGATTTTGTTGTTTATGATAACTCTACATGTTGATTTAACTTTTTTTGGTAGTTGTTATAATGTATAAATGATGTAGATACAATTCGATTGTGGACTATTTTTAGGTCAGAGATAATAATCCTAGTAATCGACTTTATATGTATTGCCGTTTAATACGATTAATTTTTATGGTCTTTATTTACAAAGCACTACATATTACTGTCCGATATTTCGTTTTGTCTGTGATTCCATTTATTTAAGTTTCTGTCCTTAATATATTGTTGATAGACATAAGTGTCTCAAAAATAATATATAGTATCTATTGGAAAGGAATTTCACTGAATTCAGTGGAAGCAGAACAATTATAGATACTAGTCTTTATAACTGTTATTACATTCTGAAAATGTGTTATTCTAAAGCTATTCTCTGTTAGTTTTGTTCTAAACATTTCATTAACATCACCCTACCATTTTCATTGTCATACCTATGGCAGAAACATAAAATTGTAAACTTGTTCTTATAGGTCCTCCTGTGTGTAAATCGAGTACATTACCACCCACATTTTCTTTTTTAAAGAAGATAATTTGGGGACATTTCCCATAGAAAATAATTGGGGAGGTGATCGTAGGTAGGGTTGCCGATATACAGGGGGCTTAAAACTTCACAATTGCATTATTTTTTTTTTGAAATAAATTTATTCCTCCGTTTCTTAAGCTTTCTTCATCAACGTGATGTCAGGTGGATTTCCTTTTTTTTTCTTCTGCTCGTGCCATTGCTATAATGATCATGACGTTATACAGGTACATGCATTGATTCTTAAGTTTAAGCACCTGACTAATTTTGATATACACAAATATAATAATGCAAGCAATCCTGAATTGTTGTATTTTTACTTTTGGTTATTATTAAGCAGTGGACATCGGTTACTGGTACTTTTTTTTTTAAATTGTCGATAATAAACTCAAGGTCAACCCTTCCGTTACAAAGAGTGGCCCTGCATAGACGTCCCATGTTTCAATTTTGTCTATCATTATTTCACCCCCATATGAGACCATGATACTGTAGTCACACCGCTAAACCGACTCCAAAACAACCTCACAAACCTTTCCAAACCGATCATTTCTTTCCATTCTGTGTATAAATAAATGCTATTTCTTGTTTGGTCACTGGTCGGTCTGGGCGTCGTTTCAAGAGACCGTCATTCCTTGTAAGTTCACCGACGTCTCCTTGAAACGCGTGTTTATCATAATACACGCATTTCAACTGGATTTCGGCGAACTTAATTGCGCTTTATTATGATGGTTTCGTGAAACACTGGTCTGACACATGTTTCGTTTCGTCTGTGCAAAGAGGAAGAGGAGCCTTGTGTGTGGAGTAATAGCTTCGATCGTTTTTTATCAACAACAAACGAAGAAGTATATATTAAAGAAAGATACTTCAGAGGGTTATATCTTCTTTAGGTCGGCCACTTATAAAGGTTACTTCCTTTCTGGCTGCTACCTAAGAAGCATCTTTGATATCTTTGTACCAGTGTATTAACGTGTTTTCTATTATTATCATTTTACAATGTGTCATTTTATGTACACGTATGTATGGTATTCTTTATTAGCAATGGTGAATTGAATTGAATTGCAACTAAGCTATAGTTATTGTACAAATATGTGTTCATGAAATATATTTACAAAACATGATATAAAATCTGTGGTGTTTAAACTTTAATTTTGGTTACCAAATAAATTTCGAGATTCACATCGAATTAAGTCTGAATTTGACATCAATTTTGTATATGGCACAATTGAAAAAGCTTTTATGCAAGCAGGGGCGGATCCAGGGGGAGGGGGGTGCAAATTTTCAAATTTTCGAGGGCAAAAAAAAATGTGTTCACTACCCCCCCCCCCCCCCACTGAGCGCATTTTCGGCCGGCAAATAGAAAAAAATTGGACCCCCACCCCTAAGAAATCCTGGATCCGCGCCTGTATGCATGAGAGGTGCATTGAAGGGCAATCCAAACAAAAAATACACCCCGATCTCATATTTTGTCAAATTGACGTTTTTTATCAATTTTTTGTGTTCAAAGAAATTGGAAAATTGTCTGGCGCTACATCACAGCCCATTTGAATTGCCCACACTTAATGTGATTATAACTTGAAATAAAACAATCATAACTTTCTTGTTTTGTTAGATTTTATTTCAACTTTCAACAGTCTGCTTCTTGTACTTTCTTTTACAGTAGTTTGCTATTAAGGTCAGATTACCCTTTAAACTTAAGGTGGTTTTAGACTATCAAAGTTACATGTTGGAAATGTTTTCAGACTAGCAAACTTTTGGAATGCCATAAGAACTATGAAATAAGTTCTTCTTGTACAGCTTGTAAAACCAAATGAAGGGATATAGAAATATAATTACAACAAAATATACAGGAGAATTTGACGAAAATAGAATGATGATGCAGATAAAAATATATACTGAAAGAAATAGATGATTTTAAAGAGGAAGGAAGAGAAGAAGTGATGGTTGAATGAGGCATTGAATAAGATGAGGAAATTGGAAGAAATAGTGGGTGTGTGGGGGGGGGGTCTATGAGCATGTGTATGTGTTAGAGAATAGAGAGAACAAGAAGGTGTGTCTAAGTGTGCGGGTGCATATGAGTAATCATAATTAGTTTTACTTGTTTATGCGTCTTTCTTGATAAATTTGTCAAATATCTTTAAAAAGAGAAAACCCTAACCCCTAGCATATTGTGGCGTTAGAACTGACAGTTGACGCCAAAACCAAGGAAAAAATAAGTACATGTACTTTCATGATGATCATCAAAAGAATTCAAGCACATTTACGGAGTTACAGTACTTGTAAAAACATCAGAGTAAGAATATAGACATTCCTAGTGTGACAACGAGAAAGTGAGAGAGAAAGAGAGATAATGGAGAGTTATATAGGGGAATGTGATCACCTCATCACAGTTGTGAAAAGAAGACAGTTACGGTGGTTTGTGCATGTAACTAGATGGAAGACTAGCTTTAAAAACACCATCTTGCAAGGAAGAACTGATGGAAGAAGAAAGAAGGGTATAGACCAACAAGGATATGGACTGATAACATCAAGTTGACGGGCAATTCATTTGAGCTGCTAACGAGAACAATTTTCATTTTGTTTAGAACTTTGATATTACTTTTCATATTCTTCATGGCTTTCAAACAGCACAATGGACAGTCCACATCTAGCGACATGATGATCATTTTCTTTTATTTTCCAAACAATCTGTACATTGATGAGGCCATCATTAGCCCGTGAGAATCGTACCGAGTCCAAACTTTAGTTGCTTAGGAATTCCAAACTGTTTTTAGATTAGCTTGCCCAATGTGCCATGGTGAAAATTATTGTCCAGATAATCTTCATGTATTCCAAACTTTTTGATGGTCAGTCCCTTGTGTCCTGATGATGATCATACTCGGTCCAACTACTCAAGGTCATCGGGGATTCCAACATCTTTGTAGAGTGGCCCGTCTACTGTTACCTGGCTGATGAGGTACATACTAAGAGACAGTCTCGTTCAGATAGGACTGTTGTTGCGTGCAGCTGCCATTAATTTACACGCAAAAGAATTGCCATAGTGTCTTTATGCTGCAGCTTACCACGCCATATCTGAGCAAGCTTTTAGTCATATTCAAAGATTCCACACTGTTCTTACAATGGAAAGTCCACTGTGGATCATACTATGTGATTCCGAAACATTATTTGTCACCTGGTAATTTCCATCTTTATACATGTATAGGTTCAAATAATCCGAAACTATAATAAATGTTCAGCATGTTTTCGTAAAGGGGGGGGGGGGGACACAAATAAAATTCAAGTTTGACCAGGGCAAATATTTTCTCGACAGACGGTAAATTGACAAAATAAGATCGAGTTTTTATTAGGAGATCACTTTTAGGACGTTACAACCTCAATTTGCTCTTTTGTCAAATGTCGGTGGGAATTCCCAGCTGTCATAAAAAATAGATTGACGAATTAAGCACACACATGTACATAGTACTACCATATTTGATCGGTGCACCGTTGAATTATACAGACAAATAGTATACACGTTTACTGATTTGATATACCATACATGCAGACTTTTACGTAGTTATACGGAAAAAAGAGGTGAGTGAATTAAAATGTACTTCATTTCCAAAAGAAATGCAGCGACATTGTGCAATATTTTCGTTTTACATTGTCGTAGCTAATTATATTAGGCTGATTCCCAGGCATTTTGAGGCTTTGTTGGTATCTGGTTTACAAAATCATAATTTTCAAAGACCCAAATAGTTGGGTCTGGGTCTATATGTCTTTGAGGTGACGAAGGAGAGCGATTGACCCAAGACCAAGCTGATAATGGCGGGTGTTTATGAAATGATATCAGTTTGGTAAACCAAGATTCAAGATTCAAGATTCAAGATTTATTTATTTCTTTCCACTTGCATAAAAAAAATATTTCATTCAGTAACAGTAGTAACAAGTTCATCGTAAACTAGCATAAATACATTAACAATGAAACAGTTATAAAGACTTTAACAAATATGGAAAAAGAGGTGGTCTGTTAAAAAAGCACAGCTTGTTAAAACACAGATCACCTTTACAGAAACAACATTTTTTTTTTTTAAAGAAGTAGGTTATATTACAGGGGGAGGGGGACTAATACTAATCTAGTTACCTATACAGACTATAAATAAATATCAGATCTACCACTAATTTACAAAATATGGTAGACTAAAAAAGAAAACAGAATAAAGATAATGGAAAAGTAAAGAAATAGGGGAAGGAGGATAATGTACAACACGGGGGGGGGGGGGACAATTCTATTCCAGTTACCTATATTGAATACTAATAAAAATCAGATCTATTCACTGTAGGTGTACAGTAGATGAAATTTCAGCTTACGTTTGAAGACAGAAGAGCTTACAGACTGCCTAATAGAACAGTCTAAAGAGTTCCAATACTTTGGTCCAGTATTTGCAAGTGTATTAATCCTAAGCTGAGTTCTAGCTGATGATACATGGTATAAGGCAGCCTGCCTAGTAGAGTATTTGTGTATTTGGTTATTCTTTACAAAAATAGATGCTATTGACATGGGAGCTTCACCCTTCTCCAACTGATACATAAGATATCCCAGATATAGAAAATATATATCTTTTACCTTCAGCATTTTATTTTCGTAAAATAGCTTGTCAGTGTGAGCACACCAATCAGCTGCCGAAATAATTCTCACTGCTCTCTTTTGAATGAGCAGAATTTTATTTAAGTAGGATTTGGCTGAGGCACCCCAGGCTAGCACACCATAATTTAAGTATGGCAAAATTAAGGAACAGTACAACATGCTAAGTACTTTTCTTGGGAATACAAACTTCAATTTGTTGATCATACCAACATTTCTAGAGAGCACTTTACTTAAATGAGTAGTATGCATCTTCCAAGTCAATTTATCATCAATGTGGAGACCTAAAAATTTAATAAATGAGACCTTTTCAATATTTACCTGATCAAAGACTACATTACCAGGCATTACTGTTTCACTATTACTGAATAACATATGTTTAGTTTTTAATAAGTTTAGTGACAGTTTATTTGCATGAATCCATTTAGTCAATACACAAAGCTCTCTATTTACAGTTTCTAAAAGAGTATTTAAGTTTCTATGAGAACAGAATACACTTGTATCGTCTGCAAATAGCAAAAAAGAAAACGTCTCTGAGGATTTTGGAAAATCATTTACATATAAAATAAAAAGCAGGGGACCCAAAAGGGAACCTTGAGGTACTCCACACGTGACGGGTAACATATCTGAACAAATTTCGCCGAGCTGCACAAATTGCTGTCTGTTACTAAGATAACTTCTAAACCATTCGAGTGCAGGTCCTCTTACCCCATAATAAGAGAGCTTGTGCAACAAAATATTATGGTTCACCGTATCAAAAGCTTTGGAATAATCCAAAAATATACCAACCGTATGGAGGTGTTTATCAAGTGCCGAAGTTATTTTGTCTAAAAGACATAAAACAGCATGAGAAGTTGTGTGTTTCTCGCGAAAACCAAACTGAGAATTTGAGAAAACTTGACATGAAATAACAGGCTGCAAAAACAATCCAAAACAAAACATAGCTTTGAAACGAGACCATAAGAGTTAAAGGAAACCGAACCCCAATAAATAACTTTACTTATTCTGAGATATTTATTATATTATTGCCCATTAATCTACAAGATTCCCGCCAAAGTGTATGAGGGAGGTATACTGTATACTGATAAACGTATTCTCTTTCTGTTCTAAACTCACTTACTTTCAATTGTAAGCGTCCTCTGAAAAGGCAGTAATCTATAGAGTTGCCACTATCGACACAGGTGAGGTAAATTTGAACCCAGTATATAGGAAAACATTCCTTGAATACGCCCTAAACATAAGTTATTATCATAATTACCGTTAAATTTGTTATTATAATACTTTAGGTTTCATTACAATTATCATTTTGTTATTATTCAAGCGCATTATTCACAAGTCTAGAAAAAAAGAAATGTCATCGCCCAGAATTTATTACACCCTACCTCATCGCCCCCTCATGGACTCGGCCCACTCATACGTGAATGTGAATGTTGCACGCAGATGTTTCGTGATGGGCGAATTTGCTTCAACCAAAGCTCTATCCAAGAAATGTCTGCATATTAAACACGATTCATGGAACAGGCATTCTCTTTGATAGAAACATCGTAATGGCGTATTCAGTATAATCATTATGGCGAAGTCTGCATAGGTCCCACGCACTCTTTTGAATGCATAGGCTAAAAACATGAATGCAATTTGCAAAGTGTTTACGCAGAACGGCGAATTATCTTTTCATACTCCTATTTTAACCTTTGTCAAGAGGGGAAAATCTGAAAAAGGAAAAATGGGTTTACAATTCTCAAAGAAAATAACTCATTCAGCATGCCGAATTACTCAAATGAAGGCGGTTTTGTTTGCATCGTTAGAAGTAAATCTGGAAAAGGTGCAACTTGGGATAGTATTCTAAATAAGCATTATTTATTCGGCATGAATTATTCAAACAGTATCGAGTTTTCCTCGTAAAATGAAGTAAATATGCAAAGGCAAAACTGGCGTTGGATTGTATTCTAAATTTGATTTAATTTCAGCTCATTGAATTCTATGGAGTTACTTGATTAAAGTAGTTACGTTCATAAAATCTTTCACTGTCTTGATTTCATTTCGGAAAAGGAAATTATTAGACTAGAATGGGGGAGAGGTAAATCTGGGTCCACCATTGTTCTATCAGTTAAACAAAAGGGGGAAGACTATCGGATTTCTCCCTTAAAGATTAAAATCTTTCAAACCATGCATGGATCGTTCTTGCAGGAGTTAAATGAAGCGGAACAGGACAAGATAAGATCCGCATCGAACTGACAATTTCAGAGACCCAGTCACATCGCCAAGCCGATTAAAAAACGACAGATCGACTCCAAACGGACCGACTCTTGTGCGTTGTATCTATCTATTTATATTTTTCCCATAGCTTGGAGGCCGTTGGGGCCACAATGAAACGGACCGTCGCCGTTTGGAGCTCTGTTATCCTTAGTTCGGTCTGCATGCTGTCGGTCTTGTGTATAACGCAGTCACACTGACAACCCAACTCCTTTATTCGACGAGCGATTTGAAACCAATATACTTTTTGGCCATCGGATACCTCAGTCAGATCAACTCCAAATGACTACAAACCGTCAGACTCTTTGCAAATTTGATGATGCAAGCAGGGTCGGATCCACGTAGCGATTATTCCGGCCCGGCCCCCCCCCCTAGCCCCCCAAAACGATAAAAAAAATAGGATAATAACGTAAAGTTAACCTTTGTAAAACAAAAAACAAAGCGCCCCCCCCCCGCTTATTCACCGGCTGACTGAGTCGGCGCAAAATATTTCCTGAAAAATTAGACCAAAAAAAGTGCCTCCTACCCCCCCCCCCCCCCCCTCCCCCTCTTCCCGCCGGCTGGATCCGCCACTGGATGCAAGTTTTGTTCGGTCTGTTGTCAGTTGACGGTGTTGGGTATCATAAACCTCCCGCGGTCGATCCGCCAAACTGGGGTACCAACGGTTGTCTGTCATAATTGTTTTTAAGACTTAATTCGCAAGCTCGTATTCTCGCCACGCACCATTGTGTACTTAAGGGGGTCTTGGTTCTGATCTAGCGGAAAGATTCTCACTGTCCAAAAAATCCGCTGGGAATAGTTTTCAATTTTTCCCCCGCCAGATTTTCTAATTGTAACGGGCCTATCGAATATTATATCTAAGATCGTATAATATTCACATTACTTGGAAACCCGCATTCGCATACAAGCGTGATTTGTGTGCTTTTTATTGATAATATACTAGCGCCGTGCATACAGATCAACATATTGGATAGTCAAACAATACAGTCAAGTAGATATTACGACCTCTTTTTTCCAAAGCAACTTAGATCAAACATCGTGACAGAATAATATATTTCCGACATCAGCATACATTTCGGGTGACTGCTTGCCTGCATGAAGGTTTGAATTTTCATTTTGTCAGGTTAGCATTTTTGACAAATTAAATACCACGTAGGTCTAACATTGTCAGCCATTTACGAGAGCATCGTATTGGGAGTATATGAAATTACATGCTATAGACAGAGAGAGAGATAAACATCATTATCATGATTATATCAAATGACCTTTACGACTTTATTAGTATACACCGAGCTTTAGGGGTCTCCCAGGAAATAATGTTCATTTACAAAGCAAGGATATGAATTTGGTTATTTGAGAAAACTAATTTCATTAATTTCTTTCATCTCATCTATTTTCAGTCGAGATGTACAAGTCATGGCATGACAATCAGCTAATTGGCCTACTGCAATTAGGGTAATGAGGGGGGCTAATATTGACATGAAAAAAATGTACTTCAACATGTAGGCACTGTAAAAATGTAGCATGAGATGAATTGGATATGATTAGAGTATTAATGTGAAAGATGGCGTCAAGCGCGACAAACAAAAGGATAAATTCGGTGAATAAATTTTGCTCTTTTTCCTTCCCTATATTCGGTGATCTGACATTTGCTTCAACAGTAAGAGCTTCAGACTTTGTCAAAGATGTTTTGGGTTAGGATGAGGTTTATGTCGATATGTATTAAATGAAATATATAATAATAGGAAGAATGTAAGAATATATAACAAAAAATATGCATGGAGCCCCGTTCGACCTCTGTACCTTTCACTGCATAACTGAAATTTCAGACTAATTTTGAAATATTTATATAGAAGTCATGCTCCGAAAATCAATACCGAACATGCCAAATCTTAACCAATAAAAACCACAATCGATGCACTCTGTCTAGCTTGTTAGCTTACACGTTTCCAAAAACTATTTGTCATAAACCGTGATAAATTTGCGGGAAATTGTGTATGATTTTTTTTTCTTCCAACTATAACAAATAAAGTGAACCGAAATATACAAATAGTTATTGACAATCTCGAGGGGAAAAGCTGATTCATTTAGACCTTTAAAAAACTCTGAAATTGTATGAGTTAAAGCAGGGGCGGCGGGGCATCTTTCAAATGAGGGGGGCACCAACAACAAAGGGCACTTTTTGGGGAAAAGGGGCACCCACAGAGAGAAACCTCAAAGCGAAATATACAGTTTTTTAGAAATTGGTATATATACCCCTACATTGTGATTATATTTTCAGGGATGATTACAATATTTATTTCTCTCTCTACATGGTTCATCGAAGAAACTGCCTGTAAGCATCATTCTTTGCAGTTGGGTGTGATGGTCTTAATATTCATTTGACATGTGAGTCGAGTTTCAAAACCGTAACGAGCAAAAAGTTACATTATGACACCGATCTTGCCGGATAATTAAACAAAAAAACTAACCATGAGTTTTAGTTGCTTTCTCCCATGCATTATTTCCACATATCCATTTTGGTGTGCCTTTGTAGATAAATAATTAATTGAAAGTCAAAACACAATATTACAAAAACAGGTTTCGAATGAAAAAAATAAAACTTTTTTTAAAAGGCAAAATCATACATGCGAGTGCTTTATCTCACACAGACTGCCAATATTGATTATCGAACATATGAAAAATACTTTTGTGGTCGTATATTTCATATTGAGAGAAACCTCGTTTCGTTTTGTTTTTTGTGTGTACATTTCCATTATCACTCAAAACTTTCAAGCAGACTTAATATAGACCACCAGAATTATGGATAACATCATTAGCTCGGGTGGGAAAAATTAAGCTAGGCATATAATTACGTAAGGCTTATGCATTGTCTCCGAATGCTTCTTTTCATCGAAATTGCTTCGTTATTTCGTAACAGTGCATCCTACATGTATATATCCATTAGCATATTCGGTGATTAGTTTCATTGTAATATGAGGGATTGGCATGCTTTATGCATCTATTGTATTATTGTGGCAGCCTGTAATAGAGGCGTTTAATTAATGGTTTTTGCATTTTCTTCGTTGGATGCTCATTGAATGTATTATTCATGCAGTGCATGTGTCTATAGGCTATCATGACTCACACAATTTTATACTGTGAAACGTGTGAACTATTTGAATTATTGATTGGGAGCTTTTCGATGTACATTCTTAAATGGCGTGATACAAACAGTACATTGAAAAGAATGAGCAAGAAGGATAAAAGAAGAATTGAACTTAGTGAAAATAGTGGTCATTATTCAACGAAGTCATTAAGATGTTGTGTTAATTGATTGGAATATAAAAGTTAATTAAACATCGATTCGCTTTCGGTAATAGTAGAAGATTAGAAATAGTAGTTATTCCCCAATTCCCCCAAAAGAACATTGAAGTTGAAACTGAAACATACGATATCCAACGTATAAATTATACCATCATTTTTTTTTAAAAGTAACATGATAGGACTTCTAACCATATACATAACGAAAGTCAAGCTTACATTGTTAAATAAGAATACTTCTTGTAACTCTTTTGATGACGAAATATATATATATATCGTATTTCGCCTTCTTCAAATGAAGACACAAATTCACTGATAAGGTCAAATGAAATGAGAATAAAGACGAAAGACCAACACATCTTTTTGAATGAGGAATGCTTTCATCCAAGCTTTGCTATTCTAGGTTGGTGTACTTTATGTTGATTTATTGTCTCTCTCCTGCCGTCTTCAAGCTCTACAGCATTTCTTATATGAACCTCGGGCAACTACAGAGAGCTAGAGGCATTAGGTTTGATCAGAAGAGAGCACAGATGGGAGAAGAGGGAAAAAGTGAGAGGGAGAAGGGATGAAAGAAAGATGAGAAAGGAAGAGAGGAGAACATATACAGAAGAGGAGAGAGAGATAGAGAGAGAGAGAGAGAGAGAGAGAGAGAGAAGAGAGGAGAGACTCTAAGCTCTAGCAAAAGGTGCAGAGAGATATGTTGGCTTGTTATAAGGAGAAAGTTCAGATGAGAGAAATAGAAAGAAAATGGTAGTGAAGATGTAAAGAAAGGCAGAGAGATAGACAAGAAAAAAAGATTCAGCATTGTTTTTCACCTTTGGCAAGAGCTGAAGCTATTCAGACAGCTAACGGTTATTATTTTGAGGAATTGGCAGACAAGAGAAAACAGGAAGCTAAAGAGGGGGGGGGGGCTTAAGAGAGAGGCAGAGAGAGAGAGAGAGAGAGAGTGGGATGGATTAACATCTGTCAATCATGATAATAGCATGAAGCGAAGTAACGGCATTAAATCTATTTCAAGACCGAATGCAGACGAGGAACAATAGCGAACGAACAGGAAAAAGGTGGAGAGAGATGAGGAGGGGAAGACGAAAAAAAAAAAGAGATTAACAAAATGGTTAACAGAGAAAATACCATGGCAATAGTTGCAAAGAGCTTACGGCAGTGAATCTTTCTAAAAAATCGTAAAGACGAGAGAAAAAGACGGGGTACATGACTATATAAAAAAACACGAAGAGAAATCGGAGATACACGCAGAAAGAGAAAGGGGTTGTGTGTATGTGTATAAAAGAGAGAAAGGGAGAGACTACTCCAGCTTTATAAACCTCGGGTAAAAGCTAGATCGAGCAGCGAGCATTAAATTAGAGTGCTAGGTTGGTTTTAAAGCCTATTTTTAGAGTTCAATGTTGACTCGAATGTAATATTGTGCTTCTTTTTATAGGTCGTCGGTGAATCCTTTGTTTGATTTCGGTGTGTTCCTACAGCCAAATGATGTCTCATGGGAGACAACAATTCCGTGATTTCGAGGGGTTTGTATCTTTGTTTTTTTGAAGGATGGATATTTTCAGCTCCATACGTACTATATTTTTACCCATTCGAAACCCTTTTTTCAGATCTGTGTTTTGACAAACTGTATCCCGTCACTTGAACCAAAATAAACTTTCACTATAATTACCTCTTGCATTCAACGTCGTGTTCAAAAGGAGGTAGAAAATAAACGCAAAATTGTTTTTAATCATTATCTCTATTATCATTGAGTTGCGTTCAAATGCAAATATTTCTTTGTTTTAGAGACTCCTCAACTATAAAACACCATTGCTTGACGCCCCAGCTGAACCACGATAAGCTCAAAGCTACGTTCTAAATTACAAGGAATTGCACCTTGATCTATTGAATACATGAAAGCTATAAAAGTCAAGAGGAAAAACCAAAGAGGAAAATCAAATTGAATTGTGCTCCCCCACCCACTCACTCTCTCTCACACATACACGCACACACACATACACACCAATACAATAATCCATGGACACATTCATGACATCATAAGGATGTAGTTTTGATACATGACTTTGTTTCTCGATAATTCATTTTTTTAATTATCAATTTTGTCAGGTGGTGTACGTGTGTAACGATAAACAATTCTCCACTAAAATTATGTCCGGAAGTATGGTTTCCCTCTTCTTAATGTCAGGCCACGAGGGAACGTGCCTGTCAGGTATGTCATATCGGATGCACAAAATACACGAGCTTGATTATCATTTATCTTTCCCCCGAAATCTCATATTCCTTCAATTTAGGTTCGCCTTCGACAAATTGCCTTGTATTATAGAAGCAAATTAACATCTGAAGCGATAGATGGATGTGAAGGAGAGGATGGGAAAGGAGGGTATATGACGAGTGAGATAGAGAGAGAGAGTGAATACGGGGTAGGAAAAGGGAGAGAGAGAGAAAGGGGAAATTTTTTTGTTTGTGGGTGTGTGAGAGAGAGAGAGAGCGATAGAGAGAGAGAGAGAGAGAGAGAGAGAGAGATAGTGGTATAGGGGAAAGAGAGGAGGATAGAGATAGAGAGAGGGGGACGGAGAGAGGGGGACGGGGAGAGTGAGATAGAGGGAGAGAGAAAGGGAGAGAGCGAGAGAAGATAGAGAGAATGAGAGAGAGAGAGAAAGAGAGGTGGAGTTAGGAGATAGATTGAATAAGGACGAGGGAGGAAATCTAGGAAGTAAAGGATAGTTTTTTTATAGGGAGAGAAAGACGGGTAGAAGTGGAAGAAAAGCGTTAAATTGTCGCTTCTTTTTTGTCAAATTGCAGTTTCAAGCATGAACAGATAATTAGGGAAGCCAGCCAGTAATTTCAGACAAATTTCTCCTTCAATACTTTATGTGAGGTACTTTTTTTTGGGGGGGGGGGGAGGACTTGGTGAGCATGTGCAACCAATATGCATAATATCCCAAAAATGGGGAAAATCCCTCATTTGAAAATACTCACAACCGCGTAGACGAATTTGATCTACGTTAGATCTGAACTTATATGGGGATATAATATTGCTTTTGCGTAAAAATTGAGCATTTTATCAGATGACAATACCCTATTTTGTATTTTATAACTAAATAGAATCAACTCATGAAAGTCATGTCGATTTTAATAGAAAAGACTCACGAATGATTGATAGAAGACTCGATCAACATGGCTCTAATCATGAAATTAAGAAAACAGAATATATAATGAACACATATTACTTAAACTCATCAGGTAAGAGTAAAGATCATTTCAAACCAATGTCTGGCTAGAATGTGTCCAATCATGATCTATTTTTTTAAAAATGGTATGAGATAATATCTTTGTTTAAAAAAAAATAATAGTTATTTGCCCAATATTCGGGAATGGACATGAACAATTATCTACGACCGAAATTACGATTGTGGTTTTCTTTTAAAAACAAATTAACAAAAAAATCCAGGTCTGGGAATAATTGTGCGACTCTATATTTGTATAGGGTGTCACGATACTATTCTTATCTCTACCTCAATCACAAATACCAAAATTATATATGGTCGGAAGCTTCATGAATACGCAGGAGTGTTGCGGAGGAGAGTGTGGGGGCGCTTGACGCCCCCATTATTTAAATTTTAATGGCTTTTGGTAAATCTCGAATTGAACGATTTGGTCTTTTTTTGCCTGCTACAAATTGGAAATTTGCAACCAGCTTATTGGTAAATCATTGGTAAGTATTGGTGAATCATGCTGCCACTGTGATTGTGTGTGCATGTGGACGAGGTCGACCTGTACCAATTATTTATTAAATATCTCATAATTATGTGACCCCGATGCTAACCTTGGTTTCGCCTGAAGAGATAGGATGTTATAATTGATAATAATAGTGCAAAACAACCTTCCCATTTGATATTGAAAGATAAGGCCAGTCACAATTCACCAACAACAGCATTGATAGCTGTAACCAAATCGGCGTACTAAATATAATTTTGATGGTAAATGTGTTCGATATCAGAATTTTAGTTCCAACCATTTTTCTTCAACAAAGTGAACGAGTTGATTGCATGGTAAGCGTGCTATGAACTAATATAAAAACTTATCGTATTACAATAAAAACAATGATGTGCTTTATAGTATTTGATAACACAATCGCAATAATTTAAATCAAATTTTCCTAAGGGGAATTCCAATACCCTATACTGTAGTATGTGTAATATAACTCATGTTCATTTTTCCATAAAACGTCATTGTCATGCTCGCACAACGCTAGTTCATTTGCGTAAGGTTGATTTTTCGTTAGTTGCTACTGTGTTTAAAAGTTCGTTTTGGAAAGATCGCGTTATATTTTTTTCAAATCAGGGTTGTGGTGTAAACAAAAAAGGTTTTGATATTAAAGAAGAAGAAAAAAAGAGACATAACATTCGTTTTTTATCATCGTTAAAAAGTTTTTACGGAAACATGCTTTCACTGCGGTAATTCTCTCAAAATCGATTACAGTAAGACAAGAGGTGATTATGGCGTATCTAAGTGTTATGGCACCTGGGGCAACCAATTAATTCAAAAACTCATAATGGGCCTGTTGTGTTGTAAAATAGCCTTTTTGGATCAGATGTTGAACTAATGATGAAAAATAATGAATATGACATTCATTAAAATTTCACATGGCAGAAATAGTTAAGAAATTGGTGTAACAAATATTATGAGAAAGCTTACCCTGTCAGTATACTGCCAAATAGGCAGATGATTATAGATGCTGCTTCAACAAGGCTCATGTTAAAAAGCTTGAAGACAATATTGGTAAGATTGGCAACCCAGATAGTTCGGGATATACTTTAAATTTTCTAATAATATGTTATAGAAATATTAAGTTATTATATGTATATACACACACTGTAGGTAAAAAAAAAAAACATTTCGACAAGAAGTTATCGTTTGTATGTTTTGTATTATACATTAAGTTATATGTTCTTCTGTTATTCAGTTATTATATTTAGAAAATGCAGAAATAAAAATCAAATCAAATCTTAAAAAAATGTTGTGAATAAGGCGATATAGACCAACATATCGGTCTCGGAGGCTGGTTTCATCTTAGGCTGTTGGTATCACTTTTAACTATCAGTCTCTAAAACCTTCAGATAACTTTTCGAAGAGCACAAGAGGAGAGAGAGAGAGAGAATTTTCAGGGCTCGCAAATCCCCGATAGGTACTTTGAGGGAAAAGAATCCACCAGACAAAGCGGATGCAACCATAAAATAAATAAAAGACGTAATGGAAAAAACAATCGCTATCTAATCATACCGTGCTTAGGACACGTCAAACGTGTTTACGGTTATCCAGTATTAATTACCATTGCAGGGTGACAGGAGCGTATCGAAAGCGACAGAATCAACATGATCAATCGACTTGCATGTCCATGCCCACGCAGAGAGGCCATATTATTACATTGGTCAAAATGGAAGCCGCGGAGAAAGGTTCGACTGACCTTCATATTTATCAATATGACTCTCTGACATTTCGAAACCGAAATTTTCACTTGGTGAACAACAAAATATTCCTAGTTATTTTCTTCCGGTTGGTCGGTGGATTCTGTCTATTGTATTCGTGTCCTATATTCAAAAGCAGGATAGTGTAAAATACGATTTCGTTGTAATAGAATTAATTGGGAATTTAAGAGGGTTTGATTGCACTGGCGCTTGATTCGTCATCCAAGAACACTTGTGAATTAGGGGGGCACAGCCGGCCAGTGCCCCTTTAAGCAGCCACGATATATTTTAAGTATATAGAGGAATAATGTGCCCCACCAGCATTCTTTTTTTCGTCCAAAAGGGCACTTGCAAAATAAAAAAACTGTACTTGTTTGCTTGTCAGGTTTTTTTTTGTGTAGATTCAAAGATTACTAGTATTATCTTAAAGATATGAAGAACTTTTTCTTTTCACATCAAAATTCTCAGAGATGCCGTCCGTGGGTGGATGTTTATCTTTTAGTAGCTCCTATCCAAAAAACTTACACTGCAACGCTTTGACTGCTCATAATCATAACGGATATAGATGTATTTAAAAACATATTTACCTTAAAATCATTCGCCGCTAATAGTGATAATGTATTTCTTCAATTTGGGGTCTTACAATTATTCTTGATGAAACACCACCTCTGGTTTAGGGTGTCATATACTAATCATTCTACGACTTTAAATCACAATGAGAGGTTTTTTAAATCAAACAATCCTCCTGACTGTTGACCTGATATAGGTTTTTTTCCACTTCTTAAATGTGTCAAGTTGTGTTATGATGTAGATTGTTATACCAATCTTTTATAACATAAATATATTAGATTTCTGCGATTAACGATTAATCATTACGGATAAAAATAACGCCGAGACAAATAGAGAAAAAGATGTCTAGGACTAGAGGAAGAAATGGAATAAACCCGACTTTACTTGTAAAGCTATATTTCAATTGTATTGGTATACTGATTTTCATTTTAGTTCATTTTCTGAATTCATACATCGAATTCCTATAATTATTTTTATTTGTTTAAAAAACTTTAGGTATTAACACGATACTTTAAGCGCATAATTATTGACCTAAGTGATTATTATATTCTTATCATCATTATCTGTAAGACTACTGTCATTCCTATTGTTCTTATTAGTATAGGCCAATATCCCCATCTTTGTTATAATATTGATGATGATAATAATAATAGTACTAGTAATTATAATGATAATAATAATACTAATATTAGTATTAATAAATGAATAATAATAGGCCTCACTGGTTTCCACATAAACTTGCAAGTGGAAAATTAATATTTAACAATAGAACGATGGTGTGAATAGGTATTTTTTTTATAACTTTGAGTATTATATTTCATGGCTTACCTCAGCGATTTCTGCATTCGGTAGGCGTATTTCCACGGTCTTGACGTTCGGGGGATCTAAGACACCCAACTCCTCTTCAATTTTCTCCACCTCCTCCTCTTCGTTTTCCTCCTCATCTTCGACATCGGCGAGTAATTCCTCAACCAGATTATCTTTTTGAGCAGCCACTGCTGCTAAGGCCCCCCTAAGCCCCTGCAAGAATTGCTGTTTCCCCGAGTTGATTGCATCCATGGCGTCGGCTGCCCGAATTCCCTCCGCCCACGCTCCCCGGGATGAGATGATGGCGAGTGCCGCTACGAGAAAGCCGCCGACCAGCAGCCATTTTGGAGTAGACACAGCCATGGCTTTAAGACGTGGTTACTGCACTGTCCTCTATAAGCGTGGCTAGCTAGACAGATAGGCTCTCTGCACAATCAGAGTCCTTCTGCACAAAGCAACGAACGGATTGCCTGGTCAGATGACCTCCTTAGTGATGCGTTCCTCGTTCTCCTCCCTCTTATCACAGATGAACTCTCAAAAACAGATGGAAAACGCCAATTTCCTTACGAGATGTCCAAACCGGCGCTAACCAACGCGTAAACCTTCGGGTCGTTTGTCATGTGCGTGTGATGATTTTGGTAGATGTAATTTTGAGAAAGAATGACAAATTAGAGAAAGAGCAAAACGCCACAGCGATCATGTACGAGTGATATTCAGTAAACAACTCGGCATCTAATGAAGATGGCTTTTCTCTTTGACTGAGCTGAGGGGATCGTCTGCGCACAGCGAATAGCGGGCGAACGATCGGTTGTAGTCTTACAATTCAGACAGGACTGTGAACAAAATTGATGCACTGTCTAAAAGAGGAAATGATTTATGAGGCGGTTGGGTACGATTCTTGGAAAAGAGGTAGTCAAACGGGGATTCTATTCCCCATTGACATGGGGTTCATGCATGTGGGTCATTTCTTTGGTTAAAAGGGGTCAAATGGGGCCCCGAACATACCTTGTGGAGTACCTCAGCAGACGCGGCCGGCATTGATTTCCTCCAAGGAATATTTTATCTCTGTCAGTTGAGAATCGTTTATATCTTTCAAATACAAAAGGAGGGGGGGGGGGGTATATTTCGGAACGTACTTTCCATGTCATTAATTCGAGACTTGAATTCTATCTTTTAAAAATAATTTTAGTGCAATGGAAATGATGTGATTAATTAATATTCCGTTTGTTTAAACATTATTATATAACGTCTCTATAGGTTTCTAAAGAGCTTTGTAGATAATTTTCTCCAGTGCTATCTATCTCCGTAGCTCCAGATTCTTAAATGAACAGTGGCGGAATACCCATCCCCTCTCAGAATGGGCGCCATGCATTTTTTTACAAGTTGCATGCATTTCCTCAGGCGTTGAAAGAGGGACAGGAGAGGAGTGAGGGAGGGGTGACATACCGCTCTATTACGATTGGTTATGCACGAACTAACCTACTTACAAAATCAAAGAGCGTTTACATGACTTCATAGACTTGAGACATACAACATTCACCAATCAACAAAAAAGGGTCTGCACAACTACACTAGGTCAAGCCACTCGAACAGGTCGTCGCGATGACGTCACTCCTCATCCGCAAGGCACGATCATATTGCAGCGGGCATAATGATGCATGGGGCTCGGTGGAAAATCGGATGTGTGGAAAATTAATCGGGCTGAGTTATTTTGGGCAAGCAAGTAGGTGGCTAAGCTATATCCATGTTCCAGATGAATAAGGAAATGAAATAGGGGACGAATCTGCCATTATCGGTGCTCAGCCTATAAGCCAATTCTCGCTGACAGAATTAAAGTGCTCAATATAGAAAGACAAAATACTTTGACAACATTGAAATACATTGGAATCTTTTGAAAGGCTTATTGGAAGGACAATTTGTCACGTTCAATAACAAGATGTAAAGGTTTATGACTCGGTTTTACAGAAAGAGCAGTTGGGAGAGTCTTTTATTTTTATAGAAAATCACTCAGTGCCATTGCATTATGGAAAAGTTCAACATAAAATGACGGAATACGAGCATAAATTATTGAGCTGTTAATATTACTCATATTCAAAACTTTATCACATTTTACATAATTTAGATAAGAGAGGTCATTCCAAAACGATATACACTTTTCAGGGATACAATTTTACCGTCATTATGTTGGAAGAAAATTTCTGCGTTTTTCTCAGCTTATCAATATTATTATCAGAGATTACATCTTGGTTATGTTCTAAAATGATATATCAAGCCATTGTGGGGGATTTTCATCACATTTCTTTCTCCTCATTAACGTTGACATTACAATCGAGTACAATTTTTGTTTAAAGTTTGCTATCAGGATGGGGAGGGTTAAGCCTCGGTCACAAATGCCATTACGTACTGCTACGAACGCCGTACGAACGATTTTCAGACAATGGAAATTCGGGAAGACAATGGAAAAACAGGGAGATTCGTACGAAGTTATCGTTCGTACGAACCTTTGTGACTGTAGTATTAAGTAGGTCACTTACATAAATGATTCCTATGACTAACCAGTCTCCATATACAAATAATTGATTCGTATTGGATCTTATCATTGCTACTAAACTATTTAGGCCTACATTGAAAAGAATCTACTGTGGAGTATTTCAATTCAAATTCATCTTTCTTGATGGTTTGATGGTTTGTTTTTACCTGACTGCTAAGAGAGCATGTGTTTGCTTGTAAGTAAGCAACCATGGGACCGACGAATTTAAGTCCTCTCGGAGGGACTTGGTAATGAGGAGTAATGCCTTGTAGAAGGAATTTTAAAAGCATTCTCTCTTAAAGGTACTATGTCCCATTTGCAGGCCAAAAAATGAAAAAGTTAAATTCCAACTGCATTTGAAAGATAATACTAATTTAGAACTTCCCTAAAAATGGTGGGGCTTGAAAATATCTACAAGTGGGAAAATAACGACTATTAGTTGTCAAATCGACTTTAGGGCTACAGAGCCCAAAAGTAATAGTCTTGATTTTCAGACAATTGTACCGAATGGTCATACGTTTTATGCTGCGCAAAGATTCAATCAGTTTAATCTTGACCATCACAAGAAGTGGGTTATTGATGTAGACAAATGCTTATGTACCCTTTACAACTCTTTTCATGTATGTTATTACCAAAGAAGAAAAAAGCCAGTCAGTCACTCAATAGTGTCTGACAGTGAAGTCTAGCAAGTAAACGGGTTTCCTTGCATAATTCGAATATGAGGACACTGCTAACGTTTAAATTTCACAGATAGGACATACATGACATATTCATAATTCCTGCAAAGTTCTACAGAATTTGAGGTTGGCTGCAAAAGGGACATAGTATCTTTAATATATACCACGTTTTAATTGAGTCAGCTCATTGAGTTGAGGTCATCTTATTAGAACAGTTTTAGGGACGTGAGAGCCTTCCATGAAATATCACTTATACATCAAAACTTATCCAAGTCAGAAATATGTAATATGTGATTTCACAGGCAATCCGAATTCTGGTCGTTTAGAAGTTTAACCTATGACATTTTTGGTAAAAAAACAGGGGTCAATCACTGTTATTGGATAAAGCACACATAGAAAAATCATTATATTTTTAGAACTACTGAAATATGATTATACGAATCAGTATTATAACTCCTCTACCCATTATAAAGTCTAGTACTGTCGTCATTAATACGATGTTCCGCGACCACCTACCGTGCACGTGACATTCACGAAATCTAATAAACCACGTCATTAGGTAACCGAGCTCGTCTTCCTCCCCGCAGCTGTGCAATCGAAATGACTTTCAAACAGCATTCGGTGAAAGCATCCGTGTCACGAAAACAATATTCATGTTTTTTGTTCGCACCCCACCTCCTTCTAGACTCATTCACACTTTTTGATTTAGATTGTATGATAATTATCATCTTATAATTCCTTGTAACTTAATTAAGAATAGATTTTGATCAAATGTGTTTTGTTGTGTAAAGAAAAATAACATGTAATAATAATAATAATAATAATAATAGTGGGTTCTTGTATAGCGCTTATGTCTGTCAGACTTGGCACTCCTGGCGCTCCTGACTCTTGCATAATTATTTTTGTATACTTTGTACAGTGTTGTTTGTAATTTATTTATTGTATATAATTTACATTGGTTTTGTTGAAAATGGAAATAAAATTTGAACTTTGAACTTGAACTTCCAGATATGACGATCATACATCCTCGTCTTTGAATCGGCTACAACACATGAAACTGACGACTATGGACAACTTTTTAAATATGTTTTCTTCTTTGGAGGGGGGAGGGGGGTGGATTGTCAGACAAATAGGAAGTAATTATTTGTATCACTGAGCAATGAGATCGCTAGAGTTGCAAATTGCATGCAGACTATTAAAATGCTCGTCCAGATTTGACACGGCGATTTTTTAATGATGAACTGTTATACGCTTCACATATCTTATAACACAGAGCTGAGTAAAAACACATTTTTTAATATAGTTGCCATTTTTTTTCTCTCTTTTTTTCCCCGGTGTTTTACCGCGCCATAATCTCAACAGCCTTAAATCTTCAGGAATTGAAAAGGCGCCGCATTCGAATGGCTATTGGTACTTTCAATATAGCATGCAAACAACAGCTCTAGAGCTTCTGAATATTGTTGCTTCATATTACTATGCTTCTAAATTGTTCTCACGCATGGGTGAATACTGCAAGATATTTGATTCCATATTTCATTGCATTCTAGCAAAACATTATGACTATACCTTTACTGTGGCTTGAGGTTTATTCAATATAACACCACTTTTACCATTTTGATGACGTTGTTGCTGGTATAGCTTGAATATTTGCTATGTCCGATATTTTCTTCCCTATTCATCGAGAGTAATATATGATCAATCTCATTACGGTGGTCTGCTGTCTGTCAGAGTGATTACTATAGTGATGTTATGACTATTTGTCATAAAAATAATTATGATGATAATAATAGCAATGACAATAAAAAATAATTAAAACAGATAAATAATAATAATAATAACAAATAACAATATTGATGATAAAAAATAATTATTGAAAATACTACTACTACTACTACTACTACTACTACTACTACTACTACTACTACTACTACTGCTACTACTACTACTACTATTACTACTACTACTACTACTACTACTACTACTACTACTACTAGTACTCCAATTACTAATAATGATAATATTAAGTTTGTCTTATGTACCCCGAGTGTAGCCACATCAGTATTGACACTGCTTTTCCTGCTGGCCCTGCAACCATTATTACCTGCGCAATTGCCAGGTAATCATTTACACCTGGGTGGGGAGCGACAAATGTGGATTAATGTCTTGCCAAAGGACGTTAGTGCCGGGCTGGGATTCGGTTGTCACTGTTTTTATGACAATGTCCATTCCGAAGAGGCGCAGCACATTTTTTCTTCTTTTGTCTAGGGGAGGGGGAGGGGTCCTTTGGAAAGTATGGGGGAGCAAATATCCCCAGCCCCCTTAACATCCACAACTGAACACCACTCTGTCTGTAAGCTATTAAAACAAAAGTGATATTCTATACTATTTTGCAATGTTTTTTCCACGCATTATAATGTTTGTCATCAGTTTCATGAGATTATTATTTCAAATGAAAGGACACTTGAACTGATATCAAATGTGGTTTGATGCATTGCCTTAATACACTGGGGATTATTATTCCTCCGTTCGTAACATCAAATTGAAGGTTTTCGTAATTTGTAGTAAAATGCGATTGATTTTCACCTTATTTATAGCCCATGCATTCGCAATCTCCCTGGTGTGGTGTTATGTGTCTGTGAATGAATTGCAGTGCCGCATTATGCAAGGTCTTAATCGCCTCTGGTTAAAAAAATGCTCAACATTTCCTCTCAAGAGAACCTATGGGACAAAAGAACGAGTATCATCCTCTTATCCTACCCAACACCATATCTCGCTTCTCAGTGGCGGATCCAGGTTTCTCTGGTGGGGGGGGGGGGGGGGGGCACAGTCTAAAATTCCTGTGATAAGAAGCAATAAAAGATAATCTTCTTTGTGATGCGCCTGTTTTTCTCTGACAAGCAAAAGTAATTGAATAAATAAATAATGAGAATAATTATAGATAATAGAAACAAGACATATTAGCCCGTTTCATCCTCCCTTTTCTTGTGGCGGGGTGGAGGGGAAGGGGCCGGGGGACGTATCCTTCCCGTGCCTCCTTTAACCCGCCACTGCCTCTCTGTCCACCATTCTCCCTCCTCATCCTCCGCGATCTTGCAATCCTACCATATGCCAGCTACTCTTCCCATCGCAATGCCGTCATACCGGTTGCCTAGCAACAATATTACATCCGGATGTATATAAAACGTGAGCAATTGAGTGGATTGCGCGCTTTTGGTCGTTTGCTACCCTTATTCTAATAAATGTACTCTATCGCATGTAAGCTGGGCGGCCTAGAGGAGAGGTACTTGAATGCTCGGGGTATTTATCTAATGCTCCCTGCACTGCAAATGCATGTTAACGTTGATGTCTTTTTTTTCCCTGCCAATAACTGGACTGTTAACAGTTATCAAGCATTTCCTGCTCTGAAAATCATAAGCATTGAGATTTAATCCGTGTTTCCTTGAATGGAGAATTAATGTCATTTATTCAAATGTCACTATTATGTGGGTAAACAACGGAAGTCTATCAAGGATTCATGATTTTGACAAAATGTTGTGGCAACACATAAATTAAACCTATAGTAAGACAATGTTTTACTATTCAGCTCGTAACATTAATAAGTACATGTAACTACAATTTTAGGAATAACTACAATTACGACGCTTTGAAAAAAATGCAGATTGTGAAAGTAGGGCCAGGTTATTTATTAATCGGATAATGATTATATTGGTGAAAATACAGGGGCTTAAACGTGAACCACCATTTGTGGAGGGAGTGGCATAATAATGGGGGTCTTGGTGGCATATGTCTTACTTAACAATACTCCCATTGGAAGTGCCTCTCCTTTCACTTCTATCTCCTTTCTTTTTTATGACCCTTTCTCTCTCCTCTCCATTTCTCTTTCTCTTTTTCAAAATGGGGGAGGGGTGTGAGAGCACAGGCCACTATCTTTTATATATGTATTTACGGTATAGTTACTATCATTCAAAACCTTAAATAATGAAAATTTCATTCAATTCTTGTGTGACCTTTTCAGTGTTTTTATTAACATTGACTACATAAATAATATTCGCTATAAATTCACATTCAATAAACGTCATCACTCTGCGGCAATAGGCATACATACAATGCATTTCTTGTTATTAGATTGCTTTTTAAATGATTTTTCTAGTTAGTTTGGCTATCAACAATATTTCAGATGAAAGGTTTTTCAAGTTTTTCACTAATACAGAGACACTTTTAATCAAGACAATATTCAGTGATGAAGTAACATTATGAGATCAAAATATTGTCATATTTTAAAGACACAATTATTCCAACAAGCATAATCACGTTATTCTTGCTGTTTTTGATTGATTCGTAGATTTCATTTCATTTAAAAGAATTTAGAAACATGAATAAAACGAAACTTCATAGTTTGTCTTCATGATATGACATAAGTATCGAGCAAATATATCTTCCATTGAATTGATTGTTCGAATATTCCCACTGAACCCGGCCTAAATCATAATGGATGTTTGGGAAAATGAATAATGAAAAATGATTCACAAAGCTATCTGTCCGTTTCTATAGATGGCGCTATGCCGATTCGCTCAGAAATACCTCACTAGCTATGGATTCTCTTGTCGTCTGTTACTGCAAGAATATGGCAAAATGAAAATGTCGTCGCTCATTTTCAATAGTGTCCTGGAGAACTTTGGCATACTTATTCTTGAAATATTACTATCCTTGGAATTTCCTTTACTCTAATTACTCAATCCTAGAAAGCACTATGAGAAATATAAAGCGTTTGTTATCATTGCACACTCTTATTAAAGACGCAGCCAAAATGTGTTTCCCATTCAGAATCTCGTCTTATTAACAGATATTTAACATAATATAATTCTGGACGATTGATCCACATCAATCGCAAGTCCTCAAACTAATCGCAAGTTTACAGTCTCCTATCTCTAATTTACATAGTTGTGAATGAAATCAATCACAAATAAGTTACGATAAAAATTAACTGTTTATAAGACGGGGCCCAGAACTCTGCAGTGAAGAGATGAAAGCTTCTAAGTTTGCGATTGGTTGAAGGCCTTACGATCAAACTGGATCGATCGCAACTTGTTATAGTAAGACGAGATTCAGGACTCTGTAACTGTTCTTTATCCTGAAAGACTAAGGTGTTTATATCTCTAATTGAACTTGTTGGATTCACTGTTGTGTCTGAGCTATCATTTGAACGAATTCTGGAATGAGAAAAGGCAGGAGAGAACAAAAATAAATGTAAATGTTGTTTATAAAACAGTTATATTTAATAGTCAGAAGCTATTATTGCAGTCATTTGGCAACAGTATCCTAGATAATATAACATGATTAAATGATTTTTGTCATTGTCATTAAAGGGAAAATTTAACCTATGGATTCATGATAAAAATGAATATTTCATAGTTTGGCTGATATACAACATAACCTTCAAAGGCAACACAATCATTGTTAAAGGAATTAAATTAAATTTCACGGGTGGGACATACATGTCATATTCATAATTCCTGCAAAGTTCTACGGATTTTGATGTTGGATGCAAAAGGGACATAGTATCTTTAACAGAGAAGTACTTTAAAAGAGACATGCCATATTACTATTTATCAATGTCACGTTCGTGGTGCATGGAGCCTTGTATCTAATAATAAAGATGTTTAGATGGACTATATTACCTTCATAATTTATCCTGCCGTCACTGCCTACATCCGCCTCTCGTATCATCTCATCTACTTCAGTATCCGTTAACTTCTCACCAAGGCTTGTCATCACGTGACGTAACTCCGCTGCGCTGATTGGTCAAAGTAAAACAATAAAACAAGATTTTATGGAATAATAATAATAATAGCTCACATTTATAATGCGCCTAATACTACGTTTCTAGGCCAAAAGACTGTCCAATAAAGATTCGATTGTATCAAAATACGTTTTTGCTGTTTCTTGAACTTTACTTTTAATTAGTAGTATAATTTTACTACGGGTAATTATTTATTGTCTATGACAATATTATGTTTACACCTATACGTCGCATTTGCTTTAAAGTGTAGAATCGATAGTAACCAGAGTTGTGTTTTTGTATACATAGATCAATATGTAAGTGCTAAAAACCGCACCGGGTGCCAAAGACTAGTTCAAGTTTTTCTTCAACCAAATCTACAGTGTTTCCCTTATCTTTTTTTTGTGGAGTGGAGTGGAGGGGGGAGGGGGTTTATCTGTCTACAGCATAAACAATATGCTTTTTAAACAAAATGGTGGAAATAACGACATAATAGACCTACCTAAGTGTTCCCGTGTCATCTTTATCAAAAACTCTGAAGGCATCTCGGAATTCTTCAGGATCCACCTGTGACTGACTGATGTGATGTGCCATTATCCGAGAAAACACGTTGAAGTCTAGTTTACCTTTACCTGCAAAGGGTGTAAGGAAACAATTAACAGATGGATAATAGGAAGGATAAAGAAGAAGTAGAATAAGAAAGAGAATAAGATTAACAAAAAGGAGGAAAAGAGCAGAACAACGTGAGCAACAAAAACAACCATAATCATAATCATGTTGACAAGGTATATACAGAAATGGAGGAAAAGAAGAAGGAAAAAGAACAAAAAGAAAAATGAAAAAACAGAAGAAGGATGAGATGGAAAAGACTAATTATGAGAAAAAGGGAGAAGAATGTTGGCGACGAATAAAATATCTTTATCAAGCATTAATTTGCAGGTGTCCGATCGGTAGAATTTCTCGATTCAAGCGCTGTTGTAAAAAACACAACAAATCGAGCAATAATGATGTCCATCTGAACTCTTTGAATTTAATATATTCCCTTACCATGTGGGTCCTCCATGTTGATAGACTCCTCCACTTCCGCTTCCGTCGGACATGACCCCAATGACCTCATGACCTCTCCTAGTATATCTGTTGTGATGAAGCCATCATTATCCCTATCGTAAAGACCAAACGCCTCCTTAAACTCTGGGTGGAGTAGAGGTTGAAAATAGAGTCGTAAATAGGTAAATCAAAATCATTAAAAAATGAATCATTTATAAAAAACACGTTTTTGTCTCACTTGACCTTATACTTATCCTCGCATGGACTCTCTACTATGCTTAATCATTAAAGTATAAAGACAAATTTTCCTTGATCTATATAATTATTTGCATTAATCCAGTTCTCTTTTTAGATCAGTTGTCGTTTGGTCTCGAAATTGCAGTCCGCAGCAGTGGAGGTTGGGGGCGGTGCACAGGGGGCACGTGCGCCCTTATAATTCTCTCTTTCTCCTTTTCTCCTCCATCTTTCTCTTTCTCTCTCTCTTTCTCTCTCTCTCTCACACACACACACACACACACACACACCCACCCACACTCACTCACTCTCACTCTATCAGCCAAATATGGAATATATTTGCTTGTTTAATAATTATTGTCCATGTACAAAGTATGATACCCCCGGCCATTCTTTACTTGTCTTTTTCTTACATGTTTGCCCCCCCCCCTCCCCAAGAATCCTGATGCTGCCAATGCACATACAATGTCAACATGATAACCAGAGGAGAAAGTGTATATTATGTGTGTGTGTGTGGGGGGGGGGGGGTATGAAATCTTACCTTTCAATTGGCTCTCTGTTGGCTTCGACTGGGATGATGTGCATATGAAAGAGAGAAACAAAGGTGAAAGAGAGAGAATGAGAAGGAGAGAGAGAGAGAGAGATAGAGAGGGGAGAGATAGAATAGAGAGAGTGTGAGTGAGAGTAGAGAGACAGAAAGAAAGAGAGGGAGAGAGAGAGAGAGAGAGAGAGAGAGAGAGAGAGAGAGAGAGAAAGAGAGAGAGAGAGAGAATAGAGAGAGGGAGGGGGAAGTTAGTTCAGAAAGATTTATTATTTTAATAAGTCAAAATAGGAAATACATTCAACACAACATAATGGTACAAAGTAAATAACCACAATAATATACTTACTCTTTCTCTTTCTCTTCCTGGCTTCTCGATATTTTCCAAACCCCTGACATGTACTGAAATGGTACTTGTTCATCTACTGCAGCTATATTATCATTCTATTACAAGATTATGATTGTTACCATTATCATTCCTTATAATATGATATAAGTAGAACTGTTTATATTTCAACTGATTATGGAATTCTTTGATCGGCCTTTTTTGTAAAACATTATTGGCTTCATCAGTGATCATAATACAGACAATAAAAAAATTAGATACAATTTGAATAGCGCATGGTATTTACAAGTTATAGGCATTGGTGTATTGTGAACTGGTGAGGTAGAACGAAATGAATTATTACAGTAATGAGTACCAGTAAATTTATCTTCATATATAGATACTCTCAACCTCATTTTATGAATAGAATATTGAAAAGGGAAGTGCTGTTTGACCCAATGAAAAATGACGTCACTTAAGGATACACCTTCAGTATTGACTTTTGCTTTGTTATCCCTCTCGGTGTGTTCCCATGCACAAGGGAAACACTGTCGTGAACACTGGGTTAGCTAGTAAGAGAGTTCATAATAGTGTATGTGCATATTTGCCAATATCAAAAGTGGGCGTGGCACTCGAGAAGAGTCATTCTCTGTTTACTGAGTAAACTGCAGGGTAGTGTGTTCAAGTTATGTCAACTATTGTCTGCGTAGCATTGGTCCACCGAATATGATGGGCATTCGCTTTCAACCATTCACACAAAAATTGGTCACGTCAAAGGTATGGACGTAATCAGATCATTATGATGCATTTTTCTAAAACTTATTTGTATTTATTCAATTCTAACTACATGTACACATTTTGTATCGTTTACATTTAGGGAAAATATGTATTTTCATTGATGTAAATACATGTCTATGGGTTCATGAGGTTTGAATAAATCTTAGGCCCAGAATACTTTTTATCATAAGATTGGTATGGTTTTACAAAATGCGAAACATATGGATTCAACCATGCGTATAATAATTAAACAAGAGTGGATTCGTTTTATTATAGGAATATGTTTATAACAGGAACATCAATTTTCTGATGGAAAATAAATCAAATATATTCACTCATTCAACTTAAAGTTACGGACTACAACATAACAAAATAAAAGGGCTTTTAAAACTTCTATTTTGTATTATCATATTTATAAAGCTATACGAGCTTTGCTATTAAAAAAAAAATTCTTGATGAATTAATTCTTACCAAAGTTTGGCTTTTCCGCATTAAAAAAATTACAGATACAGAGTGTTCCTTTTGTAAAAGGTGAACCGAAACCTGTGCACCCCTTTTCTTTACCTTTCAAGTCTTTAACGAATTCTGGAATGATCTTAGCACCCTTTTTGCAGAATCTGATCTTTCATTAATTTTATTTCGTTATTGATGAGACAACATAATATATTTCGCGACTGCAAATTTGTCGATTTAACTAATAATGCAACGCAAATTAAGTAGGTCTAATAAAACGTGTTACAATGGCATGTACCTAAATAACTGTTAGGAACACCTTAACAATTCATACCGTCCATTATTTGTTTATACGAGACGTCACAATAGCGAAGGTCGTGAACAATTTTGTTTTGCAGAAATTATGGGAGTATAATGGCTGTCTAATGAAGCATGATAGTGATTTACGGAAATCGAATTGAATGCCTTTCAAGCTTCAATGCCGAATAAATAGTATGAGGGATTGCTAAGTTCAATCATAATTACAGCTTTTTGATGATCATAATTATAAGAATAGAATTGTATTATTACACAGTGATTGGCATTACTGATGATAAGTGCCCTTTAAATAACAACTTTTTGATAGTAATTTAAGAATAGAAAGAATACATTATGATTATAACACAATGATTTACATATTTTGTATGATAGTACGTATGCTTTTCAAGCTTTAAGAAATATCTCATGATATTTTTTAGGGTAAATTATGTAAGAAAATGAAATAGAGGCGACCCAAAGGCCAGGATAATTATGACCTCATAATTGATGTTATTAATGTCAATCTATTCTGATCTGAATTGGTTAAACAATTACAGAATGTTGCAGATTCAGAATAACTGTTTTAATCAGCTTGCACTTTGTAATTGATAAGGTTTTATCACTTATTTGCTAACGATCGGCAACAGCATTCTAATCAAACACGTTCAGTGGAAACAAGAAACAAGGGGAGAGTCCCTCACTAGCCGTGTTTACACTGAAAATCCCTAAGGCTATCAAACTAATGAACTGTATATTGTTTTCATTGAGAAGAATAAAAGGAGTTTCATACGAATTTCCGGTTACAAAGATTCATGTTAAATTGTCGATTTCTACTTCGGGATTCCCTACTTGTGTTTGTTACTTTTTTGCTGTTGTCGTTATTGTTTTGATAGTTCTATAATGATTCCCCTTTGACCCCCCTCCCCACGTGACGCCTCCCATGAGTACTTAGTGAGTACTTAGCCTTTAGCACGAGTACCAGCTGAAACAGGTGGCGAAATTTCACAGACACATAATTACAAACGTTAAAGGAAACAAATTTGGGATTTTCAAGCAAACTTATTTCCGTCTAGGTTCATTCGAAGAGAAACGTTCCCATAAATATTGGTGCACTTGTCGTACGGGGAGCAGTGAACAATTTAAATTTTATTAT
This sequence comes from Strongylocentrotus purpuratus, assembly GCF_000002235.5. Classification (NCBI taxonomy): domain Eukaryota; kingdom Metazoa; phylum Echinodermata; class Echinoidea; order Camarodonta; family Strongylocentrotidae; genus Strongylocentrotus; species Strongylocentrotus purpuratus. The sequence continues at coordinate 17,176,055 of NW_022145615.1, read as the reverse complement.
TTGGGGAAATATCTTACTCTAAAGTTTTTCCCCCAAATATAATATCTCATTAGTTTTCAGATTTCATTGGCGTATCCAACATTCTAGTATAGGGTGAAATTGGCATAGACCCCACCCTGTTTGAAGGCCAAGATACGTGATATCTACATCAATCTCTGGGAAAATGATCTCCCCCCCCCCCCCCCCACAGTATCAGTATCTTGATATGCCTTTTGATTTGGAGTAAAAAAAAAAATAGATGAACAATTGCTTATAATATTTGTTTGCTATTTTGTACCGGCATTTCTTGTTTATGGAACACTGTCTTCCTCATTTGAAGAAAAAAACATGTAAAAGGTTTAAATCAAATTAGATCACATTCCTTCTTCTCTTTAATAAAACACCCTCAAAATAAATATATAAATAAAATAAGTTACTAAAGAAATAAAAGAAGAAGAAGAAATAAAGGAAAATCTAAGGTTACTTCCCCATTTACATGCTTGTTATTCGGTCTAGAGTTCCGTCTATTTTAGAGAAGCAAATCCTTTATATAAGCGGTTTAGGGTTTAACCTTTGGTGCAAGCTCGCTGTTCATAAGGACCGCTATCTATCGTTCCTTTATAAATAGCGGTCTTTATGAATAGCGAGCAGACCCCTTAATCTTTAATCATTAGACCTATAATTCGATTAATCGAACTGCTTTCTAATGTTTTAGTGTTTCAAATAGTACGAATGGAAAATGGTATATAAGTTGTTTAAACTGCTTGTATATAACGCAAAGTTACTATCATTTTATAACATTTAACAATAACGACAGGTAACAAATTAATCGTTCAGTAAATGAGAAATTGTTTAATAGCTACAGGGGTGATTTCAAGATTTCCATTCATTCTCTATTATCTTTTAAACACAAATGTTTCATTAAGAACAAACATTGGCATTGTCTTAATAAGATTTATATTCATAGATTCCCTACAAAATAGTTGATAGGTCTATGCCTAATGTAAATTGAAGCTAATATAATTACTTTAATTCATTTAAAGGGTTTTACAGGGAATAGCGTGTATTGTGAAAATGTTAAAACTTGTAAAAGGGCAAAAATGTTGTAAAAACATCATAATTGAAATCTTTCCTAAAAGTATGGTAGGAAAAAAAATATTCATCGTTAGCAAAATAACAGTCATTTTTCTTTATCAAATTTGAATTTTGTAACTGGCAGCGTTTTATTCACTCCATTTGTTGTGTACAAAATGAGGGCTTCAAAGCCTACAGAAAGAAAACCACCTAGTATTTTAAAATATTGCACATATTTTCATATAGGCTCGTCTTGCCGCTACAGATAAATTTTCAGATAAAGGGCTTGCAAATGCCTGATAGGGGCTTGAATCATTATGAACGAATTGCCAAAAATGTAAACTGATCAAAAGGACTTACCATGATAATGTGTATGTATCTGTCTGCGAGCTGGTTACAGTATTGCACCTTTCCAAATGACAACCAAGTAGGAAATGGTGTATATGATGCTATTCTTCGTGTGTTTTAAGGTCTATAGAATCGTGTCCTCGCTCAAACAATACATGCTATCGACTGATGATTCATCGGTGGGCACGTTCACATTGACCGGTTGATGGAAAACGTTTCAACGATAATGGAGTATGCATCGGCAGACAGTGTTCACCGACCAATGTCAGTGCGTAGACGGTTCACGCCTAGTTGAGAGAGAGAGAGAGAGAGAGGGGGGGGGGGGGGGTTGCAGTCGGTGGGTATTGTATGGAGGGGCTGTCAGAAAATACCACTATGGCGGAAGATTATAAAAAGAGCTCGCCAGACGTGTAGCATATTGTATTGTCCAAGCTACAGGGAAACATATTAAGCCAGTAAAGTAAAGAGGAAGAGGGTCTAAATGTAAAAGCCCCCCAAATCGTTATACTTTTATAGAGGCAGTTTGAGAATATAAAGCGTATCCAGGCGCGGATCCAGGATTTCTTAGGGGGGGGGGGGGCCCAAATTTGAAATTATGCGAGCCAAATATTGGTACGTAATGGTGACCAACAGTGACGTAATGCGGGGGGGGGGGGAGTTTCCCCCTCCCAAGCTTTAACGTTTCATTATATTATTAGAGAAAGAAGACGATTCGTTGTACCGTTCTCGGAAATAATTCTCGTCTGAATTTAGTTCCCCCCCCCCCCCCGCGCGAAGCGCCGAAAATTCTACAATTTATTAAATTATTAGAGGAAGAAGACGAGTCGTTGTAGAGTTCTCGACTCTTAATCCTCGTTTGAATACAGGTTCCCCACCTCCCGCGCGATGCGCGGAAGCTTTTACGATTCATTAAATTATTAGATAAAGAAGACGATTCGTTGTACTGTTCTCGACTCTTAATCCTTGTCTAAATTAAGTCCCCCCCCCTCCTCTCCCCCGCCTCCCGCGCGAAGCGCGGAAGCTTTTACGTTTCATTAAATCATTAGAGAAAGAAAACGATTCGTTGTACAGTTCTCGACTCTTAATCCTTGTCTAAATTCAGCCCCCCCCCTCCTGCGCGAAGCGCGGAAGCTTTTACGTTTCATTTAATCATTAGAGGAAGAAAACGATTCGTTGTACAGTTCTCGACTCTTAATCCTCGTCTGAATTCAGGTTCCCCCCCCCCCCCTCCCGCGCGAAGCGCGGAAGCTTTTACGTTTCATTTAATCATTAGAGGAAGAAAACGAAGAAAAGTGCAGTGCCGCCGTCAGCAGTGGTTATAGGCCTACTGCGCCGTTAGTAGCGGTGCGTGTGCACGCTGCTGCGCCATGTCTGCTGGAGCTGGAGGCGATCGGGCAAGGGCAGAAACATGGTCATGGCCTGGAGAAGTTTTTCGTTGTCAGCAAATAATGAACCTCGACCAGTAAATCAATATTAGGGACTTTTAGATTTGCACGATGAGAACGTGGACTGCAACGTGTGACCTCCTTTTAAGGCACTGCCATTGCTTAAAAGGACGTCACATGTGATTGCCAGTGCCTTAAAAGGACGTAACACGTCCACGTCCACGCAAATCTAAAAGTCCCTTTTGAGGAGAAGAGGAAGACCAAAATGTCGTGGAATGATATGGTAACATGGGCAGATCTACGGCAGGGGGTGGGGGTAGGGGGTTTAACCCCCTCCTCCCACCCCCGGCCCCCTTGGGCTGCCAAGTGAAAATGTGATATTAAAGCGGGGGGGGGGGGGGGAGGTGGATTCTGGAGAGGAGGACTACTAATCTATTTTATTTTTTTCAGGGGGCGGTGGGAAGTGAAGCGCCGTTTTAGCATGACTTTCTTTTTAACTCTTACTTTCACCTTTCTCAGATAACCCTAAGTTTTTGGTTGCTGCTTTATATGTAGTTGATAATGCATAATTAAAATAAAGAAAGAGAGAGAGAGAGAGAGAGAGAATCACCATCATTTTGCAATGGTTCAGGGTTCGTGTAATGTACATTTGAAACCATTTCTTAGCGTCTCGACCCTAAAAAAATAGCAAAACTATTTTTGAGGAAAAGCATTATACTGAATTAAATAAAGAATAATAGCCTTATATTGGATCATACTAATACTGATACGGACTAAAGACAATGTGGTATTTGTATAGAGGTATTCCAAAATGACATTCTGATAATCAACATTTGTTCTGGTATCATATGTATATACGCATAATACATGTACAACTGATCTTTATGATTTCTTAACGTGACATAGCTTCTTCTCCCTCTGCAAACAAAACAGAAAACAAGGTTATTTAATAAAAGGACCATGCGACAAATAATCATTGTGATTCAAATTGATGCAAGGATTTTTTTGAATAAGCAATGCTTTTCACCAGAATCTTCTTTGTAAAAACGACTTTTACAAATCTCAGCCATGCAATTCTGCCACTGTGCTGTAAGATCACTTTGAGATTAGGAGAAGTGTATTATGTAATGGGTATTTTAAATTGAATGGAACGTCTCAACTCAGTAAGCATGGCTGAGATTTGTAAAAGTTGTTTTTAAAAAGAAGTTTCGGGTGAATAGCAGTGCTTATTCAAACGAATATTCGCATCAGTTTGAATCACAATCATTATTTGTCGCTTAATCCCTTTTAATGACCATGTTTTCTTTTTCCTTTGCAAGGGGAGAAGAAGATATGTCACGTTAAAGACATCACAAAGATCAGTGTTGTATGCGTATATTATATACACAGGCCAGTAACAGCTATGTAGCTTGTAAATTTGTAAGAGGGAAAATGCTGATTGAAATGATAATGATGAAATAGCAAATAATTGAAGAGTATCATAGGTACCAATTAAATGGATATTTGTATAAAAAAGAGCCCCCGTGAGAAGGCTCACGGGGGCTCTTTTTTTCGGGGGAAGAGCCCCCGTGGACGAAAAATTAATTTGAGCCCTGAAACACATACAAACGTATAATTTACTAAAAAGTGAGGAAAAATTTCGGAAATTATGTCATTTCAGCATTATTTGTAATCCACCGTTGTGGAATTAGAAATAAACCACGTTTGAATTTGACTTCTCCCAAGCCCCCCCCCCCCACCTATCAGTACGCCAGTATCTCCTCTTTTCCTTTTTTTTCTTTCCCTTTCCTTCCTTCTCTCTTATTTGTTTTGATTGGGGGGGGGGGGTGTTAACAGCCTGGGAGGCAAGGCCCTTTCGGCCCCCCGATCTCCTTCTTCCCCCTTTTCTTTTCTTCTTCCTCTTCTTTCTTTCCCTTTTTCTCCTTTTCACTTTCCCTTCTTTTCCTTTCTTCTCTTTTTTTTTTTTTTTGCGGGGGGGGGGGGCCAAGGCACGCTCGGCCCCCCCCCCCTGGATCCGCGCCTGAGCGTATCCCTTTTCATTATCGACTCTTTTCTCTTGCATGCCCTCCGGAATAAAAGAGCTGGCTATGGCAGATTATATTATAATTGTATGCAGAGAAATGGGGGAGAGAGAAAGAGAGGAAGAAAGAAAGAAATAAATGGAAAGAGGGAGAGTCATATTATGGATAGACAGAGAGAGAGAGATAGAGAGAGAGAGAGAGAGAGAGAGAGAGAGAGAGAGAGAGAGAAAGAGAGTGAGAGAGGGAGAGAGGGGGGGGGGATGCAATGACGTCAGTATAACTTCTAAGGACCTACGGGAAGACAATACAGTGCCAGAATACCAAAGAAAATATTTATTCAAACGAAATACAGACAGCGTTCTTTTTTCTTTACATACTTGTTCCCTACTGAGAATAATACAAAGAAATATCGTGTCGTATTCTTGAAGTCTCATTATTTATATTCTTTCTTATCCATCCAGAAATGGTTGTGACCTAAATAATTTCATAGTGAGATATACTTGCAAGACGTATTAAAGCAAACTGTTTTTTTTTCTTTCTCTTCCCCCAACCGGAGAACATCCCTCACCTCGTCTCTGTCTCTGTCTCTCTGTCTCTCTGTCTCTCTCTATGTCTGTCTGTCTCTCTATCTGTCTTTCTATCTCCTCTCTCTCTCTCTGTCTCTCTCCCCTTTCTTTGTAAGCGCCAATTCTACACCTGCCTGCGCACACCACTGCAGTCACAATTGTTATGTTTCAAAATGATTTCACTCCATTCTCTCTCTCTCTTTCAATATTTTGCGTGACTTGTAATATTTTCGGTCCATACCTCACGATGTTTTCAAATATTTTTCCAATACCGTCATACAATCCACCTGCTCCTATAACCCTTGTATGCAAAAGAACATCCAATGTATGACAACAGATGGCGCCATAACGGGATCATTCTAATAAATATTTACAGCCCTCTATTCTCACAGTTCTCTCACATCCTGAGTGGAAATTTATGCATGAAACGGTCGCAACTATACTTTCAAAAAATGAACCTCTATTTCAATGGCCTTGCCTATCACACTTTAAAATGTGCGAACATGGCAATGACATACAAATACATATTTGATTTCTATGGGGTAGGCTACACACTAGAAGTATTGAAATTGCCCATGAGTTATTTTTCGAAAGTAATTGCGATCATATTCTTTGAAGCTACATCTATGACATTGTATTTTTCGCAGTTTCTCTTTCTCTCCACCTGTATATTATGTAACATTTAAAAAAATCTAATATGCAATTTAACAACCAGTATCGAGTCGTTTTCTTCATGTTTAAAATAAGGTGGTATATTATGTAGCCTACGGTTGTATTGGCAAATACCACCCCTCCCCTCTCTTAAACAAAATATGTGAAAGTTACAGGCTATACCCCGCCGATTCTCTCGAGGGGTAGGTGTATTTTGGAATTTTAGTTTAATTGTTTTGTTTGTTTTTCGTATCTCCTTCTAAGTTCTTTTCCCCATTGACATAACAGGGATTAAACTTATATCCAGCGCACCAGAACTATCGGACCTTGTACCAACCCGAAAATGATATTTTCTATTTATATTAGAACAATTTCATTACTCATTAATGAACGATGAACTGCACGCGGATACAACATTGCTTTTTTTCGGTGGCAACATAATTTATTATTAAGTGAAGAAAATCCCAAATTTACACATCTTCATCGTAATACAGTGTATTCAATGAAATACATACGTGTCGTAAAAAAATGATAATTCAACAATAATGCAATGTGCTGAGGTGATATACTTTGATTGTGGTAAGTTAAAAAAATATCAAGTTATGAGGTAATACACTGAATGTATGCTTGTTTCTTTCCCAAAGTGCCTATAGAGTGACAACATTACCTGTTCCAGAATTCAAACAGTCATGAAACTAACGTACATGTACTTCTTTATTTGATATAGGTTGGGCAAACATCGGGAAAGGTTGGTTTTCCCAATTTAGCAACATCCACTCCATACTCATCTATACGAGTGTACTAGATGTTATACATCGTAGCATTAAACGCTATTTCATTATACACGCGGAGAAACATGCATAATCTTGCATTGCACTGTATGCGGAAATTACCATAAAAGACCCCGAATATTCAAGTCGCTTCGTGAGTCCAGGTTTTTAAACTGTAGAGGCCTTCCACATCAACTTCAAGACTTGTATGTGAGTTGTATATAGATGGATTGCACCTTTTCAAAGATAATTTACAAGAAAAATATATATCTTCAATAACCGCACCATCTTGTGCATTTACAAATATGCATTTAATATTCTACGTTAATACCACTACAATGAGAAACAGTGATCTTTCATCTTCTTTGGCACAGGAAATATCTTTGCTTTTGGACAAATCATTCGACAGAAAAGTTGAATGCAGTGTTAGTATCTTTGATAATACGTTACTTATCATTATCATTATTATTATGATTTATCATTGTCACTGTTCAAAATATGTTTTCCCATCTTTATATCAATGTGGTTAAACCTATAATAATAATGGTGGTTTTATTTACTCAGGGTACGCTCGTCATTACAGCTGCTCTGTCGAGGGTCCAAGGTTGCCAGGTATCCATTCATTACAACGGGATAGAGGGGGGCAACTTGGATAAAACACCAGGTCCAAGAATGTAAGCACCGAATGAGGATCAAACCCCGGACCTGGTGCCTTCATTATATACCACATTGCTTCCACATCAAATTCATCAAGTTTTACAAACTGTAGTGCTACTAAAACTCACTGTTTAAGTTAATCGAGAACAACTATTTACATAAAATCAACATTTCAAGTACTTCTCACAAACGATTTTTTTTTTAGAAACATCATCATTCCTAAAATTCGAATAATTCCTAAAATGTCACGATTCTATAATCCTTTACCTGAGGCATTAAAACAATAAATATGAATATTGCAACAATAACTGCTTTTCAATAATGCTTTTTAAATTACAACCGGTTATCATCCCAATCTTCACACTAAAAAACGAAGTGAGATGCTAAAATCAATGACATCGTATTTTGTAAACTGTACAAGGACATTTTGAGAAAAGGATGTACAGCAGATAATTAACAAAAGCTTTACCACAATGTTTTGGTTATGCAGTGTACCATTAAATTCATTTTTGTGTACTATTAAATTTGGAAAATCTTCTAGCTCGGTTGCTATAGAATCCTCAAAAAGAAAACCACATCTTCCGGTCATGGCAAGAAATAGGCATCCCTACTTCTTACCACTCTCAAACTTTGGTTATATTGTGCCAAGATTCGTTATAGTCACTTTATATTTCCAATAAAAATATATCATTTCATTACGAAGACCCGACTTATACATTAAGGATCTTAAACGAAGCCGAAAACTCTCAATTTTAGGCGCAAACATTAAATTTGTCTTACAATCATATTTTCAAAAATGAATCTTTTAATAAAGGGAACCATAGGTCCACATAGTTCAAGGCTTACGCCTGTCAAGCTGCTAAAAGCCTGTTACACACGAGACACCATTCAATGACATTCAGGCATATAAATGCACAGGACAGTCCTAGACGCAGTCTAATGGAAAGACGAAACTTCTTGACGCAGGATTGCGATGATGATCAAGTGCAATATATTAGATTTGTCCGAAACACTGGTGAAGAAAATATTTGAGTTTACACCCACAATTTAAAGATCGTGTAATATTTTGTTTTGACTTTTCGTGTGCAGCCGTGAATAATTATCTGCAAACTCCATTGTTTACTGTAAAGTATTATGACCTTAGCACCCGAGGCATCATTTGCGTTATTTCCTGCGCTTATGAAGGCTGTAAATGCTACTGAGCCATACACATCATAATCAAAAGCAATATTTGCAATTTCCATTTTGCAATGAAAACTTGCACATTTCACCCTTCTATTTCGCATCAAGTCGCTGACGCAGCCTTCCGTCAGGCAAATGATGTCTCGTGTGCAATCGGTATCATGAATTGAAATGTTGGCGTAGTTGAATGACGCATGCGCAACATACATCAGCGTCAATATTGACGTCTCTCAGTTCATGATGCAAGACTCGTACGTTGGCACCATGTACTTGATATTAATGAAAGCATCGGGTCCGCCGTAGCGTTCAAACACCTCCAGGGTCTCATTGACGAGGTCGCCCACGTTCCCACCCTTCCACTGGTCGTATTCGATGCCGTCACCGATGTTCTTATTCCTGTTCTTGAAGAGATTCATGACGGGTAGGATCTGGCGGTAGTACGGGACCAGGGCCTCGCCCACCACGTGTTTGTCGCACAAGACCAGAGTTTGGAGTAATCGCATGGTGGCACAGACTACATCTACGTTCCTCGTCTGTGACAGGTTTTATTGAAGAAGAAGAAAAAAAAGAGGAAAATATTATCGCCATTATCGAAAAAAAAAATGGTACTAAAGTTATCAAGATCATCAACCAACAGCATGCGTAACAAAAAGCTAGAGTGTCGTATAAGGTATTGAGCGTTTTTTTCTAATCAATTTGTTTGACCACCCCCCCCCCCCTGCAGTGCCAAACACGACACATAATATCTTACAACACGCACTGCAATGAAAGCAACCATGCATATGAGGTTAAATCATTAATTTTATAGAATAGCATGAGCATCTTTATATCACACATGATTGTATGGTTGCTATCATCAAATAATCCTTTGCCATCACGAAATAAGAGTAAACTTGATCAAATTCATTGGAAATGGAACCAAAATGTAACAATTGAAAATTATAGTGAGTTTCTCCATTTTGTAAGGCTGATTTATTGATAGTCAGGTATATACCTGTAACTCTGTTTCTTTTCACTGTCAAAATTCATAGCCGTGAAGTCTTTTAAAATTGGTTTACATATAGAACCTGTGATAAAGAACTATTAAGTCACCAGATACGTACATGTATGGTATCTCAATATTAATAGATGGAATTCATCTTTCAGATGTTGCTCTGTCAGGAAAGAATTTTATTAAGCTTTCCGATGACCAAAACGAAGCATATTCATCTGTTAGAAGTACCAATCACTTTATTGTTGTGATTTTAAAGTTGATCAACTTTTGCATCAATAATTATTATTTCTTACCTGAAGTGCTTTTTTGATAGGCAAGATAAGCTGAGGGATGACCGGAAGGACCTTATGACCTCCATGGGTCAACATGTCATGGACCCCCTGCCGAGCAAAGAAGTTGTATGGATGACGTGTTTCTGATAGACCATCAAAGAATAATGGAAGGTAATGATGAAAGTCCAACTTCTCAATCTCCACCTACAACAATGATATAGGAAATTTGATATTAAAAAAATAATTGTCATGCATAAAGATTATCAAGACAAAAAGGGGAAAGGATGAAAAAAAACTTATAGAAGCAATAGTAGGTCAGTGGTGTATCCAAGGAGGAAAAAGGGTGTCCCGTCAAATCCCAAACTGAGAAAGCTTAGTAAAAACCATCACCACATCACCGCAATAATGACAGCAACAACAAACACCACAATAACTACGAAACAACATTTCCCTCTCATGTACAGTACATGTAATTGCGTCCCGGTAATAATTCTAGGCCAAAAAGTTAAACTGAATTTTCTGAGTTTTTCAATTTGTACAAATATAGTGGCAAATCAGTATACCAGGGCCATAGTATTTGCCAGCAGACATTTTGTAAAACGAAATATTTTCACTCGTAAACTGAAACTCCCTTATTGATTTCACAACACCTTGAGGCAGAAGCGCGGGAGAAAAAACATGTATTTTCATCGTTGCATGCGGTCGTCTGCGCACAAACAAGGGCCTTAATTGTCACAGCGGGATTCTCGTTAAAAAGAAGTTGCCATGGAGACGGTGCAAAATTTATAATCTGATCGCGACTGCAATGATTAGTACTTGAGTATTTTCTACGGTTTCATCATTAAAATCCCCGCCTGCGCAAACCGAGCAAGGAGCTCTTCGAAAGGGGAAAGAATTAGAAAAGGAGAAAGAATGAGAGGAAAGAAAGTTATAGGGAGAGAGAGAGGGAGCTTATAATATTTCCCCTCACTCTCGTTGAGAACCAGCCCACGCACTACCGCACATGATTTTAAAAAGTGTTCACTTTTAAAGTAACAACAACACCAAATATTTATCTCATCAAAAATGCATTCTGTTCACAAAGAGTATACTATAATTATAGCAACTAGCCAATTTTAAGTCAATATGCATGTAAACAAACAAAATTTGATTTCCCATTTCGTCGCCGTTTTCACGAACCGGCACAGCCCAACGCGCAACGAAATAAGTACATTCTGAGAAAAACGCGTTTTACGTTTAGCCCGTTTTGAATTCGCCAGAAACATGCCTTATGTCAAATTTTATATCACAAAATACATATCAATGAAAGGAAAATATTCTGTATTTTCTATACATTCCATTTGTTAAGCATAATGACAATTACTATTAATATTACGAAGCTTTGGACTCTCGTGCCGGTTCGTGAAAATATTATTTTGCTGTTTACGTAGCAAAAATATTTTCACGAACCGGCACAAGCCACTGTGTCGTTTTTCCTATGTAACTTTACGCGCAAGACAAAAGCGCTCGCGCTGTCTTAGCGCGTATTTTATTTTCACGAACCGGCACAACCGCCTGTGTCGCGTCGTCTAGGTCTTGTAAGCGCAAAGATATTTTCACGAACCGGCACAGCCCATTGACTTATAACGGCGCGTGCCGGTTCGTGAAAATATGAATCGGGCTTTTTGGCTCGTGTGTCGTTTTTGTCATTTGTGTAACCATGGATATCTCAAAAACTAAAGCGTTTTGGATGCTGAAATTTGGTGAGATGAAAGATTGTTGATAACTTATGCTAAAAATGCAAAAAAAATAAAAACTACATTTTGAAGGGATTTCGGTGGCTTGTGCCGGTTCGTGAAAACGGCGACGATTTGTTTAAAATAACAAAATAATATAACAAATTACTTTAATAAGTATGATTTCACTATAATGTCAGCAGTATATCAAATAAGCCAAGATTGTCACGGCGAATAACTGATGTATTTTGAAATTTGCGGTGTTTTTACATCTTCGTGAGATAAATATCAAAATGATGACGTATAACAACAATACTGACCTTCCATGCTATCTTGTTATGACTCGTATCATGCTCCACCATGATTGGGAAATCGCCTCGTTCGTAGAATTTGCTGAAGTCGGAGGGTTGAGTGAGCTTTTCCTGAAACGCACCCGCCTTAGGTGGAGGTTTTACGACAGCATTTTCCCGCCTAGAAAGCGGAGAGAACGCCGTAGCTTGCACTGTCTTCCCCGTGATACCGCCATTGAATTGCGACGTAGCACCAGTCCTTTTCGCGCCATTTTTACGTGTCGTCTGCGAGCATGGGGATGGAGATGAACGGTTTTTCGATTTCCAAGGATGCGTAGTTACTTCCGATGTGTTGCTGTTCACTATGCGTATAGCACGAGTCGACATATTTGCAGGATTTTCAAAATTAGACCACAATCCCTCAGTCTTAACGATGAAATGCCTAAAATATGCACGGAAAGGCTTTGTTTTTTTCAATCAATTTCCAAGACAGCCTTGCAAATCACGGCTAAATGATGTGTAGGGGAACTGTCGCCGTAATGCGCTTCAATCTGCTGTTCACTTGTGTGTACGTTGCTGTGGATACACTGGGCAATGCTTGCATTTGATAGCGAAATTACCTGTGTATCGTAGAGTACTTCTTCAAGTGCATTGTGTATGCTGAAATGAAATAGCATAGCTGCATTAATACCTCATGCTGCAAACCAATCTGCGCAATGCTACACCCCGCCGAGTGTTTGTTGTGAAGGCTTGTACCATAGTAACGGCCTCACATTGCAAACACACTTCTCTATCCTACACTCTCTTGCTATATTAAATATTTGATCAAGTCCTTATTAATTCAAATATATATCATGATATCAAAGCTGATATCAAAGATGATATCAATTGTTTTCACACGTCAAATAAATTGACCTTTGTCCGATGTGTAAATGTATCAAGTATGTTCTTTGTTTTCATGAGATAATTGATATGTCAATATAATGTTTGTTTAATTGCGCTCCAAAAATAAAATATTAAGTAACTGTATAAAAAACAAAATCATAGAAAAGACAATAGTTGCTATTTGTTTTTTGCCCTTTTTTGGTTGGCGTATACTGCATGGTAGCATTATAAAACCTTCTTTCCTCCTTTGAAATAACTATAATGTAGGCTTCGGAATTGTTTTTAAAATTACATTCACAGATTAAGACAGTTTTAGCCTATACCGACTTATCAAACTATTCAGCAAATTCAGTTTTAATTTAAAAATCAATAATGTGTAATTAATCAAATTGATTTCACGCTTTTATTTCTGTGCCAAATAGTGAAGAAAAATCTTATACATAGACGGTGCACTATCCTGCTATTGTGTATTAGGCAACAAATAAATGAATGTTTTATATTTATGATCTTTTATCTTTTCGTTTCCTTGATATGTCTTATTTGGGGAATCAGCATACGAGGAAAGCGTTCTACAGAAACTTAATTGCCATTGGCATCTCTTAACGGTGTTTGTACTTTGTTTTCTTGTATCCCGGTCCGGCCTTATAAATTATATTCATCGTGATTGAGATCTCATTTGCGCTCCTAAAAGATGTAAACAAACTAAATTAAACCCCTCCAAAAAAGTTCTGCAATTTAAGTTTTAGCGCTGATATCTCTCTTAGTATATTATCATACTTGCCGTTGTCATCATTGAAAAGCCTGTTTATTATGATGCCCCACTTGAAATGATTATCGAATCATGGAATATGCAGTACACACGAATATGGGGCCGAGTCAAAAGTGAAATGTCGCAAAATACATTGTTATTCCTTCAAAACACAAAACATCCTCCAAACAAATTAATGAATAGTTCACTATAAAATGTTGATATTAGTTATGAATTGTAGTAGTCTATTCTCAGGAATAGAGCCTATGCTAGAGATAATTAAGACATTTTAGGTGACTTGTTTTGATTTATTAGTTCATCTTATTTAGATGTTAAGGGTGTGAGTAAACCCAGTTACAGGTCAATGAATTCATACTCATCGATATGAGTCAATTATGCTGAGAAATGTATTTCATCTATTTTAAATTTATTTGCATATTAAAAATGACTCAATCCCCCCTTTTAGCAGAGCTAGTGCTGCACCAGATGCTGAATAATGACTAAAATTTCACATAATACTGCGATTCTACGAAGGTTGAATCGACATCCATTAATGCATTCCATATAACTTTCCAGTCAGTTAAATTATGGGTGATATAAATAATGTACGTGTTTCAGTGACATAATGACACAATTAATACATGATCTATTACGCTTACCAATGATCATTTAATGTATTGCTTTCCACTATTCTTTCTCTGTTAAAGGTGTATTTTATGTCACTGTGCATCCTGCTTTTCATCCTTCACCATCATTGAATTTTCCTTGGGAGTCATCTTTTCCAACATTATTTAGCAATACATCTTGTCTTTTGGAGTAGCTCAACTTATTCTTGCGACTTGAGAGAGTGATTTTTTAATATTTTTTATCTCCGTTGAATGTATTCTCACATATAGCCCTAGATGAGACTATTATTATAGTAACAAATTATTTTAGCATCAAAAGTTGAGCTTATCCAATTAATATGTAATAACTTCGAATGATTAATTGTGCAGTATGAACAATTTACTGTTTGGACCAAAATGATATACTTTTGTATATACTAATATAGTAACATCCATTTGGTAATTTGATTGCACTATTCTGGCAATTTATAAAAGAAATATATATATTTTTTTAGTAACATCAAATTATCAAACTGTACTTTTGTTGACACCATGAAGTATACATCTTGTGAGAAATGACTTTGTGCTCGTTTGACAAATTGCTATTCGAATTCAGCTAAGAAATGACAAAAAATAACGACTTCCACAAAGCATCGGTAGTGTGCAAAAGTGAACTTTTAATCATGTTGAATGTGGCCGTTTGGATAACTATTTAATGTTCAATTAAGCTAAAAATATTTTCCTCTCCGCTTTTAAGAGCTACATTGCCAAGAGATGAAAATATATGTCAACAGGTTCTTTGTTAGAAGCGGTGGATTTCATATTAGGTTCGTTAGACTATTTCAGAATAGAGATCTGTTTGGTAAGAGCAGAATGGACCTATACCGGCTCTTAAGTTTCTGCTATCAATCTAAATAAACACATGACAGCAATATTCATTATAGCTACAAGAGCATGAATATATAATGTCTAATTTGTAAAGATGATTCGGGATTCTTGGCACATTGGAGACTACCGTATATTGTAATGTGAGGACTCTAAACTTTTTTTAAAGTTTTTATTTCTCAATTCTAATTTTACCATGCATATTTCTTATTCTTGTGGCCGCCTGTCTTACGTTCATTATTTTCTACCAGCTATTTGACTTGCCTTTCCTCATTTCTCATTCCTCGTTTATCTCATCTTGTCCGTCTGTCTGATTCAGCCAATTTGAAGTGCCCATATACATACCGTAATTAAAACTTTCTTAAAATCGTAACTCTCTTTTTGAGGGGCCAGATTTCGTCCTATCTCTTAAAAGAAAGCAGAACAAAATTCACTCAAGTAGACTGGTGTAAATTTTGTTCTGCTTTCTTTTAAGATATAGGGTTACCTTTCTTGTTAAGGTCACTCGCGAACTATGGTCACTCCGCCATACTGCAGAGACCACCCGGTACAAAGAACCTTTCTCTCCTTTCTCGTCCTTCTTCTTCTTTCTCTCTCCCCTTGAACCCCTCATTTTTTTTATTTTCGTCGCGTTCGGTAGTTTATGCTACGCAACTACCAGCGAAACACCGGCATGTGAGAAAAAACAAACGATGGTTTTTGGTTGCAGTGTAAATGGAGCTTCTCTCTCTCTCTCTCTCTCTCTCTCTCTCTCTCTCTTTCTCTCTCTCTCTCTCTCTCTCTCTCTCTCTTCCCCCTCTCTCTATCTTTCTTCTCCGTCAAAATTATAACCAAAATATAAAATAAATACACACAAAAAGATTTCTTATATCTTTTGACTGAAGACATTCATCTCTCAATATATTCTGTGTAGTTTACATTATCCTCCAAATCTATAAACATCCAATACCAAAAAATAGTAATGCTACCACACAAAGCTGCACAACAAGCATAAACAGCTAGCAAAGCAGTATAAACAATAAATAACACCAATGAGAACGATATGGCAAGGATAAACCAAGATATACAAATCAGCACAAAATATTCTCTATGATTACAAAATAAATCCTTTTTTATATGCAACTAGTCTAATTTTTCTTTCAAAAGCCCTACACTGGTCCTCGTTCCTAAACGTATACTTTAACATTCATATCAACAGACTTGGCAATTTACTTCATTTTACTTATATTAAATTACGATTTAATCAAAATGAATCACCCAATCAATTTGAATAAAGTCAAAATACTTTTGCAGGACTAAACCAGCGTTGAATGAATATATAAGCAAAGTCCATTGCAACCCATTGTAAACTTTGACCCAATCTACTGAGATTAATTATTTTGTATTTCTGACTTGAATTACTAATCTAGATGTAATATACTAGCTTTTCATAATTTTCTCACATTAATGTTGTGGTAAAAATATCTTTATAGATCTACATAAATTAGAACATTTTTATATATTTTTTTATTAATACATATTTGGGCAGTTTAACAAGTCAAGTTGGAGGTTGACTAACACATCAGATATTTATATATGAATGTTGGTGATTTGAAAAGCTGAATATTACAACATGCTTGCATATTTCAGCAAACATTTTCAATTTGCATTTCCTTTATATTGTCCATCGACGGCATATTTGGCAGCAGCAGCACAAATGAAAACATGAAAATCATAATACCTGATATTGCATGCTGTAAGCTTCAAGGGCATCAACTCATAAACTTTCACACATAGTTAACACCCTTTTGGTTGACTACAGATGATAAACATAGCATGTAAGATGTTGAGATTTTTATATGAACCCACCAACACGCTAAATTTTAAATCCAAAGCAGGCGGTTCAAAATTGTTTACAGAATCATGTTTCCTTTTCCAGATTCCCTCTTACAGCATTCTTCTAAATGACAAATTTATCATAATGTGCATAATAAAATGATATGGCTTTGTTATGAATAACAAAGAAAAAAAAAAGAAGGTTACTTTGTGTATATCAACCCATAAATGCATTTCGTTCTCTTTTACATAAAAGTAAATAAACCATGTTATTTCAAAAACGTTTGTGCAAATAATGCAAACAAATAGTCATACGATTATCACTTGAATATTTCACTATCAGTATATCGATACAAATGTGTTTCATCAAGAAATAGTGCCATTTTAGAGCTACAAACAGGGTTCAATATGCATCAGCTTAAATATGCAATCCAAGCCATGACGAGCATGCTATTTTGGCAGTTTGGCATATGATAATACTTCTGAATAGATGCTTTTACGATTCATTTTGTAAACAAAATATAAAACCCGATAAATCCTATCTACCATAAGCATGTTTGTCTGTATAATAAGTATTTAAAAAAAAAAAAAAAATGAAAGGCAGTTATCAACCTTAAAAATACTATAAAAGTTCTCTTTCTATTACAATGCAAGTTAAATACTAGTCTGTACTAAATTTTTTGATGAATTTACAGCGGTATCTTCTGTTATCTCAGACATGCTAGAAAATGTGGTCAAAGACATTGCATTATACTTACAGCATCTAACTAAACATTTAGTATCAACACAAAACCACCAGTTATTTCAAAGATGTTTCTTTGACAAAAATATGTATCATTGCATTTCTTTTTCTTCAAATTCTGTACATATTTTTTTTTACAATCCAACCCATTTTCACACTCAAAAAGACGGATTATTTGCACAAAGTAACATGAGAAATGAAAAAGAATTCTCATCAAACTTCACTTGAGCTGGAAATGGAACTCAAGAAAGAAAAACAAAAACATATCACAATCTTAAAGAGTACCAGCTTGTCAGCTGTTACCAGTGAATCAAAATGAATTATCTGATATTCTGCAATGCTTCATCAAAAGTATTTACATTAATTGCTTTGAATATCTTTAAATTAGATTTAGAATAATACACAATGATTTTCAATTTACCTTTTTAACAGCACTGTATACATACTGATATTTTTTCATCATCAATGGTTAAAAATAACCCAATTATTAAATCCATCGTTGGGACAACTGAACATCATAATAACAAAGAAATCTGTACTAATCATATTAATATTATAGGCGGTGCTAAAAAAAAAGGTGACCAAACACTCTCATTCATTGAGTTTATTTTAGCAAAATTTGAAAAAACTATAGGCACAGATTGGATGCAAAATATTGGCATAGGGAGGGGAGGGGGTGGCCTGCAAGTGTTACCCTTCTAGTTGCCATGGTAACTGCAAGTGAGTTATGTCAAAACCCTCCTCAGGAGAGAAATGCTACATTTTAGAGTGGCCTATCAAGAGCATTTTCTGTTTTTTTTTTATTTCTCTGAAAAAAGGTGATTACATAAAAAAAAAATGAAAACCTCCAATTCATTTTTCTATCTGAATGAAGGAATTAAAGCATCGCTCTTCTTTCTTGTAATTTTCTCTCACTCTCCCCCTCCCTCTGTTATGGGACAACCAATGTAATGCAAATAAATACTACTTGACAAAATAAGAAGAATATAATCACGCAAAATAAAAATGAATTAATCCTACAAGAAAACGAAAACATATGATAAGACACATCGTCTACTGAGAAGCAAAAAAGACATACACTCATATCCCTGCTAGTTTAAATAGATGACATCCTTCTAATTTGTGTCATGAAATCTTGTGATCTAGCAGAGTTAGAGGGATGTCGGAATGACACTGTAAATTAGGAATGATTAA
Organism: Strongylocentrotus purpuratus; assembly: GCF_000002235.5. Taxonomy (NCBI): domain Eukaryota; kingdom Metazoa; phylum Echinodermata; class Echinoidea; order Camarodonta; family Strongylocentrotidae; genus Strongylocentrotus; species Strongylocentrotus purpuratus. Next base: position 17,157,277 of record NW_022145615.1, on the reverse strand, counting down.
ACTAGAATGGTATTCAGTATCTCACTTCAAAATGAAAATGTCTGGTCCTTCCAAAAGTTATATATATATTGCACATACATGTATTTGGTTTGGTGGGACCAGCATAACGCTTTGTCCATTCAACTGTGTGGTAAAGAGAGATGTACTGGTAAATCGAATTCAAGCACCATCATAATGATGGTCTAAAAGAATACCACATGTCCATAAATGCTAACATTAACCAAACAATTTTTTTTCCTGATATATTCATATTGAATAATTGAAATTATTGTCGGTGGTCCTTTTAAAACTACATGTAAAGATTGGTTTACAATAATAATATGCAAATAACTGCTGAAATTCTTGGTTAGACCTACTGCATATCTCTTAGAAAATTAGTTGTATATGTAATACAGAAACAAGCATCATATACATTACTATTCATACAACCCATGGCATATAACCTCTCTTTTTAAAGTTGACATTTGAAATGCACCACATACCTTTCAAATTTCAACTTATTACACAGTTCAAACTATATACTATTCAATGTTTGCATATTTTACAATTGAACTCATTTCCTTGTAGCAAGTACAAAAACCTTTGAAATGAATTTTGTTTTTCAGTACGACAAGTAACGATATATTTCAAGTTCCGCATAATAAATATTAGAAAATGTACACAAGCCATACAGACTCTCCTATAAGTAGATGTTTTGAAAGGTGCTCAGAAAATTGAGGGCTTTGAGGATTGCTTAGAAAGACAAATTAAGCATTATCAAAATTGTTCTTCCGACTACTGTAGCTCTGTAGAAAGCAGTTATAAATAGTATTGGACAGTTTGTACTACAGCGAAACCTGCTTTAGTGACCACCTGTATATGAAGACCACCTGTCTATAAAGACCACATTTTTTAGTTTCCATTGACAATTGTTTCTCATAGAAATCTATATTGAAGGAAACTGTACATAAAGACCACCTGCCTATAAACACCACTTTTCTGTCTCTCTTGAGGATTCTTTATATACAGGTTTCACTGTACAAAATCTGACACCAAACACTTCTCAATTTCTTAAATATTTTTGTTTAAAGATCCTACTGGAAGAAAGACACTAGGCCAGATATGTAGGAAAAAGGGACAAAGAAGAAGAAATTTTATAGAAGAAGAAATAAACTTTAATTTGTTAGGGTAATTGGACTTATCAAATAATTTTTAATCTTATATCTTAAATCCACAGTTTAGCCCCCCCCCCCCCTCCCCAAAGTATTTTAGTACTGGTATGGAGCAGAAAGTTGTTGGTAAAAAGAAAGTTTAAAAAAAATGAAGATAAATGCAAGGGAATGCTACAGACTATCAAAAAATAAACAACACTTTTGATGTTCTGTATGAATGGTTAAGCATTATACTTGGTATTCTTTTGATATTAATGTAAACTACCTGGGATATCTTTAGTTTCAGCCTAACTATGGAATGATGTAGACAAGTTTCAAGACAGGTCTCTTTGCATTCACATTCCAATATATATATGATCTTTTTGCATTCATTATCTCACATACAGGTAGGGCCTTTCTGCCCCTCACTTCATCATTTCAGTCATGCCCTTTCAGTCCTAAGCTCATAAAGTACTGTTCCAAGAGTTATACCCTAAATGGCAGGGGGAAAACCACCCAAAAAATTTGTCTTAAGGTAGGTTTAATAGCAAAATGTATATAGTGGCATGAAAAAACGCACCCTCAACACAAAATGCATACAAGTCAGGATGTGATTTTTATACATATCTGAGTAAAAGTCGAGATGGTACAGTCAATCCTGCCTTAGTGGCCACCTCTCTATAAAAGCCACCTGTCTGTAGTGGCCATGCATTTTGTCTCCCTCAAGAGAGAAATGTGTCTTGAAGAACCTGTCTACAGTGGTCACCTTTCCTGTTCCCCTTGGATGGCCGTAATAGGCAGGTTTGACTGTACAGCTCCATATCCTAACAATATGGTTCTACCTCTGTGTGATGAAATTGTCATTTTCAACAATTATGCAGTTTATATTCCGGATGTATCTCTTTTTGTGCCACTACATGTCGCTATTAAAGCTATATTACTTGAATAATGCTCTTGAATTCAAAATACATTTCCGAAAATTCCTTAACAATCCTCTGTCATAAGGATTATTTTCTTGAGTACATAATAAAATAAAATTTTCTTGAGTAGATACTGGTAATAAAAATGGAATAAAATCATAGTTCATGTGATCGACCTCACAACACGACGAGTGCTAGCCAAAGGGCGACTCGTACCGTTGGTCACATCAACAGGCTCTCGACTCGTGCATCACAAAGAAAGAAAGAAGAAAGACGGAGGAGGTGCGTCTGTCTCACAGGTTTTGTGTTCTCTTTGTGTTGTTGAGTATGCTGTATTCCTCAATGTCCGATTCCTCGCTCCACTGAGCTGCATCAGGGTCACTGTCGTCGGTAGCTACCTGGCTGAAGCCGTTCCTCTTGTGGAGCAGGCTGCCCAGACTGAACTTGTCTCCTGCTGATACCTAGGTACAAACAAGCCATTCAAGATTCAAGATATTTTTTGTAACCATAACCATTTAAATATACTAACAATAATGCAAAATACAGTATAGAATATGGGAAGGATCAATAGAAAAAGCAAATGCTTTGTAAGGATTGGCCCTGAAAGAGAGATAGAGAGAGAGAGAGAGAGAGAGAGAACACAACAAAACAAATACCAAGTAGATACAGAGTCAAATTAATCAATAATAGAAACTAGAGATAAGTCATCAATGTTCTCTGGCAAGACATTAATCTACATTTGCTACTCCATACCCAGGAGAGAAAAGGGGATCTGGAAGTATGACTTGCTCATGTGTGAGAGATTGCCATATGCCCTCACGGTGGCCATATGGTAGGTGGAAATTATGTACACTGTGTGCATAAATGAAACCAATGACTGGGGTAATAATAATAATATCTGCAAACTGCTTAGAGATGGTATTCCATATCAAGCGTTACATAAATCCAGATTTGTCATATTGTTACTAATCCATTGACTACTGAAATTTTCTTTCCCCATAGGCTTTACAGGGACCATTTGATTCTTGTATGTAATGGGTTAACATTCCTCAACGTGAGGCAGAAACATTGTTCCTCTACAATGATCACTTCTTTTCTATCTTTTTTTCCCTTTTTATCAGACGGTTTATCATATCTTGTGTGAATGACCCGTACTGGAATGAATAACAAATGGTACCTTATAGTTCCGCCTCTTCTTATTAAGCCTGAAGTGACCCTGGGCATGTAACCTTATCGCCACGGCAACGAGAAGCATGAGAAGGATGGGGACGGCTAGTACAGCCACTATGATGGTGGTCGTTCCTAGGCTGGAATCACTGGTAAATCCATTCAGTCTCTCATTTAGACTGGTGTTGGTTGCTTGTGTTTCCCCTGCAACAGGCGTAAAGTGTGTACTGTTACCTGAGAACAGAAACAAAAGTGGATAAAAATGAATTATTACGAATAAAGAATAAATGTAGTTTAAAAAATTGAATTTATTGAATGAATTAAATTTGAATAAGAGATTTTATACTTGTAAACAAGTATGGTTTATCTGTCTTCATATTACTTTATGACAATGAAGATGACAATGAAGAACATTACCATGATGATTATGATAATGATAATTGCAATGATGACAACTACATAACTGTGACTGGAAAATTCTATTCAAAAGTTATTATCAGTACAGTTATCGTTGAAATAGTTCAATTTCAAAGTGTTAATTTTTTTCAAGATCAATATGCAATATTACTCTGACTTGATTATTTGTTATCTATCTATTTAAGAGTAGAGATGAAGAGCTTTACAATAAATAATTAAATTTGATACAAAAACATAATTTATATATTTATAATTAAATCATGTAAAATGAACAACAATGAAGGAAATGTATTCCTTGAGAAGATAATCCACAAAAGTTAATGATTAGCCTTCTTCCCAATGGGGTACTACGAATATTCTTAGATATTGATGAATAAAATGCGAGGCCACTCCAAGCAGATAAATGAATAATATGTTTGAAAATCTGTTAATTAGAATAGAAATCATGACTACTAAATTTCGCTTAAACTTCCCCCCCCCTAAAAAAAAAAAAAAAAAAAAAAGAAGTGTTGGGGAAAATCTAACACAGAACAGCAGATTTCCAGTATATAAAGAGGCATATTTAGGCTATCGACATGCTGTATGACAAATTTTGAACTTTAAAAAGAAAAATCAACACTCCATTTTGAAGGTGATTCATGGCTTACAAAATAAAACAATAAGAAACAAGAAGACAAGCCACGGATCTCACCTGTGCTATTGAGTGTATGCTCTACCTCAATAACTGTGGCAGTTTCTGATTCAGTTGTTGATAACACACTTACAGAGTGCATTATAGAATCTGACGAATTCACACCAAACGATAAAACTTCTAATAATAAAACCAAGCAAAGTCAAAGAAAAAGCAAGACCAAGAATTACAAAGCAACACTTCACAGAGAGGTCTACATTAAATCATTCTCAAGCATGCGAACAGACTTTTAATACATTGAAATTAACAAAGTTAATAATTTCACTCTGATATAACATGCAAATCACAAGATTGGCGGGATTCATTTTAAAATTACTTTAAATCGATAGTTTTTAGTTCACCTTCAAGCTTAATCTGCAAACTGCAGACCGAAACTAAAATATATGCATGCCAGTCCAAGGGTTAAATGAGGGATTGTGCTCATTCTCCATATATTAGTCTTCAAGAAAAAAGGCAAACATATACATCACAACACCCAAATAAATGTGCCCTTGATTTGAATTATTATTGTACTTGCAAGGTGAGTGCAAAAAATATTGAGCAAACAATATCTTAGTAATATGAAAAGAGAAACAGAAATGAGAAAATGGTGAACGAGAAGATGAAAGATGAAACAAAAACAATACTAAAACGATAGATAATTCAAATCGTGATAAAATCATCACAACAATATTTCATTTAATAATCTGAAATATTTACCTGCATTAGTTGTGAATTTCCAGACCTTATTTGGACCGATTTCAGCCACATAAACAAGCTTCCCATCAGGTGTGCATGCAATATCATGAGGTTTCTCAAATTTCTGTAAAACAAAAACAAACATTGATAGAAAGAGAAAGGTCATCAATAAATTGATCAGAATTATATATTAAATGGGGAAATATACAAATGCAGGCAATTCTATGACATTGTAAATTTCAAGTTCATAACATGAATAAAGTATCACATACCATTTTCACCTGTTAGACATGGTTAATTTTGAAAGAAAACATATTAGACTTCAGCCAGATTTATCTTAGAAATAGTTTTAAAAAGAAAATATTTTAAAACGAATGGCAAAGGGCTGGTCCACATATAGGGGAAAAAATTCTTCCATATTAGCATTACTAGATACAAATGAGCATTGATAATTATAGTAAAAGAGACGTAGGGGTAAATTTGGCTGTAATAAACATTCCAGTGTTCAATAAAGCGATCAACTTTTTAAAATTTAAATGATATTATTCTAATACTATGTACAATCATGATTTGATAAAGACATACCGGTATCTGCATTTGTCGGAGCCGAATACGATTATCTCAATTCAGATTTATAACTGATTTATAACTTGATTTACCTGACTATGTGGTTCCCACATGCGTAATATTTCAGTGCTTGTGTAATTGAGAGCGAATCCTTGGACTGGTTTTACACCATTAGATGGACCATTGACTGCATATAGTAAACCACCTGAAAAGAACACAAAATGATAAATACCGGTAATGGATAAAGTCAGTCATTTCACATTAAAATCATTCAAAAACAAATTAACAAATATTGATTACCGTACTTATTGTTAATATCTTTCTAATCATATAAGTTTTGTATTCAGTTTTTATGGATTTAAAAGAGAAATCAAAATAGTTTCACACTTGCACAGCGAGCGCCGGGTCTTTGGAACTGTACGATCCTACATACAAAAACCAATCATCAATCAGGAAGCTACTGCCCTTGTGCAACACAGTATAGTCCCTCAGATAGTACTTAATGCTGTAGGTCCCCTCGTTGCTCAACTGAGAGCCCCTGTGCCTATACTGACTTTTTTATCATCCCACTATAAGAACACATTAATGTTTTTTTTTCATGGTACACAAAAATAGATGGATGTGACGCCGTCTCCAATACGCCTCCGCTTTGGTTCATTTAATCAACGACCCTGTGACCTTTGACCTTTGACTTCTAACATATAACATCTACTCGGTTCATCTTTTCATATTCATACATACATACTTGAGCCAAATTTGTTTAAATTGTTTCAATGATTCTGAAGTTATGGCAGTATTACAGGATATCTTTTAGGGTACATTTAACCTTTCATGGTAAGGTGACCTTTGACCTTTTAAAATTAAAATCTTATTAGTTCAACCATGCATGCTTTACATGCTTCATCCAATTTTGGTTTAATTTGCTCAGTGGTAACAGGATGAAAGGGCAAACAAATTAAAGGACAAAAGGATGAAAGGACAAAAGGATGAAAGAAAACTAGGATGAAAACTCAAAACATTATGCCACTAGCACTATAAGGTGGTGGGGGCACAACAAAACAAGTTGCATGAATGCGAATACATTTGTCCAAAATGTACTTTTAGTATGATTAGCAAATAGTTCATTGACCCGTAAAGACCTTTGAACCCCCCCCCCCCCCCTCCCACAGCATGGCATTTGAAATAAAGATATAGGTTGGAAATTATAACTAATTATCAATGTTCCAGTCATCAAAGTTCAAACACTTAATCACACCATACAATTTTTGAACAAAAGGTCAGTAACCTTTAGGTTGACCTTTGACCTCCATTTCTCACAGTTGTTAACTTGTAGCATGTCATATCCCGCTACCTCATTATTTATCTCTCCAAACCTGGTGGTTATCAGGATGAGCATTAAATGAAAACTATTTAAACAGGGCTGTGAACAAGACTAGCAATGCATACAACTGCCTCATGAATATGCATGAGCATCTAATTCAATATGCACAAACTACTTTTCAGTCATTTTATAATATTTCCTTGCATATTTGAGACACTTTTTTCCTTACAAATTGTGTATCTGTCATTTATCTTTAGTATAATAAGGAAATGATTACATGAAATTGGAAAATAAAGAAACATTTCACTTATTTCACTTGATTGATTTACTAACTGTGACCACAAATACACTATTTTGGATACTGTCATTTTGCCATACCCTGAATGTGTAACAGTCCTTATCTTGGGGAAGCATGATCGTTCAATGAACGTATAGTGAGGATGATTTTGCTAACACCAATTACAAACACATACGTCACCGCCTACAGTTTCGGCTGATGGGTTTGGTGCAATTTATGGAAAATTCCCAATCGAAATAGATGGGAAAAGCTCAATTTGGAATATAAGTCATTGAGAGTTCACAAATTAATTCCTCCACCCCTCCCAACAAAAAACTTAGTAATACATTTGAACTTGATTTCCTTTAACTTAATGCTCAGGTCCTCAAGCGACAAGCGCTTTATAAAGCATAGTTTTATAAATATTATTTAATAATAATATATGTCTCTAAGCGCTTCACATATATACTATTACCCCCGTCATTGGATTCAGTGATTGCCCGCACGACTTCCATTCCAGCAAGGCGTTACATGACACTCAAAAAATTAATTGACCAACAATTTATTTACTGTTATTATAACTAAGTCTTCTTTTTTGTGGGGGGGGGGGGGTGATAAGGGGTAATTAACAGAATATGGATTTTTTAAAATTTGTTTACTCTGGTCCTATATACATATGTCAGCACAATCAGCTTTACTTTAGAAAAAAAAAAACTCATTGCAGTTTTTATTCCCGTACTTTTGTAAAGAAAAAACTTTTTACAGATTAGATTAGGTTTAGATGTGATGGGGTTAGCATTATGTTTCCTATTTGGTCCATGGTTGAATTCAGTTGTTGGAGGAAGGTGCCTGTATAGCATTGTGCCATTGAGCCACCAAACCATGGGACTACATACATACCACTTGCACTTGAATAGGCGACAGCATAGAGGCGACCACCAAACTCAGGAAGATTAAACTGCTTGGTGAAATCCCCCGAATCAGCGCTGAAACACTGGATGCGTCCTGCTTCCCGGTCCGCCACACACACCTGATTCTTATCCGATACCATGGTGATACAGTGAGGAAGGTTGAACTGACCTACCGGTAGACTGGCAAGCATACCTAATTAAAAGGACAATACCAAGATAGAATTTTGTTTCAAATGATTATAAAACAAGATAAATGCATTCGTCCTAAACTATGTATCAGAAATGGATGGAATTATTTGTGACATATTATGACAAAATCAAAAAGCCATAATAACACAGTTGCAGTTTTATCATTTTCTTTGAATTTTTTTTTGCCTGGAATATGTTATATTTCTAAAAAGTGAAATAAATCAATAGCAGATCCACAATAATCAATTTCTCTATATTTTGCACCTTTTATTCTTGTCCAAAACTACTAGAGTGAATGATAGCAATATCATCCTTCTAAACAAAAAAAAAAAAAAAAAAAAAAAAGACAATCAAACAGTTTTTATTTGTTTGAACTCTTCAGCCTAACCTGGAATAAATTTTAACTGATATCAGTTTTTCCAATCTATGTTACTAACCATAAACCAAAACTATTGGAATACTGAGCCTTCTAGAGATAACTTGGAATAAATCCAATTGGAAAAGTATGTTAAAGCCCGTCTGCACTATTTTGGCCAGGGGGGATAAGACCACCCTGCAAGGTCACTGGCAGGTGGCTATCTCATCAAATCAGCTCTCAATTAACATAAGAAAAAGGGGATCATGGTGGACCAACAGGCACCGATTAGGCATTGTTTGCTATATAGAGGGCGCAAGTAGCTATAAGTAGTGCAGTGGGGCTTAAAAAGAAAAATGAAATCAATTGCAGTGAATTAATGTGTTGAGTGTTACTGGACAACTTACCCTTTAGCTGGTGCCCCCACTGCAACAAAAGCTTTCCCTCTGGAGAGAACTTCATCACCCTGGCGTTGCAGTATCCGTCCGAGACAAAGAAGTTGCCTGTCTTGGGGTCCACCGTGACGTCAGAGGGCTTGCAGAAGTGGTTCTTGTCATCTCCCGGCTCAAGCTTGGTACCCAGGGTGAGGAGAGGGGTGCCTGCCCCTCCTGGGGGGTACTTGAAGACCTGGTGCATGGCTACGTCAGTCAACCAGATGTTGTCTTCATGGTCGATGGACAGCCCATGGGGTAGGAAGAATCTACGTTGAAATTAAAAATAACCAAATCAAATTAAAATAAATCAATTTTGTGATACGAATTGGATATCCTCAATCTAAGCAATACATACAGTCATACGCATTTGTCTGGATTTAATTTAAATGACAAATACAAGTCTAGAGGTTGTTATAATAAGCAGTGATAAGGTTCACAGCGTATTTTTAAATTATTTCTGAATACCTTTGTTTTGATATGCATAGTATGTACCGTAGTTCATAGATTGTACATTAGCTGTGGGAGAGAATTGCGACCATTACGTTTTGTTTTTGTTGGAAGGAAGAAGACACGTTTTGAAGCTCTACTTTCTGCTCATCCTTAATAACGCCAAGTTCAACTATTTTGCCATATTTTTGCAGTTTAACAGGAAGTTCATCATTGTTACTTTTCCCTGTTACTACGACACTGTCAGAACGTCAGTAGTTTGAAATATATGTCAATTAGTCGATTAAATTAAAGTGAATATTAGCTGCCATGTGCTTGGGCCCCTTTAAATATGTTGGACAGGTAAACCCATGTTCAGGCATATGCTGCAAGGTTTCACTGCTTAATAAGGCAAATATTATCTACTGTTTTGGAAGGACCCTTGTAAAAGTCAAAGGATATTGCTGTTTGGTCTGCAACTAGTTTGTCTACTACCCAATTGGTATATTCCCATATTTGATTTGTTTTGATATTGATTATACTTACAAACAGAAATACAGTAATACATTTCATTCAGAGAAAATATTGGTTGGAAAAAGGGGCCAGATAATAAAATATGTGCTGCATGTTGCGTAGTCCCATATACATCTTTCCGTGTACATTGCTTGTAACTTTACCAAGACTGGGCCAATTTCTTATCATTTTGATGATTCCAGAACCTTGCAGTACACACTAATACTTATATGCTAGATGATCAACCTTTTCTGATCGATTCCACAATGTTTCTTTCACAATGCAATTGCATGACCAGAACTGGTCTTTACCTTTAACAATGTCTACATCTAGTCCATCTACTATCCTCATGGTCTAATAATCATCTAATCATAAATAATAATAATCATCAAATGATTATCACACCTAATGGACAGTAGACCATATGGGAATAGACTAATTGGGTAGCAGACGGCCTGGATAGACCTACATGTAATGGCATTTCACCAAAGTGAAGGATCCACTTACTGATTTGCTCCCCACTGGCTGAGTACTTTGCCTGTATTCGAATCGTACTTGATGTTGGTATTGTTTATGATTGGTCCTTGGTTAGATTGGGTGAAGACATCTCCTTGGAATGAACTGTGATATAGAAATAGAAATGAACAAAACAATTAGAATGGAAAATAAAGGAACACTTACATCACTCAAAATATAAAACTGGGCTCATTATTTGGCGTGGTAGGAAATTATGCAAAACTGATAAAAAGATATATTCACTAGAACCAAATGTAAAAACAAGACTAGGAGTACATTATATATTTAGAGCACTTCTCCCGGACTGACTGTTGAACTATATAGCTTGGCTAGGACCCTGCTGTCATAATGGGTATGGGTATGGAGTGGCAAATGTAGATTCATGCCTTACCAATTGAACAATTATCATTAGAACTCACTGAATATCCCATGGTCTTGATGCACGATGGAAGATGTGTACATTCCCTGCAGAGTCCACAGCGATCCCCGACACTTGACCTAAGGTCACCCCACTGCCACTGGACGGCCATCCATCAACATCAGAAACAGCTGGGACAGGAAGGAAGGAAGGTATCAAGAAATTATGTATATACCGGTACAAGTACATGTATCATATACAATATATTCTTATAGTGGGAATGGATCAACACTGCTCTTCTCCTCTCTGCAATTATCATTCTACATGTACATAAAGGAGGCATGATGTGGGCGTGATGCTCAGAGTCATAGGTCGTATTCATGGAAAGACGAAGAGGGGAAGACCTCGTAAAGGCTTTCTAAACGATGTAATCACAGAATGTGGAGCAACGGGTATGAAAGGCTGAAACGGATGGCTCAAGACCGAGGAACTTGGAGAGACACTTGATAAAATTTTTTGATTGGGTCACTGAATCTGTCATAAACTGACAGATCACTATTGATGAAGATTGTAGTCAGAGAATATTAATTATTCCACAAGGGTTTGAGGGACTGACTTCTGCCTGGTTGAACTAGGAATGTTGAAATAGGCACATTAGACAAGTTTGTTCACAAGGATGATTTTATTTCATGCCCAATGACCAAACTGATATTTACAATAGATTAAAAAGAAATGAATACAAAATCAAAACTAAATAATTTTGTTGATTATTTTATTGCTAATTTGTAAATTATCAACTTAGTGGCGCGGTAAGAGTTGGTGCTTCATTCAGATAATATATGTGTGGAAGGCACGAGTCTTCCACAATCAAAACTATGTTTCCTGCATTTCACCTGTTGCAAAAACCAGTATCAGCAGCATTAATAAGTAAAATAAACACCCAGAAATTGATTGGGCTATCAGCTAATAATTCAACTTACTAAATGACTGCATTTTGTTTGACGTCGGTGGTTGAGTGACTGTGTCTCCATTACCGGGAGCTATAATTGGTGCAGCTTGCGTGGCATCGCCATCAGATGCCTGGCTAGATGTCTTATCCGTATCTGGAATGTTATCAACAGGCTTGGGCGTTCCTTCCGGTCTTTCCCTATCCTCCCCACCACGCCCTCCCCCGCCACGCCCTCCCCCACCACCCACATCCTCAACGGACGGGGAAACGTAATCGACGTTGCTCCCCTCCTGCGGGTAACTCTGCCCATCTTTATCATACCCCTGCTGGTTAGCGTAGTCATAATAAGGGTCCCAGGTGTCGACAGGGGCAGGGCGGTTACGTGAGTGGGTTTCCGGCTGGGAGGAGGTAGGGAGAGAGGGGACGGTGTTGTAGCCGGGAGGGGCTGATGAGAAGAAGCTGCCTGGAGCCGGGCGCCCGCACTCTTGGAAGGCCTCGCCTCGCGTTGCATCGGTGTAGTACATCAGATACATGTTGCACATTTCATCATTGTGCGTGCCTCTGTAATCATAGAAAAGAGAACAGAAAGTAAAGACTCACTAGAGCAAAAAAAACATAGGGACTTAGAGGCAAATGTACTCGTGGGCGATTCTGTGAAATGTTTCATATTCAACACAATTCTTTATTCAATTTACGTCAACCAAAAATGAGAGTCTCTCAATGTCATCTTTGACTTAAAAAAGAGGTGTATTTTTTTCTGGTACCATCATCAATTGATCACAAGATTTTTTAATCAATCGCTTGGGCAAGCAGTATGCTAGAAGATGTGACCAACAGAAACAAAATATAACAATCTTTATAACACTTATGATATAGATTAAAAGACTCTGTGAAAGGCTGTATTTAAATCCTAAACAAGGACCAAGGATTTCCTTATCATTTTAATCATGTTCACTCATTTTGTAGTAGTCTACATCAGGACCTTGAATCCATTCATACAGAACATGTCCCTTAGGCTACTCCATGAAGATGTTAATTGAAGCATGATCCTGATATATATCCAGATATGATTGATTTGATGTCCATAATAAGGCTCAAGATAACTGATAAAGTATGACCTTACAATATGCATGACGTCTCATTTGTATGAAGTCTGAATTAAATCTTAAGGGTAATTGAAAACACGAGAGGAAGAAAGACTTAAGTCCAAAGAATCTATTTTTCCTTCTTTTTTAAGAAAAGAAAGGAAAAATGAGTATTCTAAGTATATATCAAAATGAAAATATTTTATCTCTTAAACTCAAGGAATTATAAAGCTTTTTTTTATTCAAAACTTTTTTGTGTGTGACCGACTTGGACCCTTTCTCCACTCATGTATTCAGTATAATTGATCACGCTTCTAATCTATAATATTGTTCATAGTTATTTGCAAACTTTAAAAGAATGCTCAGCGGAGGGTGCGATTCTCATAGAAAAAGATTAGAAGAGAGGAATTCTTGAATGAATGTCAATGTCATTATAACTGATTGAATGTGAAGGAGTGGTGCAGGGATTGTCTTCTCTTATTAGTCACACATCACTGGTCCTAACCACCACTGGTCCTGTGTCAATATATTATTTCCCTCTTTTGTGTTATTATGGATTGAAGGGGAAGTCCCTTTCTCATTTGCTCTATACAAACAATTTCAGAATTTTCATGTTCTTTATGATGGAATAGATTTTTTTCATAGAGGGGTTGTATTATTTGCAATAATTATATTTAAGATAAATATATGAGTGAAATTGATAGATTTTTGAAGTATTTTCATAAATTTCTTATTTTTAATTGTTTTTTGCTCAAACTTTCAATGACCCGTTTCTGTCATTTTTCTGCTACTAATAAAATCAACTTAAAGCAGGACTGCACTACTTGCCCCCTCTATACAGCCAGCAATGCCTACACGGTACCTGTTGATCCCCCGTGGTCCCCTTTTTCTATCAGAGCTGAATTGATGAAATAACCACCTGCCAGTGACTTTGCAGGGAGGTCTTATCCCTCCTGGCCAAACTAGTGCAGATAGGCTTTAATTTGAGGGTGGACTTCCCCTTTTAGGGGTTACACTTTTTAATACCGTAACCTTGGCCTAACCCCGACTCTGACCGTAACACTGCATGCTAATATATGACCCATGGTGCATATATAAGGCATCTTAAAGGTCAGTATGTCTGTCTCTTACCCAGCATATGTAGCGATGTCCTTGTCAGAGTCATACGTACATCTAGCGGCTAGGATATCACCTGGCTGGATGGTATATGATTCCCCAATCGGGTAGAAGGCCTGGTGGAACAAAAACAGTCCCAAATTTAGAAGGTTCATCATATTTATTATTAAACAACACATAACAAATATAAAAATATTAAATAAAAAGATGTAATATGAATGTTTAACTGCCCTTGTCTTGAGTCTTTGGTACATCGAGAAACCCTAGTATCGCCTGATTGTATGGCATGAAAATCAAAAACAGCAATGGCTCCATCCCTTACGATATGGTTCTATCTCTATGCCAAAGAGTATTTGTCATTCTGGATGCATCTATATTAAAGCTACGTTGAGAGTTGGAGATATAAATGTCAAATACCACCTTGCACACAAATAATAATATATATCTTTAAATATACATTATATAGTGCTTTATATTCACAGTTGTGAAGTTCATGGTGATTCGACTTGATTACCCTGATCAACGGCACAGTAACTACATGTAGTGCTCAAGCATACATGATACCCATTGTACACCCGGGTGGAGAGTGGCAAATGTTGATTAAGATGATCACCCAGCAGGCTGTATTTATTTCTTTGTACACTGGCATCATAACCTGTACCAATTAGAATACATGAGTGAGCCTGAAACTTTTCAAAATTATCATTGTTCATAAAAAGCCTGAAATCTTGCCAAAAAGTAAACTGATAGAGGCCCAAATTCTGGTTTCTGCATGAAACAGCCACCCCTGCATCCTAAGATTGTATACCTGTGGCCATTTTGGGCTTCCCTTGGCAATGACTGTCCATTCACCATTGCGGATGAGATAACCGGTGATGACCTTTCCTAGGTCATGGGCATGGGCCCTGAAGGCAAATGGATGGATGTTAGCTGAGCTGTCGTACTTGCAGGCAATATCAGAATGAACATCTGGGGAGAATGAGAAGAAAAGAAGTTTGCTATAACAGGATCTTGGGTAGTATCTAAGTCAATACTCAGATAAAGTCAATATTTTACTTGACATTTAGGTTAGTCACAAGTACAATGGCTTAATTGTTATTTAGATCTCATCCTTAGTATTGTACTCTAGCAAGCCAAACTGTTCCAGATTCTAGGAAGACTAGGATTTTACGATTGATTGGAACATATACACTGCACATATAATCAAGCCTAACTTTGTTTTCAACATAACAGACCAATATAAACAAATATTACACCAGTTTACCAAATTTGTAATTAAAATCTATGCTGCTTTTACAAATCTCCTCAATATTCTCGACAAACCTAAAACTTACAAGAGGTTATGTTCTGCGTACACACTATCAACATATGCATTCTACATCAATATTCTGTTCATTTAAATCATTATCCATGTAGATTAAACACAAGATAGTATCCCCTGGCACTTGGGAAAGAAACACCCGTATTATGTGAACTGACCTTTTATGGGATTTGTAGCTTTCAAGATATTTAGTGTATCAATCTTACAAAATTAGCATCCCTATTGTTATACGCAATCAAACCAAGATATAGAGAAAGGAAGTGTCTACATGTATATCTAGGCCTGGGTGATTGTACAGAAATATTGTATAGACGTGGTTTTGGAACATTCTAATGTAATGATGGAGCCTTCATTCCCCTCTAGATGCTACACATATATGGGAAGAATAAAGTAAGAAATATCTAGTTGATGTACCCCTTAAATAACACATAAACCACATTTCGAAAATGGGTACTTGTGTAATATGCCTAACAAGGCCTTGAAAAAATATATACAATTCTAACAAAACGCTCAGAAATTCAGCCCCTATTCAAATACCAATCTGGATTCTTTTCACAAAAATCAAGTGTGGGTGAAAACAAATCAGGCATCAACAAATGCAATAGATACAGTAAGTATAAAAACAAATATGAACCAGAGCCTGCAAGTTATTAGTGTTCCTATTCACAGAATACTGCCAAATTTTCCAGCCCAATTAAAGCACTTGTTAACAAAATTGAAAAAGACAAATAAGGTCAAATTCATATCTAGAATTGACTAAACATCTTTGAACATGAAAGGGCCTTTATTTTGTTCCAATTTGAATTTGTTAGGGCTAAATTGCATGCTGTTTGAGTAGTCCTTTTCAAAAACAAATGGTGCATACGAAAATCTCATGGCTCCATGCAAATGACCTATTTTCTACAATTCAAGTGACACGCTACATTTAATTTTCAATGACCCAATATTGATAGGTATGGTCATTAAATCAGTACTAATATAAAGCATAATGGTACTCATATTTGAGTGTTAATATCACACTCACTTGTGAGGACTATTCTATAAATGTTAACAAAAAACCCAATGCACACGTGTCCATATAATGGAATTCTATTGAAATATGAACTAAATCATGGTTATGAAGGAGTGGTAGAGCAATAAATCAAACATACACTTACTGGTAGAATGAGCAGGGATGTTGATATCACCAGACCACAGCAAGTAAATCCCACCAATATATGGTTGTCTGTATAAAAAGAGAACATGGCTTGAAAAGGTTAAACAGATAAATTAGGTTTTATTCAAATTAATAAGCGGTTGATAGAGCCTTTTCCAGAACAAATATGTCAGTAAAAATGAAAATTCCTCATGTTTGACGACAAAACAGAATTTAAACTTTGGAAGCGATTTTTTTCTCGTAAAAATACTGTTTAAAAAATTCCTCTCACTGTTTAAAAGATATTATTTGTATCAAATCAAAGCTAATGAAACAAAGAATCTAAAGCAGTCATAAAATAGAATTTAAAAAAAAATGTAACTTCTGTCTTATTTCGACCTGACTGGTCACATATATTTGCCAATATTCTCCATAATGTATTAGCTACTAGCCTTGGGAACATGAATTTCTGCTCTGTTCGAATGTCTGGCAGATAGATTAACGATGTAGCAAGATCAAGGTCTGAAGTCTCTACAAGATGGATGGTTGAGAGTGTGCATGAAGGGGAAATGAGAGAGTGGTAGAGAAAGAGAGACAGGAACATAGAGGATTATATCATTGAAAAGGAACCTAGAAACAAAAGAGAAAGAAAGAGAGAAGATATGTAAGGAAAGGGAGAAATAGAGAGAGAGAGAGAGATGGGAAAAAGAGA
Organism: Strongylocentrotus purpuratus; assembly: GCF_000002235.5. Lineage (NCBI taxonomy): Eukaryota > Metazoa > Echinodermata > Echinoidea > Camarodonta > Strongylocentrotidae > Strongylocentrotus > Strongylocentrotus purpuratus. The sequence goes on along the minus strand of NW_022145615.1, from coordinate 17,140,089 downwards.
GGGTGATTTCAATGATGCTGTCCACACGTGTAAAAAGAAGCAAAGCGGAGAAAAGCAGATCTGAGACGGGGAGGGGGAGAAAGAGAAAGAGAAAGAGAGAAGGGGGGGGGGGGCAGAGACAGACGATAGAGAAAGAGAGAGAGAGAGAGAGAGAGGGGGGGGGGGGAGAGATAGAGAGATAGGATCTGAGAAAGATAAGAAGAGAACAAGAATAGGGAGAGACAGAGAGGATCAACAACTACAAAATTAATAGAAAAAGAGAAAGAGAGAGAGAGAGAGAGAGAGAGAGAAAGACAAGAGCTTGCACGTCACCATATCCGTGTTGATTTGCCATCGGCAATGATGCACGGTCACGCATGAGGGTAAGTAGTGTCAAACTGTGCAGCCATTAGGTACTCCCGTTCACAAGAAACCATATGGAATTCTTTCTTTGGAGCATATTTCGAGCTACAGAATTCCTCGATCTAAAATTAAACTCAATCATCAATATCTAGCTACGAACATATGATTCCCCCCCCCCCCCCCACAAAAGTGCAAGGAGAAAATGAGTGGAGAGCTCATATTTCTGCTGTCAGCATCAAAGTAGAGGCATTTTGCTGGCAAAATGGGCCTGAGATAGGGCTGTTAATTTTTGATTACTTACGGAGTGTGAGTCATGATGAGAGAGATGCCTGAATGATCACCTGACGTCCCTGAGGGAGGAGAAAGCAAAGGAGAGAGAAAGAGAGAATGAGATAGATTGACAATGTACTGAGCATGGCATTTCAGATTTATACAGAGGCAATGCATAAATGATGATCAACAAATCACTATTTTACAAAAGACAATACCGTATGGCCAATCCTGAAGAACTCAGTATTATCTCCCAGTCTCCCACAATTACAATCTACAAAGAAAATGTGTAATGTTGAACTAGTCATATAAACTAAATATACTGTAGCAATTTTCTATGCACAATATATTTAATACAAACTGATAATAAATATTTCTACAGATGGTTCAATAATTTAACATATTAAAATGAACAAATGTATACAAATTATTGTAAAAAGGTCGATAAAATTTGCCTTTGATCTGCTTCAAAGGAAACAAGTTGCAGTAAATAGATAGCGCTGCGTCAAATAGAAAAATTTGATGTTCTTTGTATCCTACATGTCTGATAAAAGATTGACTTTTATCATGAAACTACTGTACAGGTGTTCACAAAGAAATACATTTTAGGTACTTATTATAATTAACAAAATATTTTCTACTGTAGAGGAATGTGAGAAATAATTAAAGGGCTACTAACGAGGAAGTAAATACTGATATTGAATTGCTTTTAAAAGTTTTAACAGGAGCAGAAAGATTAGAAAATGAAACCAGTAAAAGTTTAAATAAAACCTGATTAATTTTTTTTTAAATTTCCATTCAATCAAACACATATTGGCAACTCTTTGATGATTCTTTCCTGATCCTTTATCATTTGCTCTGTACTAAACATTTTAATAACTCAAAGCTAAACTTTCAACCGTGTTTCACCATATTTTTCTCAAACCTTCATTAGCCTGTCTCTCTTAAATTTTCTTTATTTATTCAACAAAAGTTTATGTCCAAATGTGCTACCATTTAAACATGACATTATTATTATAATAATGCAGACATTCACAGTACCGGTACCCAAAATTTCCCCCAGGTTGTGCTTGCTCTAAGCGTTTACAGGCGATTTCAAAGAATTACTGAGCAAGAAATATATTTGCATTCATGGCTGAATTCATCAAGAAGTCTATGTTGCAGTACCTGCTATAACTAAGTATAAATGTATGTAAACAACATAATCTACAATTATAGAGAGAGAGAATAGAATCCATGATATTATTCATGGTGAATTTATTCATTGATGCGCTCCATTTATTTGTAATGGGTACTGAACAAAAATGTGATGGGTGAGAGAAAAGTTCAATGAACAAAATCCCTTGGGGAGAAGAAAATAGTTCAATTTTTATTTTCACTCCGAAAGGCAATTATCGGTCATGCATTTTAATTGGAGATGTGAAATTATCTGCTTGAATGTATTGCATACTGGTAATAATGAAGAAGTAGACCGAGGAAGAGGAAGAAGAGGAATAGGAAGAGGAAGAGGAAGAAGAAGAAGAAGAAGAATTTTTTGATAGATGACAGATGACAGATGAGTAACGAGATCCTACGGGAAGAGACAGGAGTTCATTTTTTAACGTGTAAATGAACCGTTACTGCGCTTAACAAAGGTCTTTAATGTATTCACTGAGGTCTGTGTTATAAGATACGGAAATGTGAAGCGTATAATAATAATAATAATAATAATCTTTTAAAGTCCACTCCAAATTTTATTAATTTAAACCGAAAATGGAAATTCTTTTTGCCCAATTAATCATGAGCCCGGCAGCCACTAAGCAGCGCCAGATCGACGTTGCTCTATCCCCTATTGTTGAACGCCAAACAAGGTAGCAGCAACTCCCGTCTTTTAACGTCTTTTGGTATGACGCGGCCGGGGTTCGAACCCACGACCTCCCGGTTGTGAGGCAGACGCTCTACTGACTGAGCTAACACACATGATTTTAAAAATGTAGAGGTTTTGAGCCACCATATCTGAACAAGGATTGAAATCATGAGGCTCAAAACTACATTGTATGGAGTTATGATATGGATTCATATAAAGTACCCAACGCCATGCAGTGTCTCAAAATTATTATCCTCCTCAATATACCGTACATTCACACATTAGGTGCATCATCTTCCTTCCCTTGAAAGTATTTCAACATATATTCACCAGGGAGCTGGAGAGTTTTTGTAATTTCTAGTTGAGGTCACAAATTCCTGGTAAAAATTGCTAATTCTGAAACTGGTTTGCTTCCAGGCACTTCATAAAAACCGCCCATAAAAGCTTCATGCCAGGCTTGTCAGCTAGTTCCATTCATGTTTTTCTATGAGTGATATACATAGACACTTTATTAATTCTGGGCTCCGTCTTACAAATGAATTGATATTAATTGCAACTTATTTGTGACTAATATCAATAGCAACTATGTACATAACAGTAACATAAGATATAGGGGACTGCAAACTTGCGATTGATTAGAGGACTTGCAATGGATCAATCGCAACTCTCTATAAAGACAGTTCCCTGGTGTTTGGTATTTCTTGAAATGAATTCACATTGCATGAAATCATGTCATGCTTGAGCTATACTTCCTTTACAGACTTCATGAGCCTACAGGGAAAATATATCACCCACAATTTTGTCCTTCCTGTTCCTTTAACATAACATCAAATGGGTATGCTCAGAGTAAATAGGCAGACATGACGTGCAAGGATCAAATTCATACAATGAGAGTTACTTGAATAGGAAGTTCTGCTCGACATATTTGTATATTCTTTTATTCAAATTGGCATGACAATGCTTTAGGTTAACACGACAGTCAGTAAACTTAAAGTTCAGGTCATGGTTTTCATTTTCAAAACTATAAGTTAAGCTGCAAGTTTACTTGCAATTATAAACCACAAGCCATCTTAAAGATTGGTGCAATAACTACAGGCCTTGGGTCCTGTGTGGACCTTCGTCACTTATATTTGATCATTGTTTAATTTGTTATGGTGTCGCAAGCTCAGAATTTAAAGGTAATACAAAGTTTTGGGAAATTTTGAAAATTGGGTGGATAGTGAATCTTTACAATTTTGATATATTTGGAAATTTTGGATGCCCCTGTGGATGTATTATAAGCACTAAAAAAATTAACCCCTAATATACTTCTGTTTTCGAAAAAAATTGAATATAAAAATTTACCGGTACTCCCGGTAAATTTTGATAAATTTCAAATAGCGCTTACGGCCGTACAATTGTAGCTGCGACCATGAAAATCTCAGAATATGTAGTTGTGATATATAATTTCCAAACGGGAATAGCTAATTGGTTGATTTTAATCAAGAAACATTGCTTCATAGCTAAATTAATATCTTGACCTTGAGCGGGAGCTATACAACATAAAGAGTTTATTATTTATAATTTCATAACTTTAGACTCGATTTCAACCGGGACAACAATCAATGAATATTGTAGGAATGCATATGCTTCCAATATGTTAATTTAAACAAATTCATGACCCCATACCAAAACTTTGTATTACCTTTAAACTAGGTTTGTCTTGGGTGAACATAGCTACACTGTATAATTGTAGACAGTGTTTGACATGAACAGGATATCAGGGTGAATTTCTGTAAGTACAGTGTTTATACCTGTTCACTATCCCTGCACAATTTGTATTTGCAAAGGCAGATACTGAATGGCTCATAGTGTGTATTTGTATGGATTGCATTCAATATTGAGACTGCTTGGTTGCTTACCCTTCTGATGGTAGAATTTAAAATCCTAAATGTAGAACCATACTTTAAAAACTACATTCACAGAAACATGAATCTTTTCTGCACATGTTCCAAGTCTATAATACTTAAATAGCAATACCGGTAGCCTATTTTTGTGTCATTATGTATAAAGAATGATATTTCTTGCACTGTACATGAAGTTTAATTCCTGGAGACAAATTTCCTGTACATACATCCACCCATGTAGCCTGCATATAAAGCCATCATTAAGTAGGGCCTACAAATAGCATAGTTGGCAAAATACAGTGTATAATGTAATGTAGATTCATTGCCAAAGTGTACTTTGCGGCAGAAGTTTTATCAGATTATCTCATAGAGCACCATATAGTTAGTTGTACAAGCATGTACATGTATATGTATGTACTGTAACTTTTAATTATAACAACTTGTCTTTTGTATTACACTGTTTTAATTAGTGTTTTTTCTCATTATTTACTAATATTCTTTTCAATACCAAATTTCACAATTTGTGAACCAATGTTGATTTTCAAGTAAAATGACGATGACTAAATACATCATATACAACTTTGGGCAGTAAGCGTCTGTGGCAGGGGAAAAGTGAAAAGAGAAAAGAGAAAAGAGAAAAGAAAAGAAAAAGGAAAATTAATTAAGTGTTCATTTACACTTATTCAATTTAGTATTTAAGATTTCCACAAATTATGACATAATCGGTATATTGCAATAGCATAGTGATGGCTGAATTCCAAGACATAACTAACGACAAGAAACTGGTTGCTAGAAAACAAGCAATTATCATACTCTAACATCTCTCACTGGGAGTAAGGTAAACTGATTTCTAATTCAAGAAACTGCTGGAAATAGATTGCAATTGGAGGCTTCTAGACTGTAGTAAAGTGCTATGTTACGAGAGTGAAATGGAGAACAAATGATTCTTGCATATAATGTAATTTGAGCCACTTGTGCATTAACCCAGCTACCCTACTGTCAAATATCCAGGAAATTCGCCAACATGTTCCTGACGAAAATTATCTACGATATGTGTACAAGTGTGGTATACAAAAATAGTTGATGAGATATTTTTATGTTTTTTTTGTCTAAAGCAGAAAAATAATTAGAAGATTTTTTTTCCCCTTGTCCACTCCTCACATGAAAGATGAGGTACTAAATAGCTGCAAACCTGCACATTATTATAAAAAAAAGATAATTGCAAAAAACAGCAATTATATTTTGATAATAACAAAGTCATACACATGATATTCAAATGTATTGATGATATCAACAAAATATTTTTGCTTGGTTCAAACACATAACAAATGCAAACAAAATAGATAGCACTTTCCTACAGTGTACATGTATTTTACAACTGCAAAAATATTATTTATAGGTCAGGTCTGTGATGGTTTGAATAGCTAAAATACATGAACATGAGTGCACGCTTCAGGCTCTGTCTCCTCTGTTCCAAAAGTTTCAAACACACAAAACAGCTGCAGAAGAAAGAAAAAACAGACTTGGCTGTTTCCAGACGTATCAATTTTCTGCAGGATTAGTGGTTAAAAGGTTAATACTAACCACTGGCTAAAAGTTACTTATCCAGCTGCATAATGTTTGAATCTGATGCATGTTCTATAAAAAAGAGACCATTGAATTGCCCAACAGCTTTTCTGATTTAAAAAAAAGGAAAGCAGATAGGTTCATTACTATGATCAATTCTAAGATAGATGAAGATAAATTAAATAATTTCATGAGTTGTTAAAGCCCCTCCAATGTGTTGGGAGCCCCCCCAAATATGATGGCAAAATTTCACTTAAATTGTTTCATAATGTGAAAGAGGATGTCATTTAAACACATTTCGGCAAGGATTTGATGTCGGAAGGTTGATGAAATAATACAAAATTTAGGTTTTCTGCGTACCGGTACAACAGAAAACCCAAATTATGTATTTTTTTAATATCAATATTTGTCTTCCAACGTTTTTTAACCCCATCCCCAAAAGTAGGCTTATTTATACTACATGTATGGTCCAGAAATCAGGATTTTACTAACAGAAAAACACAGTTCATTTTAACACCTTGCATGAGTCAATAACTGGAAATAAAAATAGATATATTTGTTATTTGAATACCAGACACCTTACAAACGCAAATTATACAGCCTTGACCGTATATTTTGGAAGGTGAGGCTATCTGTTTGTCATCATACTATTGTTGCAATACAAAGCACAGTTTTGAGGGGGCGTATCCGGGCCATTCCGGGGGCTGCCTATTCTATCGAGATGAAAATTTCAAGAATGTATCATAATGATAAGAATATTTCTTGCTTTGATCTACATTCAAGAGTTTAAAATGAAAACAGCCTCTGTATCAATCCCCGGCCCCCCCACTCAGTGTTATTTAGGGTACGCATATGCGTGTTCCAACCGACCCCCCCCCCCCTTTTCAGCACAAGTCTGGTGTGTAAAGTCAATACGGCTCGACCTTTTTCTTTTGTATACAAGCCTTTTTCAGCACCCCCCCTTTTCAGCAAAAGTCCGGTGTGTAAAGTCAATACGGGTCAACCTTTTTCTTTTGTTACGAAAAGGACATTTTGGCAACACGCATGGGGTCCGTCCGTTCTCAGAGTGGGGGGGGGGGGGGGGGGGGGGCCAGGTATCAATCCATCTCCTGAAAAAAGCAAAAGAAGGAAATGATTTGCAATTGCTTTGCATGATCAAATCAATCTCTGCTACATCTGGTTTTGGAAAATTGGAGCACATTTTACTATTTTAACGGGTTTCAGGCATAAATATGCACACAATCATTTTTTCTGTGTTTCGGTCCATACTCATTTCAGATTACAATGATGCCCTTAAGTATATGACAATCAATCTGGGGGCAAAAAAGGACATGTAGTCTGCAAAAACAGACTCTAATTTCACACTTGAACACAATTACATAAAGCCTTGAGAAAAGCCTAACTTGTCAGTCCCTGGTTGTGTCAAATAAGAGAGCAGTTACAATTAATTAAGGGCCTTTGGACTCTGGTGTCTGTACAGCTACATGTACATGTACATTGTACATGTAGTCTCCTTGTTCAGACCCTTTACATGTTCATGTAGGCATTGTGCCTGCAAACTAGAGCAAACACAAGCCGCTGCTCCGATCAATAACAATCAAACCGGTATTAGTACAATTATTGACTTGAAAACTCACAGAAATCAATGTCCTTGGTGTAATAATCACATGTGACATATACTTGTATATAGATTAACGCTCTCTGTGTCAATAATGCAACCACACAAATGGAGCAAAAAATTAATCAACAAGAGATTTTTGATCATGTTCATTTGTGCATATCTGCAGTGAACCGGTATTGCAGGGAGGGGGGGGGGGGGGGGGTAACATGCTCAGGGACATCTTGGAAGGGAAGATGGATGCTTAACGAGGAAGAGGAAGACCAAGCATTGAGATGGTGTCATATACTCTGTACTCGGTAGGTGACAGATCATATGACACAATGAAAAAGAAGGCTGAATATAGGGAGGGATGGAGAGAGGGATGGAGAAAGAACTAAAGAAGGCTCCGGTGTGGGGATCTGCCTTTGGCAGAACAGGTGAGAGGGACAGTGTACAGTATCATCATTACTGGTAACGCTAAAAATCAGAAGTAAAATTAAAATCGAGGTAAATTGAAATCACGAATTGAATACAAAAGTTCTGGGGTAGGGTAAATTACATACTAGACAACGTCCGACTACACTACATACAGGGTACATGACCTGAATTGTTTGCTAATTCTACGAGCGGTTATACAGGTACATAGAGAATTTTGGAAAGTCATATTATTAAGTTTCTTCCAAAGTATTTCAATGATTAATTTGTAAAACAAAACAAAAATTGGAAATAGGAAGCTCTTGCAATTTGTAAATGAGAATTATTTTCACAGAAACCTACCGATATGTGAATTTCGAAAATTCTTAATGTTTACATTGTAAATCACTCACAAAATCACTTACAGAATGAAATTCTTAACATTAATTTGTTTGCTAATTCTACGATCGGTTATACAGGTACATAGAGAATTTTGGAAAGTCATATTATTAAGTTTCTTCCAAAGTATTTCAATGATTAATTTGTAAAACAAAACAAAAATTGGAAATAGGAAGCTCTTGCAATTTGTAAATGAGAATTATTTTCACAGAAACCTACCGATATGTGAATTTCGAAAATTCTTAATGTTTACATTGTAAATCACTCACAAAATCACTTACAGAATGAAATTCTTAACATCAATTTAAAACTCAAAATCCTGACATATTCAGGTGCTACAGCATTTTGAATAGTTTTCTTCTTAATATTTTATGTGTGCACACCCAGTCCGACTAGGTGAGACGTATTATTTTCAGTTTCAGATCCACTGGGTACAATTTGAATTGAGTTGATTTGAGTACCGTACATGTACAATCAAAGTTACCTTTAACTTATAACTCAAATTGTTCATCCGACGACGAATAGAATTTTAAATATTTGGTTAACACACAAACATATATATTCCAACCCAAATTATCTCAAGGTCAGTATCCAATGGGTTGAAATACATATTTGGGAATAGTCATATTAAACTGTAATCATGCAACCGTATGATTGATTGCTATGAAAATAAGACCTAGGCACCTGTTTGAGTAGTGAGATTTAATAGTCAATTGCACTTCACAGTTTGCTTTGTGACACCTGTGGAGTATTAAAAAGGGCTTATAGTTATACACACTTGAGAGAGAGGATGAAGGACAAACAAAAGAGTAGATTTGTGAGGGTGGGCTAGTAAGTAGTATGCATATTTGTGTGACTGAAGTATGTGACAAATAAAATTGCAATTTAAGCAGGGGGTGGAGGTAATAATGATGATATTTTGCAATAATTATAATAATGATAATAATATTAATACTACTACTTTTACTAGTACTAGTACTACTAAATTCATAATAATATTGCTCTTATCCAAACTGCTTCCCAACTGAACAAATAATGCAAGGTGCACCCTCCCTCCATCCTCCCCTCCCCCCTCCCTCTCTTGTTGGACAAGAAGCCCTGTGGCATGTTTATGGTACATAATTACTTCGCTGGTCTGAATCAAGCTAGTTGACTGTATGAAGGGGGAGAGTTGGATATTTCATATTTTGAAGGGTATGGCGCTCGACATGTCTGACATTTAAGCATGAAATGCATAAAGAAGAAAGAACAATAGCCCAAGTCACACAGCTAAACAAACTCCAACGCAATCGATAAGCAGCAAAATCTTGGCTATCTGGGGTAATGTAAACGGTGGGTCAATCTTTTGTCAAACTGGTGTCAGTCTCGTGGGTGTGACGAGACCAAGGGTAAAAAGCTCTACATTGTAATGCACCTGTACTGCTATTCAAATATTCTTTGCTGGCGGTAAAGGATTGAGTGGTTTTACATTTCAAGTACATTATCTGAAAGCTGCTGTTCCCTAGATGTATGAATGAAGTCAAAACTTGTAAAGGCTACCAAAGGCAACAGAAATCAAAACATGGCCACTATAGTCTGGTGATAGGCTCAACAATGCTTATTTCTTCCTAAACAAAGAAAATATACTTGGTCACTAAAGAGAAAAGACCACTATAGAGGTGGTCCGGCTGCATGGGTTTATTAATTAACTCTTTATTCACTATGGATTGAAACTCTAGACAGTCGCACTGCTTGCAGTGCCATTGCATGTTTGACAATAGTCGGCTCTGGCAGTCCAATGTTTATCTACATGTATCATTGGATCCTGCATAAAAAATGTATTCGTTTTTGATTGGTTGATAGCTCTTCACATGACCATAAATGGTCAAATACAAATACACATAGTTTTTAATGCCTCCAGCAGGCAACTCCCCGGTGTCACGCTGCGCAATCTCAATGAGTAGCAGTCTAATTATTAAGCTGCGCTGCACTACTGCTCTGTTTTTATGCAGGATATAAAACAAATATATACCTCAGGCCTTAAATTTCGTCATTTTTAGGGCAAGGCCAGTTTGGCCTCGAGTACCTCATATTTTAAGGGCACCAAGGCCAAAATATTTTTACAAAAAGGGCATCGAGGCCAAAATATTTTACAAAAAGGGCATCGAGTATGAGGCCAAAAAAATTGATTCTACTTTTGTTAGATGTCATGTGTATTTTATGAAACTTGTGTGGGATCAATTTCCCATGACTTTTAGCACCAGCTTCTTCACAGAATGTATAGAGGTCTACGGTACATACAAACAAGGCGGCGGCCCGCAAGCCTTAGATTTAGCAGCCAGGAGCAAGGGGCAATTTTTTTTTAAGTCGCCCTTTGCCATAGGAATTTACCAGAGCAAGGGGCAATTTTCCAAAAACAGATAGTCTAGGCCCCTTATCTAATCATAAGTTCAAAGAGAGTTGTTAATTTCATAATGTGAATAGATCGAACGATCAATTTAATAACTTTTTAATCTTAACAATATGAACAGGAAAGATTGATTAAGAACATTAAACTTGCACATTAAACAGTATTCTAAAGTAACTAAAAATATTGATGAGCAAATGAATAAATAAATTGTCAATTTCACAAACATCGAAAGTCAGAAGGACTTGGCAAGTTTACCGGGCCGGGTATCCCAAATCAAAATCGCACCTCACACACAAACCTTCCGCCACTCTCTCGGTAGTAGGAGCAAATTTGAAGAAATTATCTTTTTAACTGTTGTATAGAAAGGTCTAACGTTAGATAGGCCTAACTAATGAAATAAGATGTAAAAATGTCCTTATAGACATTCGACAGCTGAAAGTGACACGCTCAGCTCAGTTGCGTAACGTGCATTCACGAAACCAAAATCGTTCCTCGCACACACACTCTCGCCACTTTTGGTGGGAAGCTGTCGGGCTGGAAGTTTGCCAGCGAAACCGATGCACCCTCGGAGACTCGCAGCGCGTAATTTTACCGGGACTCGAAACGTTCGTCTTGGGAGGCTGGCGGGGTAGCTTTTTGAAGCGAGGTCGGCTGGTGGCAAAATGAGAGTAATTACGATCGAGAACATCGTAGGTGTTCTTAACTTATTAATAAGATAATTCTAAATTCTATTTGAGATAAAATAATAAACTAGACCTACAAACAAACCTCGACAGATCTCTAATGACTATTTGAATGCTTGTTTATTTCTCCATTTGACGATTTGTTTTCTTGATCCTGGCCTTTGATTTGTACGTACGTGCGTGCGTCAACAACATGCACCATATGAATATCATGCGATCGCATGAACGTACGTGCGCTAGCGCATTGCCTATATAATAACAAAGGGCGCATTTTCACGGCACTTGCGCCTTATTAAAGCACTAAATACGAAGCTAGAAGAGAGCTCGTGGGCGGCAAACTGTTCGTGATTCGTGTATTTTTTCTGTTCTAATAATTTATGGGCGCATTTTCACGGAAAACACTTGCGCCTTGCCGTCTAGTTTTAAGCGCAATTGGTGGTTTTATGTGCGCAAATTTAAAAAAAAAAGGGCACGTCCAGTTGGAAAAAAGGCACGTCGGCCAGTTTGAAAAAAAGGGCACGGCCTTTTTGGCCGTGAATTTATCTTTTTTTGGGAGGGCACCGCGGCCAGTCATAGGGGCATCGACGGCCTGGCCGTCGATGGCCGTCGATTAATTTAAGGCCTGATACCTTGTCTTCTTTTTGAGGTACTGGCTAAAACTATGGGCCTCGCACAGTGACTCCAATAATACCATTGGAGTCAACTCTTGCCCAAAGTTTTTACCAGAACCTCTCAAGACAGTGTACATTTGTATAATATACCAAGGAAGTAAAAGAGTTCAAGATAAGAATGAGAATGCATACGATTCATTACCTTTTAAATGGTCCAGTTTGTCTCCGTAGTGCATCTGAATCATGATATAGTTGATGCCGCTAGCCCCGCCCACATGGAAACCAACACCTGGTGATAAGAAAAGTAAGAGAACAAAATTGAATGAATGTGTCTTTGACTTAGATGTAATTTTAGTTCGGAAATAATCAAATGCAGTAAACATGTTTTTTAATAGAAAAAAGTATACCGGTATGGCACGTAAAGAGTGTGAGTATAGCAGTGAACTAAACAAATAAATGTACATGTACATATAATTTGACAATTCAGAATGACAGTTTCTGTTTATAAAACCTAATCAAGATATTATACAGAAGCAGATCTAGAGGGGTGTTGGGGGGGGGGGGGGGCTTGCCTTCTCCCTCCTCCCCCAATTTTTTTGTGTGAAGCGCATGTAAATAATAAATGCAAGAACCCTAAACTCCCATCATCCCAAAATGATTTTTTATTTAGTACCATTCCTGATAGTACAGGCATACTATTTACCAGTTCTACATCCTTTTTTCTTTCTTCCTCCCTCTCTCTCTTTCTTTTACTTTCTTTCTCTCTCTCTCTCTTTCTATTTTTCTTTTCCTCATTTTCTGTTATAGCAGGTGGATGTGTACCCCACGTGTCAATGTCCCCTATAGCTATGCCACTGTGAAAGATGCCGGAGAGGAAGAGAGAGGACTAAATTAGTCAAGAAAACTGTGATGAGGACTCATTCTAGTCCCCCCCCCCCCCCCCCCCCCCCCCCCCCCCCCCCCCCTTAATCAAGATGCAGGGCAAATTCTGATGAAAAATGCATGGGAATAAAAGCAGCATAATCAATATGCAAGAAATTGGAGTAACCTTGGACGGGTAATCTAATACTCATTTACATCTGCTCACTGGGTACATACAAAGATGCTGGTGCTCACTACTGCTGATCTCCTGTGAAGACTGAAGTATATAGTTAACATGTACCTGTATGTAAACAGAGCCTAGAGGAAAATGTGCTCTCCATATGGCATCCTTCTGTGCAAGGGTTAGTTTTTCAATTTTCAGGCACAAACCCTTGCAAGTTGCAGTACATGTGCATGTAAGAAGAGTGTCTGAACTACATTGTAAGAGACTATGTAGACTACATAGTCTACTGCACCTGATCAACTCTGTACTATAGCTGCTCCTGATAGAGCTCAAAACTGCGTGGAATTGTAATTTAAGTATCAAATTAAGGTCCGGGGCGGCAGACTAATACACTGCAGTGTAGCTTCCATGGACATGTACTGAATGCAATAAGGATTCTGCAGAGCTCGGAGCGAGCTTGCTTGCTTCCACTCAATGCTTTCATCAACGTAGGAGGTCATGAAGAAAGCAAAATGTGCCATATTGGATCTCACATTACTTGTAAATTGGTCATAAGTTGTTCATGGCCACAGAGTATTAATAATCTGAGTGGATAAATAATATTGGATTGTGTCTTTTTCCTAACACTATCTTTTATCATCTCAGGGTGCAATATGCAGCATATGGTTGAAATTGAAATATATATTTTTTAAAAATCTCTATCTCTCTCTCTCTCCATCCCCTTCGCTTTCGAGGTTATTCTGTTTTAACATTACACCTACCTTATGATAATGTTTATATAATATGGACTGGCCTTGAGGGAGATACCACATAATATTTCCCAAACTAGATTCATATTGCCCCGAGTCAAAGACGAGGGCAATATGGTTCTTGTGAGGGAAATATACGTAGTATCTCCCGAAAGTTAAGCCAGTCAATATTGTTATTATTATCTAAATCAGACATCTAGAGCAAATACAAACATGACAATCTCAAAGAACTGAACAAGCTTTGTCAAACCAGCACTGTGCATCCAGCTGCTTGACAATTTGATGTGATTATTACGTCACAATAGACTACGCGCAAAGTGCGCAGGTTCTCGTACGCATAATAGATGCGCGATGAAAATGACAAAATACGGCGCGGTGAATATGGTTTTATATTTCATGCTTTTTTAACACGTAAAGTCCATAGGCTTTTTGATGAAAGGTAAATATGGTCTCATATTCTCCGATTAGCCCTTTTAGGATTACCAGCAAGCGTAATATGATTTTGTAAAACCACTGCTCAGATGTCTGATATGGGTAATAATCATTAATGTATGTATGTACATGTATGTATCACTGTCCACTCTACAATATCTCCTTTCATGATCTCAATATTTGTCTTTTAGGCAACTGTGAACTACTGTCATTTCAAAAAAGACTTTAAAATTTACTACCAAATGTGTACCTACAAATATTCTATTTCAATTTCTTGAAACATAGTTGTTGAGCATCTCTCTAAGGTTAGTATGTTGCTTAGCTTAGGATAGTACAGGGCTAATAAATCTGAGTGTATATAAAAAGCATAATAGAGACTGGGACCCTTTCTCACCTTGAGGGATATCAGGAGACGCTGCATCCCTTGCCCAGCCGAATAAGATGTTGCTCTTCCCTAAACATGGACTCCCATGACAGGCACTGGAGACGGAAATAAAGGTCAAGAAATGTTCTCATTAGCACACTACACTACATGTAAGGCATGATAATGTACATTACAGGGTAGTTACATTATGAACATTAGTCCTGCCATCAACAAATTTATATAGTGTGAAGATCAGAAAATGGTTAAATTGTGCATCGATCTACCTGTATCTTGAACACAAATTAGCCTACATACTGTAAGAGGTTTCCAGAAAAAAACAATTACTGTATGGATAAAGTACACTGTAATTTAAATGTAAAATATCGCTAATAACATGAAGATATGGAACAATGTCGGTACATGAACATGTAGGTTAAAATATATCTCAAAACTAACCTCTTCTGTTAATAATATAATTGTAAAGCCCATTTGAACTTTTGAACATATGGAAAATGTGCTATATAAATACATTATTACATTATTATTATTATTATTTTTTCTTTTGTTGAAATAATAAATATAATGATGTCAGTATAGCAAGGATAGGATGAGACATTGTACTTACCCAACTGTCTCTTCATTGTTGGGTATATCTGTACATCCATATACAAGCATATGATGAATAGTTTTCATCGATGCTCTGGGCTCAAAATTTACTGCAAAAAGAAACGATGTACAAAACATTTATTAGAGATAGTGAAGAGAATTGAACACTTTAGTACGTACATGTAGGTTGTAGATATGTACATCCAAAAATAAAATATGGTAATTTCTTTTACTACATGTACATGTAGCATAGCCTCATACAAATTGACTTTATTGAATACTTTCACCCTGGAGTTTAAAAACAATTTATTTATCTATATTCTACTGAAGACTAATAGAGCTCATACAGCAATGTATTTCAACCTTGGGATTGTGATAATCGAAACAACACTCAACAACAATTTAAATTGACAAGTGGTAATGGGAGAAGCGTGGGATCGTATGAGGAGCAAAGGATGAGGAGCAGAGGATGAGGAGCAGAGGATGAGGAGCAGAGGATGAGGAGCAGAGGATGAGGAGCAGAGGATGAGGAGCAGAGGATGAGGAGCAGAGGATGAGGAGCAGAGGATGAGGTTGGGTTGTAAAGTAGAACACAACTCACCAATATATGCATCTCTGAGAGGAGCAGCTTC
Organism: Strongylocentrotus purpuratus; assembly: GCF_000002235.5. Classification (NCBI taxonomy): domain Eukaryota; kingdom Metazoa; phylum Echinodermata; class Echinoidea; order Camarodonta; family Strongylocentrotidae; genus Strongylocentrotus; species Strongylocentrotus purpuratus. The sequence goes on along the minus strand of NW_022145615.1, from coordinate 17,124,255 downwards.
AGCATAGCACAAGTATTCTTCAGGCTGCATAAAAGGAAATACAGATACAGATGTACATGTAAATAAATAAACATGACAAGAAATACATGAGTAAATTTTAAAAAAGAAAGAAAGAAATGAATACGTACATCTTTCTTATTTTCACTCTCTGCATGATAGAAACCTACTAAAATATATCCTCCATCTAAAATTCATTGGGATTTCAGGAGATGTCAAATTACAAATGTCAACCCATTCATAAATATCTTAATTGTTCTCATCAGTAGGAGGTGCACATGTAGGCTGATAGCAAACACTTAATTCCTTCTTGCCAATTTGCCTGTCTTCTTTACTGAGGTTTACGATTGGGCTTGGAAGTACAGTGTACGTACATGTTTGATCATGAACAAGAACTATCATAAACATGTACATGTACTGTACATGTAAGAGATAAAACTCAATAAAGCTGTATTGTACTACATGTAGTTGTGGTATTTCTGTAATTCTAACATTTAGATACAGGTAGACACTTTTACGAACCTTACACTGTACCTGTACTTTATGTACATGTATGTTTGAATGATTTTCTGATAAATAAAAGCAAGCTACTGTACCTACATGTACATGTAAATGAAAGAAAATGATCACAAACATGTATAATGCTCTATTATACAGTCACTGTGTTATTATACTGACAGAAAACCATTACACAGTGTACTGTAGTTTTCAACTATTCATAAATGTGGGTCCCTATTTATGATTATTAATTTGCATTTTTTGGTGGTCCTGACCATACAAACACTGTATTTACTTTGTATACAGTGTACATACTTTTATGTATTCTATTTTCTATTATATGTTTTGCTTTTACATGTACAGTATACACTGCACTTCAATAAATCAAGTTATAAGATTGATCACACGCTGAAATATATGATCAGTTCTCACTATCACTATCACTGTACCTGTATTTACATACATGTACATGTACATGTACAGGGTGGTGTGTACATGTAGGCCTAAAACAGAACACATTCAACATTTTTATCTCACATTGACCATTGACACAACAAATTTAGCTAAAAACATAATTTTCATTTTCAAATGAGTCACTAAGAGTGGCATATTGCTGCAAAACTGATGAAATCAATAATCATATGGTAGTAATGATGTTCTCATAAACCCATCTCAAGAACACTACCAGGTCGACTGACCATTACGGATGGGTTGTCATGGTGATTCATGACATCATTGTTGTATCCTTTTCCCTGTTGTTTGCTCTCTGCGGTTGGGTATACATGTAAATGTGCAAGTGTGTATGTGTACGGGGTGGCCACGATACCATTGATATGAAATACTGAAGGCATGGTCAATCACAGAAGCTAGGGTGTACATTGTAATTGAGTAGACCCGATACCAAATGGGATTACATACGGGTATGAATGGCTGATTAATCAGAGGCAATAAGAGTTATTTTCATCTCCTCAGAGCCTTATTTAGCTCACAGCCCTTGGCTCTGAGTAACACTGTGTTGAAATGAATACTAAAATGCCCTATTGGCACTCTGGAAGACAATATTAACCAATTAATTTACCTCCATTCTTAACGTTAATAACAAAACACAGAGAAAAAGAAGCTGGAATTCAGAAATACAACAACAAAAACATGCAAATATATGTACATGTATATGTATATTGTAATAGAACTGTTTAATGGTAATATTCAACTTTACACAAGTTAAAAAATCAGTCTGTATACGGTTATGGGAAGCATCAAGCCTTTGATGTTTGAATAAAAAAATTGGGATTTGGGTATTAATTCGGTCTTTGCAGATCCAAATAACATCCCTAACAAAATAAATCATGCCACACATATCAAATATCAAAGAACATTTGTGCGCGCGAGTGTGTGTGTGTGAATTTGCTTCTGCAAAGAGCCTAGGAAGTGCATCTTATTTGATACATTTAATTCATTCTCTCACTTTAATACATCACATAAGCAACTTTGGCGCAAGTCAATTTTTGCACTCTTGCAAACAATGCCTCCTGTTCATTCAAGCATGAACACATACTTGTACCACACAAAAATGATATGAAATGATTTGGTATAAAACACTCTATCATAAGATGTATAATAATTTACTGTTCATAGATGATCTTTAATATACACTGTAATTAGCAATTTTCTAGGTCTAAACTTTTTTTTGACTCACACGGTATAGGGAAATTCTATTTCAAATATGAAACTACTGTACAGCTCCTCTCCCTGTCAGCGATTGTCGATCTTACATGTACTGTACAATGATATAACCAGATGCTCTTTGGATCGTTAGTTTATAATCCATTCAGATCTACTGCAGATTACCTAATTCATCTGCAGTGACAAATTCCAGTACATACATGTACATTATAGTATTGATTTGTCTATCACTACAATACACCTAAAAATATCACTTTCTTATCAATCAAGAAATTATGGGATAGCAATTTTTCATTGAAACTACATGTACACTGTACATGCATGTAGAACACTGTAAAAACCAGAAAATGCAAGGCATGAACAAATTCCACAAACAGTTATTTTCACAGCGACAAACTCTACACTAATTAGCAAAATTTGGTTTTCTGAATTAATCATTTTGCACCATGGAAGTTTCTAATTTTTCAGTACCAGTTCATTGAATTTTATTTCCCATTCACACAAAATTCATGTCTCTCTGTATTGGACAGTTTAATTGACATTATACACACAGGAGATCTTCACATTTGTTTACTGTAACAAAACATAAAAGCCCTTTTCTATTTACCCTATCACCTGAAAACAAACATTGCAGACTGGTGTCTCAATGAGACAAGTTATTCCAAACAATAGAATGTTTATATAACTGTAGTCCTGGGCCAAACTTATTTGCGATGCCTATCAATTGCAATTATGTACATACACTGTAAGAGATACATTTAGGAGACCGCAAAGTGCAAACATACATGTACATACTTGTAAGGTTTACTGGAGGACTTGCGGGGTCCCAGATTTGCATTTCTGCATACAGAAATGTATGTAGTTAAAGAGCAATTAAATGTAAATATGTACAGTATATAACAATTGTGGTATCCCGTGCTTTAAGCTATATCAGATTATTAAATGAACGTTTTTAACAATTCCATTCACCTATTTCTTGTAAATGATCGAGGATGATTCTTGAGTGATCAGTTATTTCATAGGGATACCAACTAATTTGTATTTTACCTGTTTATATGCTTGTGTATTTATCTACAGGTGTATTTTGTGTTTGATGCTGTTATTTGTTTTATTATTTCCAAACAGGGCCTCATGGAAGACCACCAAATTGGTAATATGTGCCACCCTGTATAAATTTCAGAAATAAATAAATAAATAAATGAAATACATGTGATTATAAGAACAAAATAAAAGAAAGTATTCTGGAATCAAACGGACAAACCGCATCACTTACCCAGGGATGTAGTTTACACTGTACATAATGTGCATTGTACATGCATATACATTGAGCACACACTCTATATCTGGCAACGGAAACATTTCAAGTGCTTTTTTTAATGAACTTCAGACAACTGAGCCCCAATTCACAGTGGAATTAATGGCCAAGATATTACATGTTAAATGTATTGTATGTATATACACACTGTATATTCATTTATGCAATATGTATCTTCTCAACAATATCAAGGGAAAATGATAATGAAAAAACAAATGTCATTCCTACATAATTTATATTATTCCTGGAGAAATCAGTACTATAAACTCTAAAGCATAGAACAGGCTAACATACATGTACATGTACATGTACATGTACGTGGGATGATCATAAAAATGATAATTTTTATAATGTGATCATTTTCTAGATATTTATATTTTTCTAAAAATGGATCGACTGGAGATGTGTGCTTTTTCTATTGAAAAGTAGGATGTGGCCCATTTACAATATGTGTGAGTTTTCTATGATTTTCAACACACAAAACTGACAGAAGTCTCCTACTATATTTTCAATTATGAAAAGCCTACTCCTGTATTTTAATTAAATGTATGCATACAAGTGATACAACAGTTTATAAAACCTGTATTCAATCATCATTTTTGTGCCAAAGGGACATTACAGTTTTAATAGTTTCTCATGTTTTAGGGAATTTTAAGCATCAATCTTCAGTGGCAGAGGCATACAAATCTCTTTTCTCCACAAAATTAAAAATGAACAGTTTTGTGTTTAAGATACAAAAATGGAATTGTCCTCAAACTAAAGAATAAATGATTGGAGAATAGAGAGAGAAACACATGTGTTTACCAAACTTAAATATCTGTATGTATGAAATCATTATATGAAAGACTACTTATAATAATAAGCATGAATATATTGCAAGTTTTTGAAACTATTGAGGGAATAAACCTGACCCACCCTTTCTTGCAATCCTCAAAATTTATTCACCACTTTTCTCAAAGACATTACCCGTTGATGAAAAATACTTACCGTTTTTGGTTTAACTCCTGGCATGAGAATATCCATTGTAAAGTAATCATTATCCTGTCTTGCATACTGTGTCCTACTCCTTGAAATAGGCTGGTAGTAGTACCTCGCTTCAGACAATGAAAACAAGTTCCACAACATCACAAATACCACACGGAGGAGAAAATAGACAGAGGCCATCGTGGTGTGTTTCGTTTCCTCTGAGTCAAGATCGGGTAATTCTGGATTTATGGATGCTTTCTTAAGTATTCGAATCGGCACGGCCTTATCAGGATGATATTTGGTTTGACGTACTGTTACACATTCAGATCACAAGAGAAGGAGAAGTTGATTGTTTACACAATTATAAAAACTATGAAAAATCAGTTGGAATATAGCAGTGTGGTCGATGATTGGTCTCTCAATTGGAAAGTTTGGAATTAGTGTTTGGAATCAGTGGAACAATCCAGTACATTATCAAGCTTTTTCTTAGTTTTACCAGTAGTTTTAACCCTTCCAGTTCATTAGATTCAAATGATTTCTGTCATGCAAGTTTTTTTTTTCCTCACGGGTCCGGAAAGACTCCTGATGTTAGTGAATCCGAGTTCTGCTTTCTGCTTCCTGTGGATTCATGAAGGTCAGACATCTACAACCTCATATTCAAGGCACGGTTTTCATTCCAGTGCACGACCTGAAAGAAAAATGTAGAAAAAAGTGATAAAAATTCTGAACTTTTGAATTTCTAATAAACTCTCAAAAAGACAGGAAAAAAGACATAAAAGGTCATGTTACGAAAAGCAGTGGAAATCGTTCTCTTTCAAGTTTCAATAATAAAAATACTTTGAAAGGGAAGGGTAGAAAGAGGAAATCAGTTTTTTCTTCTTTCTAAAGAGCAGTGTACAAGAGATCATTTGAGGTCAAGGGAAATGGTTCCATGAATTCATTGTTATGCCTCAGTCACACCTTTGCGTATTTGGCTTGCGCACTGTCGCGTATTTAATTTTTTGGCTAGCCGTTTTGTCATTTTAGGAAATTAATTCGCCTGTTTTTGCATTTCAGTTAGAAATACTTGTAACATCACAAACTCCTGTAAAAGGTCAGCATTTTTGTATTTGTAAATCGCACCTTGGCTAATCATCATCATGAACACTCGGAAGGTAAGCAAATCGCTATTACTCCGGTATCAAAATCTGATATTTTTAATTAAATCCTTGACTTATTCCAAAGTGCTTTGTTTGACTACGAGAAGAAAGAAAAGTCCAGTAGTGAACTACGAGGCCAGTGTGGGATGTTCGTCGGATATGGGAACGGGGGATTTCGTAAATATTTTATGTTTGTTTACCTGCCTCTTCACGAAGGGGTATGGGTGATATCAATATCATATTTCACATTATCCCCAAGCCCTAGATCTAGTCAAGTAATAAGGATAGGTTTAAGGTATGGCCTACGGTACATCACTAACGGTATGTGTCTTTGTCGACAATGGCGATGAAATTTGACAATTATTGGATGAGTCGAAGACCAGTCCAATATCATAGCGAGAGCAATATTTTTATAGTATCACACAAAAAACAAAGCCATAGAATATTGTTATTATCTATATCAAGCTGACTAGCGAAATAACAAAATTATACTCGATAATCAAGCAATAAGTTGAAATTCCTGGATGACAGAGCAATGCAAAAACAATATTGATTTGTCATCCGGGTACCCCCAGTACCGGCAATACCACTTCACTTGAATGGAAGCCTAGATCTAGACTAGTTTTAAATTATGTTGGTGATCTTGTATAATACAGCTGATCTATACATATTTATTCAATAAAAGAAAGAAAAACCTAAAACGTACACAACACAACAAGCTGATGAATGAACTGTATTACTAGTCTAGAGCTCCGTCCTACAGCTGATCGAACTGACTGACATGTTGACATTTCAACTGCACTCAATGGACAATACACGCAACGAACTGAGCCGACTGTGTCAAGCAAGAAACCTCGCAAACAGATGTTCGCATTTCCATCAATTTTCTCACACTTCTCTTCAAGTTTTCACACTTTAGTGGTATAAACGCACATTAACTTGTACGATACTCGTCGAAAAGTTATCAGAAAGCAAGAAATAGAGTTTAATACCAATTTTATATCGTTATTTACCTCGCCAGCTTCCACAAATTGCACCCGCATCTACATCATAAACATCGCATCTTGGTGGATTCCGCACGAAAAAAATTATGCACGATAAATAACACTTTCACAAGAGTCGAAGAAGGCTGCCAACTAAAAATAAAATGAGGGCGACATACCGATATCTCATACCATCAATATTGCTATTATTTCTTCGGGAGCAGTGCTACTCGTATCCGAAAGAATAAGAACGTCATTGCATGCAGTTTAGAAAAAGTTTCAGTAGGAGAAAATTGGAATAATATAAATAGGATTCATGTATATTGATCATGCAATACGTGATATCATAAGTTTGAATAACACAGTGTGTGTACATAACAACATGGATATGTAAATTGTACAATTTAAAAGTACTTGAAATCTTGCGAACAACTTTTCTCCCCCATTGTGGTACGGTATGTCACTGAAACAGCTCCCGTAGGAATTTTGTGTCAAAATTGATTTTGTTTTTGTTGCATTTTTGGATTCATTGGGGTCCAAGCTATCAGAAATTGATGGGGTTCAAATTTTCCCGAAGACACCAAATTTCCCTATTGCGCTTTATATAAGCCATTTTGGCGCCCAATATGGACCCGTAGAAGTGAAGGAGGGGTCTGAAAATTTGAACCCCATCGTTTTGGGCCAATTGGGACCCTTTTGAAGCCAAAACAGCAACAAAAAAAAAACAAAAACAAAAAAAAAACAATTTTGGCAAAAAAATCCTACGGGATTACATACCATACCGCACTAATTATTGGATTGTAAAATGTATAGTTTGAAATGAAATTCCAAACAGACAACATTCCTTAGGATTAGTGGGGTCCATGGCATGAAATAATGAGTTCTGTAAAGACGTCATTTACTCATTGCATCGTTTTAACCAAACGCTTGAAACACATTGGCAGTAAAGATGTCTAATTGAGTTTTTGGCTGGCCCTATCTATGCCGAATACATGCAGGCGGAGTTCAATATGTTCAATTATGTTGTTTTTTAATAATGGAGCTATATTGCTTGATTGATTGTTCAAATGTTCAAAACGTCTTTTCATCACTCTTCTAACATGTTTTTATGAATATGGTGTTATGTCAATGTGATGATTTTTTTCGGGGAGGGGGGGGGGGGGGGGGGGTCTCGTCATCAAAAACCCTCAAATGTGCAGTCTAGTGCCTCTCTAAATAAGTAACGTGTGCAATCAACGTTAAGAAGGGCCGGGAAACGATAACATTGTTTTTTTTTTTTTAGTACCCTTCCACATGGTTTCTTTAGTATATACATATTTTATAGAAAAGGGTTATATTGAGTATACAAAAAATACAAAGTATCAAACAAAACATAAGTCGGCCATACAACGGCACACAAAATGATATGCATATATAATATAACAAAATGTAGTTTGAATTCTAATAGTATAGCTAACATTATTACGATGAAAATAAACAATTTTTACATATATTACAGGATGTTTTTTTCTTTAAAATGTGCATTATTTTTTCCATATCATAACACGATATGAACGACAGAGTTGTTTAAGTACCGCAACCAGAATATTGCTTGATCCAACATCATACAATTTCTAACCAACATTATGAAATCAACCATCTTCGCAAGCACCGTCACTCCTTCGCCTTTTTAAAAGTTGAGTTAACACTTAAGCTTTAAATTCATGTGTGACAGAGTCATCCTGAACATTTTGTTAATGGATAGACACTCGTAAAAGAATTGGACAAGAATAAATAACAATTTTTCAGCCAACACTTGCAACATAATTATACTGACCGGTAAACTGTGGGTTCAGATTTAAATAACTTATTGTGTCATTTAGATGTTATGGTTTTTGTTTGACAAATTACATTGCTTTTCACAATCACATTTTGAATACTTAACTCTCAGTTTGCTCAATGTTATTAGTTATATTTCTGTTGGTTGTTGTCCGACTAATCTTACCCCATAAAATAGCCAATTGGTATTTTGCCAATTACTGTTTATGAAGTGAATTACGGAATACCCAACTATTTCACTCAACCTTTTATTTTGCCAACTCAATGACGTTATTATGTATTTTAACGAGCAATGGGTAGCATGACATCCATCAAACCCCTGAAAAATAAGTTACTCATTGCTAGTTCTTCCCAACATTTGGTTAAAATTTACCCAACTCATAATAATTTAGAGGTTTTTATATTAAGTCACTCGACTGTCGATCACAAGGCACGGGGTTCAAATCCCAGCCCTGAACTAACGTCATTTTGCAAGACGTTAAACCACATTTGTCACTCTCCATGCACCCAGGTGTTAAACGGGCACCTGGCTGGAATGCTCCCCAGGTGAAGAATGTGCATACAATGTGTGCGGGCATACCTGAATCCGATGAACGATGAATATAAACAGCGCTTAAAGACATTGTCAATGTATAAAGCGCCCTATAATACCAGTATATTATTTTTATCATTCGAATGCTATGTTCTTTGGCAAATTTTGCCCATTTGTCTGTTCCTTTCCTTAACCTGGGTCAAAAAGACTAGTATGGAACAGTTTTCTACTATTATTCATTCAAATCTGTCCATCTATCTCCTTGTGCCTAACCTAACCGAACCTATCTCATCCTAACCTACACAGTTATCATTTTTCTTAACCTTTCCTACACATTCATTCATGTAAAATTCAAACTGTTATAAATGCACTCTAAATAATACAAAATATGACATGTTTGCTCATAGTTAGTAAATTGACCCAAATTGACCCAATCCAAACTATTTAAAAATCATGATAGTTGATCGTCGACTTTGCAGTGAGTAATTTTACCCGACTAATGGTTCAGTACATCCGATGCCCATTTTCCCATTGTATTTCCCAGTATTTGGAGAAAATGCGGGTTTTCTTTTTAACGCTCTACTTAATTTTACCTACTCCCCCCCCCCCATTAAATATCTACATGGTTTGGGATGATAACCCAACCGTTGGACAAGATTTTGACCAATATTGATTTACCCAGTAAAACATTGGGCAATATCTTTATTGCTATATTGTGTAAGGCCTAAACAATTACCACTGATCAACATTATTTTGTATTTATGTTTGACTGAGCGACCTTTAACAATATCTTTATCTAATGTTTGGGTTTAGATGGAGGCTAAACCCATCACATTGGGATTTTGCATCACATTGGGATTTTGTTTGTTTGTTGTTGTTGTTTTTTTTTTTGGGGGGGGGGGACCAAATACTACTTGCCCCAAAATACTTTACCCAACTTGATAAAAAGAAGTGGAAATATTAGGCTACTTTTCTAAATCACAATATATAGTTTATAAAGTGTAACTGTGAAATATAACCATTAAGCTCTATCATTTTAGGTGAAAATAATTGCCACATATTAATCAAGCTCTCTTTAGCTAAATTGGTTAGAAATAGCTTAGAAATTTGTAATTCTGTAACCAACCAGACTGCCAGTACTTGGCAAAATTTATTTACCGAATATTTCAAGAGTGTATGAAATGGATAAATCAATATTACAGGTACAGGAAATACCGTTTCCCAGCACAGACGGGAAGGTTAGTAACACAAAGAAGAAACAAATGAAAGTACATTACGACATCCCCATTTCTAACTCACATAACCTTTCGCAAATGTTCACAAAGTCATGATTCACATATTACATTGTCTCAAAAACTTAAGCTGTACTTTCTTCTTTGAAGCAGTCTTTGGTAGGAAATTGAGCAGAGGAAGGAGACGGTGCACCTGAAAATAGCTTAGAACTCCTTCTCTCCCTACCCCTTCCGAATACTATTTATATTGCCACTAAATTGATGTATGGTCTCAAGTTTCAACTTTAACTTCATGGAATGACCAAGTACAGTCGCATCTGAAAAACACACTGCATGTTATGACACAGTTGATATTATCTGCAACGAAGAAACAATGATATTCTATTCATTAAAAATGTTAAACCATTCAGTGTGGCTACTCAAGCTAGATAAGATGTAATGGTAAAATCGGCGCAAAAAAGGAATACTGCCAGAAATTTAATACGTTAGAGTTATCATATTAAAAAAATATATAATTACCTCTACAGATAAATTAGAAAAAACATTATGTGACAGTTCAATTTATAAATTCATTTGTAATTATTTTTTCCCTTCTGTTTCTATTGAGGAGGGAGGGAGGGGGTATCTTCATTCATATCTGGTAGATATCTATTGAATATAATTACAAATCTGATTAAAAATAAGAAAGTTATGAACTTTTGAAGGTGCAATGATATCGATTAAACACAAATTGGTAACTCAGTGACGTACATGTATCTAGCGAGGTCCCCTCCCATCTTCCCTGTACATGTGTTTCACTGATATTAACATTTTTTTGAATTCATAACTTTCCTATTTTTTAATCGGATATTGCTCAAACGTTCACTAATTCGGTTCTGTAATGTTTCTGGTTTTATTAAAACCAACCATATTATCATGGACTTTCCCTTTAAACGTCGTTCGGCACCGAGTCGGTTTGGCAGTGTGACTGAGGTATCAAGATATAGGCAGGCGCGTACGCAGGGGGAGGGGGTTTTGGGGTTAAACCCCCCTTGAGTTTTTTAAATGTGTATTTTTTGTGTATGTTTATTTGGAACCCCCCCTTTTTTTTAATTTTTTTTTAAATAAAAAAATAAAAAATTATCCCAAAGGCTGACCTAAAAAAGGTGACCTCCCCCCCCCCAACGGGACAAAATGTCAAATTTCAAATTTCGATACAAAAAAAAAAAGTGTCCTCTTACCCCCCCCCCCCCCCCCCCGGCTGAGTCGTTGCAAATTTTTGGGCCCGATTTTAACCCCCCCCCCCCCCCTTGAAAAAACATATAGGCATATTCTTTCTAACTAATTATTTCTAATTGGAAATTTCTGTTGAGCTTTCTCCCTAACATAAAACAGGCAGTCCGTCTGAATATCATATTTCACTTGCATGACATTGATTGCAACCTTTGATGGTATGTCTTGAAGGTTAAAAAGGAGAAAATTCAAGTTGACGTTCCTTTATGACCGAAACCTGATAATTTAAGAGCAAAACAGGACGTATTAAACGCGACTTCTGACATTCTTTTATAGCGTAGGGAAGTATAACATTATAGGACCTTGTTTACTGGATATAGGAACAAACATTTCCCCATTTTACTGAATCTCCCAACAACAACAAATCCTGATTATAAAAAGATATAGAAATAGAAACAGAAATATAAAAAAATACAGATTGTGGCTGAAGTTATAAACATGTTTTGCCATGATTTATTAGCAAAACTTGGCCGTCACATTTGACAATATTTCACCAAGAAAACGCGTATAAAGGGGTGTTTTTTAGATTTGCAAGAAAAAGGGTATTTTTTCAAAATCATGCTATGCGCGTTAGTGGTAATTTTCTAGATTTCGACTCCGAATTGGAAGCTGGTCGGGATGGTCATTATGGTCATTATGGTCAATATGGTCACGTTTTTGCCACTTTGGCTGTATCTAAATGGTGATATGTATTAATGACTTCGTGTACAGCGATAAAGATGTTCAGCTTCCGGGTCAGCTACATTCCCAAGGCTACCCGCCGGGGGCGCAATTTTTTTTTACACGCTAGCCTGGCCATTTCTATGATAAACACCATTGAAACGACTAATATTAGTCTAGCAGCCTACATGCGAGGAGCATGATGATAAACATGACTTGTACATCGTGCATGACAATCATCAGATAAAGACATAGCTGGCCCTTTTAAATGAGACGGCCATCGCAGCCATTGGGCGATGGAATTCAAAAACTTAATCTATTTTAATTTAATTTAGGAACTTTACATTAATCTTGATCTAAGCTTGAGACACGAACGACCGAACGTTCAGCTAGAGAGCAATCAAGTTAAACTACGGTAGGCCTAGTGCATGCCTACATGTAGGCTTTATCTCCAGCGCACTTTTACGAGTATTACGGCGAAACTGGCCAGACTAGCGTGTAAAAAAAATATTCGCCTCCCGGGGGCTTTCTATTCACGGTACTACTCGCTCCCTGCCTGCAGGCCTTGTCAACTTTTAACACAGAAATTCAGGCAATGTAAGCCATTAATTAATAGATTAGTATTTGATTTTTAATTAATAAATTAATAACTTTTAATACACACTTAAGTTGTCTGATTTTCTCCGATTTGGGCCGATTTTGAATTCGTCACCCTTTCAGGGGCGGCACCCTTTGCCGGATTGAGCACTTCCAAAACATGAAAATGGGCATAATCCCACATAACAAATAGAATGTTAATGGATACCAAAAGCTTATCGGAATATTACTTTATAGGAAAGTATCTTTGGCCATTGTACTGCCATATGTTCACCAGCGCAAAGTGGTGGGTTTTGTCTCTTTTTGGTAAGCTTACTGAATCTGGTCTTGAGTCTTGCTGACTACAGTCCACATGCAGCCTATTGTTTTGGGTGAATTTTTAAATTTTAGTATTTTAGAATACCCCACTACATGATTAGGGTTAGGAATAGACCGAGGGATTAGATAAAATGGAGATTAGAATGGTGGGGTATTCTCCCGGGACCAGGATATTTTCTAAAAGTTTGGAATTAATTAAAATTCCGTTTTCCGAGGGAAAAAATTAATGTAACTGCTAATTTATATTTTCATGTTCACGCCCATTTTCATTTTCTTATACAATTTGTAACAAAATGTGTAAGAAAACACAACTACACTAGGCGCGATGAAAGTTATATTTTGAAAATATGTGATTTTCCATTCCGGCCCAATTCCAATAAAACCAGACCTGTACCATTGACAATTTCCTGAGGACCCTCGGCTTTTTATAATTATTCAATATTATTAAAGTTTTCTTCATAAACTTTAATTATATTTATATAGAATTAAATTTCATGCAAATTTAAACTTCTGGGCTCAGGCCCGTAAAGCCCCTGGCCAAATTTTAAATTTCTAAAAATACTTAGATATATTTCCACCAACACGCTAGGCACGATGAAAATCGCGTTTTGGCCCGGTGTTTTGGACTATATGCGATTTTCTATATCAATCCATTAAACCATACCAAGACCACTAAAATTTCACCTGAAATAAAAGATATATATGTAGTAAATTCTCTGATTTCAAGATCTGTTTCATCTTCAATGTCATGGTATTCCTTTCTAGAATAGTAACTGTTCATTGTTGTTGAAACACTACATGTACTTTATAATAAAACATATCAAATTTTAAATGTAATTATCTTTTCCTCAAAGAAAGGACTTATGATGGCTGTGCATTAAACCCATATGAAAGTGTACAGGTTGATTTTAATGGTTCTCTATTGCAATAATTTGTTTACCTCGTGAATTTTACATCAGAAGCGCAATTTGATTTATTTTACATTGTCAACAATACCCGTTTAAGGTGTGCATTCGGGACAAAACCACGCGAAATCCTCATTTGGGGTGTATTTTGGCTTCAGGAGAAATCCTCGTATATATAGGGGGTGTCACGCATGCATACAGTATACATCACTGAGACCCCCAGGATTACCACTTAGTACGGGAAGTAATTTATATATTAGGCCTTTATAGTTAGTATGTAGGTCCTAATTTAATATATTTAGGCACAAACACTTCCCCCAGTTTATAAGTCCCCCAACAATTTAAAAAATAAAGACAAAAATTAAGAAATAAACATGAAAATTAAATATAAAGGTAAACGATATAAAATGGGATTGGAGTTATATAAACATGTTTTTACAGTGAACAAAAGAGTGTATATTATCATCGGTCTAAAAAAGAATGTATTATATCATGTTTAAATGGACGCCTTTATATTTTCAGGAACAAATACATTACAATTTGCCCTTCTACATTAGTTACTTAGGCGGCTCAAACAGATTTGCCCCAATAATCTCCCGACATTTGAGAATTTATATGCGAGTCTAATACTAATAGTGCATAATTGAGTTCTACATGTTTTATAGAAAACACTGCCCTTGACCTAGCTCTTTGGATGGTAAACAAATTCTGTCTCGATCCACAAGGCGATTATATTCCGATGTTATTATCCGTAAATTACCTTGAAAGAGAATCGATCCGGTACCGTCATAATATTGAAGAAGTCTTTGTTTTCAAATTAAAGAGTTGGTGCATGGTTTGGTTGGAAAAATATTGAAAAAGATATGACTTCAATGCCTCGAATATCGCTTACTCGGTTTTACGCAAAAGGTAATTAATGTGAAAGTATTTTTGCTAAATGAACACCCCTCTTGTTTTGTGTGTCGCCCCTCTTTCTTGATCTCATGAACTTCCTATATTTTATTTTATTTGCTCACACAATAATCTTTCTATTTTTTTCTTTCTCTCCCCCACTCATTTTCGAAAACTAAGAAAACTTCCTTTGATTTAAATGGCTGAGCACTGATCCTATCAGATATTGTCTACAATTTTGATCACTTTTTAGAAATAAAATTTATTTCTCTGTAAGTATTGTTACGTTTTATATACATAAAGTTTGTTTCATTCTGTCTAGTTTCTTTCTCTTTATTATGTCCGCTGTATGTTTGAAAGTCGACATTATGTACTCTTCTCCTTCTCCGTCTGTCCGTCTGGTGCCTGTCTCTGTGTCTGTCTCTGTCTCCCCCCTCTCTCTCTCTCTCTCTCTCTCTCTCTCTCTCTCTCATCTTTACTCTATTTGTTAAAATGTTTCTCACTATGTGCTTCCAAACCCCCTGACCTTCTCTGGTGGAAATTCTTACATGTACATACCTTCCTCATGTTCTTCACCGGGTCATCTCATTCGGGGAGGGGGGCCCAACAATAATTATAAATGTTTAGGTGATTTAGGCATCCTATGATGCCCTTCATGTTAAATATACTGCAGAATAATTCATGAATTAAAAATGAACCATTATTGAACTGAAACTGAACTGAGAGTGATAACCAATATACTATATTGGACCCTTTAATACTATACCAGCTTAACATTTAATTATCATGATCGTACTTTTTGAAAAACAATTAAAAACAAAACAAATAGAAACAACTTTGCTTTTGTTCAAGGATACCAGCACAATGCATCTTAAAAACCATCATTATAATCAATTTAGTGGTAATAAAGACAATGTAATTTTATTAGGTATACCCATCTCCATTAACATGTTTTTTTTTATCCTCACTTTATTGAGACGTGGGGAGCACGAGTACTTTTATGATTATACAAGAACATGATTGTTGTTCACACAACGAAAAACGGTGGCGTCTTTAGAACGTTTCTAGTGTGTGTGTGTGTGTGTGTGTGTGGGGGGGGGGTCGGACCGAATTTTCCAATGAGCAAATGCACACAGGCGGGGATACAGGAGGGTGGCCGAACGGGCTTTGGCGCCCCTCCCCCCCCCCCCCCCCCCCCCCACTGAGCGAAATATCGGCCGGCGCGATTTTCAAATTTTCGGGGTCAAAATAGGGGGGAAATATAAGTGGTCACAACCTCCCCTTCCCTTCCCCCCCCCCCCCCTGAGCGAAATATCGGCCAGCGCGCGATTTTTAAATTTCAGCACACTTAATTTTTAAATTGATTTCAAATTTGGGCCTCTCCCCCCTAAGAAATCCTCGATCCGCGCCTGAATGTACATACACTGTAAGTATGCTTACTGAACATCACGAACTTTTCTGACAAGGACAAAACGATCAATCACTCAATAAATCAATCAACCAATCAACCGACCAATCAATAAAACAATCTATCAACCAATCAATCACTCAATCAACAAATCAATAAATCAATACACTAATAAGTTAATAAACCAATAAATCAATAAATTGATAATGAACTGAAAAAACAAAATAGAACATTACGGATTTATATAGGGTAACATCGCCTAAAAACTTGTATGCTTCACTGACAGAAGAAAAAAAATCGATCGAAGAATTTTAACAAAATTACTTTTAATGACAAATATTACACAAGGTGTAATATCTGTTTAAAATTTCAATTTTATCGATGTGCATGTTTACAAAAAAGATTCGCTATACAATATTTGCCAGTGCTCATTTAATATGTATATGTATATAGGAAACGAGCAAGAGTATAGAATATAAAGTTTGGATATCTGCCAAAATTATTCAAAATGTGCATACTTATACATTTTAAATACGGATTTACCGAATGTTTCGGGTTGGGCTGTAGTGAAGCGGGGGAGGGGGAGGGGGGGGGGGGGGTGTCGCACTCGACTCAATCCCAATGTTTCCTCCTTTGTGCAGTTGACAACCATTATAATCTAGACATCAGTGTCGTAGCCACTGGGGAGGGGGGCACGGGCGCATATGC
Organism: Strongylocentrotus purpuratus; assembly: GCF_000002235.5. Classification (NCBI taxonomy): domain Eukaryota; kingdom Metazoa; phylum Echinodermata; class Echinoidea; order Camarodonta; family Strongylocentrotidae; genus Strongylocentrotus; species Strongylocentrotus purpuratus. The sequence goes on along the minus strand of NW_022145615.1, from coordinate 17,107,333 downwards.
CACACCGCCGTCGGATGGAGGAAAAGGGGGGCAGGGGGCTGGGGAGAAAAGAAAGAACGGTATGGGGGGGGGGGGGAGGCGGGAGAAACGTATAAGAAGACGAGAGGACCCTCCCCCCATCTCTAATCGGCAGCTATTTTAGTAGGTCCATGATATCATCAACCTAGTAAAACCGATGCACCCGCACCATGATGTCTCTGCCCCAGTAATGACGGAACCCACACAAGTGAAAGACATCATTCACGATAACATACCAATCCAGTATCAATGATTTACAGGTGTACGAGAAGGGTGTTTTAAAAAGATAAACTCCTTGAAGGATAGGATACAGCATAGCAACACAATGGTGTCCAGTCCCAAAACGGTTCCGTTGGCCTCGTTTTCGAGCTTCATGCACGCCCCAACACGAATTTGCACAAACCCTTAAAAATACTATGTCCCTTTTGCAGCCAACATCAAATTCTGTGGAACTTTGCAGGAATTATATGAATATGTCATGTATGTCCTATCTGTAAAATGTAAATATTAGCAGTGTCCTAGTATTCAAAGTATGCAAGAAAACCCGTTTACCTTCACTGTCAGACACTATTGAGTAACTGACTGACATCTTTTTACTTTGGTAATAACATAAAATGAGCTGTAACAGGTAGGGGAGCATTTTGTCTACACCGATAACCGTTACTCACTACTTCTAATGGCCAAAATTAAACTGAAAGATATTTTTGCAGCACAAAACGTATGGGGGTATATTTTCATTAAAAGGTAGTGTAACCAGGCGGTCTGAAAATCAGACTATTACTTAGGTGATTGCAATCACTTAAGTCGATTCGACAACTAATGGTTGTTATTTTTCAACTAAAAGCCATTTCCAAGCCCTTTTGTTTTGAGGGAAGTTCTAAACTAGCATTGTCTTTCAAATACCGTTTTAACCTTTTAATTGTTTTGGCGTGCAAATGGGACATAGTACCTTTAAAGGGACTTTTTAACATCGTTTAGATGAGAGAAAGTGGTGCTTAGGTAGTGACTTCAATGCTAGATGTAAATTTAAAGATAATATGAAAGTTTGAGTGAAAACAGACCTTTATTAATAATGACTGTTTTTCCTCGTCATGTCTGAACAAGGCTTTAACAGGATGTAGTCCCGCCTATAGTACGTCGTGTCAAGTTCAGGGCTAGGTGTGGCTGTTACATTATATCATCTTGAAATAATAACTGCAGACTGACATTGTAAAGGCTGTTTAAGTAAACATTGTGATAATGTATTATAGATGATATCAATACTGTTTTTGTATAAGCATACGGCATGTATCAACTGTTCAAATGTATGAAGGATTAGAAGAAAATTGAAGAGGAAATCAAAGACAGATGAAGAAGGAGAAGAACAAATAAGGAGAAGAGCTAGACAGAAAAGGATATCAAAGGCGAAGAGAATAATACGGATAAAAATCTAATAAATAAGACAGAGAAGGGAGAATGTAAATGATAATTCAATAAAATATATAGAATAGAATAAAAAAAAGAACACGAAAGAAGAATAAACTCAATTATTCCATATTTGAGATATATAAATTCAAACTGTTCAACTCATAATTATTTCCAAGCTAATATAGTAATTGATAGGTCTATGCCAAATGAGATTATATAACAGATTTAATATAGAAATACAAAAAATGCATACGAGAAGTAGACAATATCACCGTACTTTTACCAACATTTACATATACATGTCTAATTTTGAACCACGCGATTTTTAAACTATTCAACTCTTAAATCTTTTAAATTGATATATCAATATAATAAGTGGTTGTTTATAAAACGTACAGAAATATAACTATGGCGTACAAAAATTCAATACGAATAAAACTTAAATAACTTTAACCAACATATACAAACCATATCTATTATTTCGATATTGTACACAATATTTCTCAGCATTTACTCAAAGCGATTATATATTATTGAGAAAATTAAATTATGTTGTTGACATGAAAAAAGAAGTACTATTCCATTGCAACAACAAAAAAACAATGGGGAATCACTTCCAAATCTTAGATAACAAAAATAAAAGATGAGTGAATATATATATATATTTCAGAAAATAATTTCTAATTCAATTATAGAAAACTGTATCCAGACTGTCGATAAGTATAGCATCATAGAGCAATACCTTTACGATGAAAGAATGATGATAAACACAATAAACTGAACATTTTCTAATACAAGTCAAGAAACATGATTGTACAATTCCATGAAATATGTATGCACTGTATAATGCCAAAATATTAAACCATACCTAGAAATACCTCTAATGGATATTGTGGCTATAACGTAATCAAGCGTGTTGCGTGCGGGGGGGGGGGGGGACTGGTGGGGTAGCGGACGTTACATCCCATACCCCACTCCCTCTGTCGAAGTGTTTGCCTCCTCCCTGTAGTCACTTCCTGTAGTCCATAAGTGTTTCCAGATAAGTTACAAACATTCATACAAAAATATGGAATTACCTAGACACGTATTTTTCTTCTAAATATTTGTTTTAAGGCAGCAGAGATTAGAATGTTTTTCACATCCAAAATGTTATTACTTCTAGAAGAATTTCCAGACTGCACCCTAACACCCTATCTCGGCGCACATGAATCTGGAGCCGGAGGTTTATGCTTACATCATCTGGGCAATGAGAGCTTCTGGACGCTTTATCATTCGTGCTAAAGCGTAGTTTACATGTCAAACAATATATATATTTCAGTCACATAAAACACTCGAAGCTGACAATTCAAAGACACCAAGGGCGGCCTGGTCATCTATTTTTCCTCCGTTAATGCTCGCATATTACACCCTTTTCATAGTTTTGCTGTTTTCGTTCCCCCACGGAATGTGAATAACAATGCAACTTTATAAAGCGCATCGAATTAATCGTCATAATTATACAAAAAGATTTGTGCGTAAACGGTGTCATGCAGCATATCAATTTAATACGAATAGATCCCTTTAATAAATTTGATTCTGTTTTATGTTAACAAAACAATGAGTATTAATAATTAGATAATCTTGTATTTGATACAAGATTGTCGTATTTGGAAGATTCAATGTTGTTTCAGAAATGTTTTTTCGATGCCCTTTCCCACGTAGGCCCCTAAATGAAAGCAATTTTATTATTTTTATTTAATTTTACACTAAAAAAGCTAATTCACATGTGGAATTAAACATACGTATTCAATATCTATATTGTTTTCAAATGAGTCACAGGAAACGCTCTTCTTGTTTCAAAGTTCTTTACAGTCCTTTTCCGCGAACCTGAAGGCAACTATGTCGCCAAATCAATCATTAAAAACATTTAAAAAACATCATGAAAATGCTTATGGGAAACAGTAAACCATCGGTATTCGGTATTTCATAGTGAAGAGTACAATGTTATTACGATAGCTAATCCTATTCACAGTTCAAAGTTAGAAATAATGGATGCTTCGTAAGTATCATGTATAGGAGTGTAAGCCATACGGTCAATTTCGGTATATTCCGGTTGTTCTCCTTTCTCCCTCTGATGAGCCTTCTTGAAATCGGCTTCATTTCGCTTGCCCTTCGGTACTGCATCGTAGGTAACTCGTTGCAAGCTTTGAGAACGCGCATAATTCCCGTTTGGCGATTGTGGTATGGGCCTACTCGGCACCTTTGGCTCCATGTAGATGTTGATCATGGGTCGACCGAAACCCACTGGGACCGATGCTTCGCTATGCGAGATGTCAGTGAGGTCGGTACCAGAACCTCGACCAACATTCTCGTAACCGAAGGCTTGGTGGTCCATGGCTAGCATAGGAGGAGAAGGAGCAGTGGATCGCATCTGGTAGTCGTTTCTAGGACCACTTTTCGGGAATGTCGCAGAGGACTCACGAAATGCCTTAGAGTGCATCTCAAAATACTGGTTCTTCTGTGCTTGTATATTCTGTACTACATTTGGCTGATTCGGTGGCGGCTGAAGGCCATTACTGCTCGTCACGAAAGCAGAGTCCTTGCTGAAGATGTCCCGGCCGGGTGTCGGTTCATCAGCAGTCGAATACTCGCTCTGTTTCGATGACCAAAGCTCTTCTGCACGTCTGGCTTCAATATCATGACGGCGTCTGTGTCGTTTACAGAGAGCTCTGATCACAATCATAAAGAGAAGGGTTATTCCTATCCCTCCGACGAAAGCAACCAAGATGGCTATGATCGGAAACTTCGAAGGAACATGGACCAAGATACTGCTGTTGTTGCAAGCATTTTCTTTCTTTGACACCAGGAGCATCAGTCCTTGTGATGACATCAATCTAGATGGTGTGGTTACCCGACATGTTACCATTGTTCCGTTGTCTGTCATCGCTGCATTCAGTAGATGAAGCTCCCTTCCTCCATCATAGAAGGATACGATCGATGAGTCGTCAGGCACAATGGCATCATTCATCAGCCATTGGTACGATACGGAAGGCATCCCGAAACCGAAGCACCAGAAGGTAACTTCATCATGTTCAACGACACGTCCACGTGACTGCTTTAAGGTAACAGTCGGTGGCACGTTTAGAAGGGTCACGGTGCATTTTCGCGGTTCTGTAAACACAGGACTTGATGCCCTGCAAGTAAAATTCACTCCGTTGTCGTCCCCACTGAGAGTCTTATTGTAAGTTATCGTATTCGTTGCAACTTCTCTGATGCTGGGCAGGAGTTCTTCTCCTCGATACCAATTCAGCTGAGCCGGTGGTGCCCCTCCGCGGGAGAGACAGGACATACTAACACTATCGTTGATGTTACCGGAACCACTGACCGAGCAATCGGGGTACTGTCGCAACGGAGCAGCATGGACCACCAACTCATAGTCGATTGTCTTGACGAACTTCTGACTGGTTTGGTTGATGATTGTGTAGATCTGACACCTGTACACACCTCCATCGGTGAGCCGTAAGGACGTGATATCTAGATCATATCGCGTGTTGGTCCCTCTCACAGCTAACCGTGGGTAGAGTTCGGGTGAGAGCACCCGTTGAACAACACGTTGAGAGCTTAGGAATTCATCTCGCGTCTTCGAGTACCAGTAGACAAGCGAACCGTTGGTGCCGCTAAGGTCACATGGCATCGTTATGGTGCTGTTGACGATGCCCTGGATGTTGATATTGCTTGCACCGACCACGGAAATAATCACCACGAAAAGAACAAACTGAAATAAGCTAGCCATTGCCAACACTAATCACTTTCCTCAGTACAAATTGAAAGATGGTTTGTGAATAAGTTCTCAGCGTTGACGCTCCTTCACTAACCTTGTGTGAACAATCTGTGAATCCTGAACATTATTCCAATAAATCTATGAAAGCACAGTTGTGATTTTTTTTGTGATGCTTTACAACAACTGTTGTTTAAAACAACTTACTTTTCAAGCTCATCTCTGATTTGTTATGCCGGAATCGGTGGGAAAATGATTCCACCCTGGAAAGTTTCCACGCACCCTCAATGCAAGCTCCTCATTATAAGCCGTCTAAAATGGGTATTGTTGAACTTCTGCCAAACTCAATACATGTTGGTACAATCAGTGATGGCTTAGTCCGGAATGCCAACGCCAACTCGTTGTAGAGAAGAAGAAGAAGAAGAGAGCCGTGAAGGGGGAAAATAACAGAAATCGACGCAAATCCGGACGTATACGCTGTTATAACATTTTCAATTAAATTACCGCTAAATAATGCAACTTCCTTTGTAGATTCTGTACAAATTTGTCATCACAAGCTGCAATTAATTTGTATAGCGGATTCCACGTTTCCCGTCGATCCTAAGGGCTAGTTTAGAACACGGATCAAGCGATAGCATAGGGAGGCCTCTCGAAGATACAAAAAACACAGAGTGAGACAACAATCTCACTTAAATAGTACCTCAAAATATATATAGCTTGCTGTTGTCATCACTGGCTAAGTTCACATCATCACTTTGGATGTATTTTTCAATGAACTTCAATAAACATTAATGCACTGTTGGAACTGTCGTCGTAACACACCACCTAAATCCAGTACCTTCTTCCAATTCGAACGATCGCTGATAAATGAACGATCTCAAAATAGCCTTCTAGAAATTGCACGGATCATTAAAAAAAAAAAGCTGAGTTCTCAGGAGTATAAAGACCATACTCTAGCTTTGTACCAGCACTTCTCATAATTCGGATTAATCGCAAGCAGAGTCTGACTGAAGAGTGACCGGGGATAAAAGAAAACGAGTAAACGTGCAGTGGTTCCCGGGAGTTCGCAACACATGCGACTTTCAGAGTGGCACAAACTTCCTTCTTCTAAACATGCAATCCGTATTGTTCATCGCTTGCAGAATATTAAACCTGAACCGCGGCAATCACGTGTTTTCCGGGCTTCGATAAAAAAACTTCATGATATCTCGAAGAATCACAGCAACCTATTTGAAAGGGTATCAATCATGGACCCTCTCTGTCCTTCCCCTTCTTGTTTTCTCTCCCACTCTCGATTTTTCCAGGCCCTTTTTCAATATTTCAATTTTGTTTAATCTGTCTGGCGATCGAAGTGTGTTTTGGCGGAAATATGTCACTTGAACTCGGGGTGCTTGAGCTATCCTTATCAGATCGATCCTGAAAGTGTAGATTTGTAAAAGACAAGAAAGAAAAGTTAATAACTAAACAATTAATATTGATCATTTACAAAGATAAAAGCTATGCTTTCGAAATTAATCCATGGTAATTAGCTACTGTTTTCAATGATGAATCACCGAACTAAAGCTGCCAAGGGAAGTTTGATATAATTATCAAGAGTTAATGGGAAAAATATGCCTCTCTATGTCTACAAAATGTCCACCAATATTGTTTTCATCTAATAATCTTTCTTCTCTTATTTTAATAATGCCTAATTCAAAATTGTCTTTATTAGATGGTGTTCCTTTTTTGTTGTTGTCTAAACGTATTTATTCTCTTTAATATGCTTGCTTTTCTATCTCTCTCTTTTTTTTTCATGCTGGAAATTTAGCATTGTCTATTTTTACCTGTCTTCATTGTCTTGGCAAGCCATAAAGTGGCCATTGTTTACTTTGAAGGCGAAGTCGTATCTATCAATAATGAAAAACACCATCATCTGGGCTCATGTTGATATTATAAGGAAATAACACTTGAAAATACAAAGCAAGTTGTTGTGATGTTTATTTAGTACTGGCAATAAGCAGTTCACTAGATGCCTCTTTTGACCTTTTCTGGTTTTTAAAGATATTTTGCAAACATTATTTTATACTGGTAATCTGCAACCAACTGACCTGTTAAACCTGTTTATCGACCATGCATTTATTTACCATGTATCTTCCAATTTAATATAAACCTACTGAGTGCATCGTCAGTTAAGACCTTTCGTCTCTTTCCTTTGGTTATGATCTTTTAATCTAAGCTTAATCGTTTAAACGTTTATCAATATTAGCGAATCCCCATTTTGTAAGGTTATGAAAGAAATTCACGAGTAAGAATTTGTCTAATTAACCATGTGACCTACATTGTACAATAATTTGAAGAGTGGTGGTACTTAAAACCGGATCACTGATCAACTTTGATAAGATGTCGAACAAAATAAGTTGTGACGTTCGGAAGAAAAAAATATAGGTATAAGTAAATTCCATAGTTCAATATCATGGCTGGAATGCTCCCCAGGGAGTGGAAAATGTGCACACATTGTGTGCGGGTAAGCCTGAATCCGATGACCGGGGTAATAATATATCTGTAAAGCGCTTAGGCACATCGTTGGATCGGTGTATTGAGCGCTATATAAAAAAACGGATTATTATTATTATTATTATTATCATGAAATTGTGACATTACAGTGTATAGTTAATATAATTCGTGCGTGGGGTCTCTAAATCACATTTAAAAAGTAGAGACTATTGGCAGACATAAAACCACAAGCAACTGTTTGGAAACCACTCTTTTGATAATTTAATCAAACCGCTTTAGGTCTCTGCGCGGTTGAACTCAATGGCAATACTTTTTCATACACTCAACTCCAGCGAGCATTCCAGTTTGTCGCCATTTGCAAATCTCAATGAAGTTCGCATTCTACCGGGAACCCATTCATAAACCTGGGTATAGAGAAGCCATTGTTGGTTAGATGCCTTGCTTAAGGATCCAAGTGTCATGCTATGACTCGAACCCATGCAAGACCTTAACATCTCGTCAAGTTTCTAAACCACTTTTATTTACCCTTTTCAGACAGTTCATATTCAAGTAACGAATATCTGATCATAATCATATCCAATTGCCTACTTCTTGACCCACCCGTATTGACCAGTACTACAATGACCGCGGAAAACAAAACAAAACTGCTCTACTTACGAACCAAAACTGACATCGCTTAGAACAAAATTACTGCCGCCTAATTAATACGATGCCAATGAACCGTCCAAGAGCTAATTCTTATTGCAAATACAATAAAAAGGATGGTACTTGACGAATGGTTATCCTCTTTTAATTAATCCTAAATATTATGATGCGGATATTATAACACTAGAAACCGGATTCATCCTTCATCGTGATGAGGAAGTGGTAGCCAAGGGTATTTCCGTTTCTCCATGTCATTTTTTTTTTATAGTGGTATTAAAGGTATTTTATTCGGATGAGTGAATCTAGATCATTAAAAAGGGGGTCGATGACTGTGTCGGTGATGTCCTTATATGCTCGGATTTTAAGGCTGATATTTCTGGGTCATATCATTGTTAATTTACTTGTACGTTTACCAATACGGTTTGGAAGTCTGGTTGGGCAAACACACTTAAGATGGACTTTTCGTGAATCAACAAGGCCATCGATTCGTGGTGGGATGTTGGAAGGGGGTCCTCTCATTGTACCCCCCCCCCTAATAATAATAATAATAGTCACATTTATATAGCGCTCAATACTACGTTTCTTAGCGCTTTCCATTGTAATTATTATTACCCCGGTCATTGGATTTAATTGCTAATTCACACTTGATAGTATACACACTCCTCTCCCTGGGGAGTATTCCGGCCGGGCGCCACTTTACAAGCTCACACATGCCAATCCAACCAAATTAACGTTCGCATCCTACCGGGTAACCTTTTAACACATGGATGAAGAGAGGCGAATGTAGTTTAATGTCTTGTCAAAGGACATTAATGCCGTGGCATCCAATGGACTAATCCCTTTCCATTTTCATTTTGTTCGCTATCCGACTATCTATGCCCCGTATACACCACTGTTGCATACAACGATGAAGTGTTTAAATTATTTGTTTCATATTTGTTTGTTTGTTTGTTTGTATGAGTGAAAGAAAATAAAATGAAAATATAATGCAATGTGATATCTGGTACTCTGAACATGTTCGAACAATTAACCATGGGACAAGTGGGTCAAGGGAATAGGCATTGTAAACATCTCAATTGGAACGCCTCTATAGAAAACACATGTCCTTAAGTCAGGAGCATTACGTGTCGGCTTACAGTGTATGGTTTTTAATCAAACATGAATTTGTTACCAAATATAAATTATGAATCAGAGTTACGTTCAAATTGTACTCAATTCTAAAAATGCATTCATATTCGACAAAGATTGTGTATTTTCCTTTACATGTTCGCGTCTTTATGCATTCCGTCCTGTAGTTGAATTATCGTTAAAGTGTATAGCGTAACACAGCAAAACAAAGCTAACAATAAGGAAACTAATTAATATTGTAAAATACTGACAATGTAATTCATGACACAAGGCTGCCGATCATATTACCCCCCATCAGCAGGCGCGTAGCCACAGGGGGGGGGGGGGGGGGGCACGTGCCCCCTAAAATGTCCAAGATCGGTTAAACTTTTTTAGACCCCTTTTTTTTTACCTCGATCGATTACATGTATGTGCCCCTCCCCCCCAAACATCAGACTCTGGCTACGCGCCTGCCCATCAGACAGACACATTGTTCCTATCTTTAATGGTTGAAAAATATTTGAGGCAACCTTTAAAACTTGTGAAAATGTCACCTATTTATAACTGGCTCATGACAGTGTCAATTAACAATTTAAATAAGGATTTATTTTAAGTTGAATAGATACAAAACACAAAACTAGACAACAGAGTTGTTTATCAAAATTAAAATGACTAGACCTATGACATGTTTATTTGCGGATGGTGGATTTAATTATAACAATGGATTAATAAGAATTAAGCTCATCCGATGTGTAAAACATCCTCAAACAATACGATTACGTGCTAAAATTAGGTTACTATTATATTCAACTTTAGCGTGATAATCATAACAGGAAGTTGAAAACGATTTATCCAGTATAAAATAGAATCTGTGGATATACAGCTTCTACCGTTACAGAATAATGCTTTCACTGTTTAATAGTGCATTGTCCAGCCAAAGATTGGAGGGATGGGGTGCTAGGTCAGTAAACCCTCTGCCCTACAAACGTCAAAATATTGATTACCCCCCCCCCCCGTTTATTGCTCGTCGGGGCAAACTTTCTTTGTTGGCAAAAGTTGGAATCTGACGATTTTAATTTTTCTTCTTTTTCGTGACTAATATTTCGACAAATTTGGTCTGACCCCCCCCCTCTTTCAAAATAGTATAGCGGCGCTTATGATAAGTTATGAGACTCTGAATTAGTTATTGAAGTGGTAAAAAAGAAAGAAAACAGTAGAACCTTAATCAACTATTAGCCAGAATAAAGTCGTAATCCCCTTAGTTTAATATCTCAAATGTTTGTTTGTTTAATTTATTCACCATGTAAAATAATTGTTTACAGATATTATACAATTCAGTGGGTTACATCGTGATATAATACATAGTATGAACAGTGCATAAATAAAAAATGTCAATAGAATGTAAATAGTTGCTCTCAAACATGAGCAGACAGGAACATGTACATTGTTGACGGACGACGTCTATAGATCTATTCCCACCAGCTGCTCATAAAAAAGGTAATGTTATCACTTCCTGAAGATCAAGTGGTAATTGATATGTATTTATGTATACTATGTCAATATTATTTTACCTACGTCACCTACTCATAGATGTATATGGATTATCAGAAAACGAGGACTTACTGGTAAGAATCCTTGCAAGAAAATTTACATAATGGCTAAAAGAGAATTAACCAAAAACAGCCAAGCTGGTGATGGTGATATTGTTTAATATAGATGTAGTAGGAGTGGTGTCAGTGGTGCTAATGTAGTAGTGGTAGTATTAGTAGTAGTAATAGTAGTAGTAGTAGTAGTAGTAGTAGTAGTAGTAGTAGTAGTAGTAGTAGAAGTAGTAGTAGAAGTAGTAGTGTTAGGGGTGATGGTGGTGGTGATGGCGGTGATGGCGGTGATGGCGGTGATGGCGGTGATGTTGGTGGTGATGGTGGTGATGGTGGTGATGTTGGTAATGGTGGTGATGCTGGGGGTGGCGGTATGGTGATAGTGGTGATGGTGATGGTGGTGGTGGTGATGGGGATAGTGTTGGTGGTGGTGATGGTGGTGGTGGGGTTGGTAGTGATGATAATGATGGAGACGTCGACGGTGGTGATGTTGGTTGTGCGTGTTGTTGTTACTGCTGTTGTTGCTTTTGGTGTTAATTGTCGTGATGGGATGTTGTTTGTGATGGTGGTGGTCGTCGTCCTGAAGGTGGTGTGATGGTGATGGGTAGTGGTGGTTGCGGTGGTGTTTGCGGCGATGGTGATGATGGTGGTCGTGAAGGTGGTGGTAATGACCGCGGTGTGATGGTGATGGGTGATGGGGTTAGTGGTGGTTGTGTTGGTGGCGGCGGTAGAGGTGATTTGTGGCGGTGGTGATGATGACAGTGGTGGTGTAGCAGCAGAGGCAGTACGTATCTGTGTATCCAGATTTCGATGCAGATCTTTACAGTTTCTTTCTATCCCTCAAGGAAAGCATGTGCTCTACAAGATAACTTACATGCACTTCAGGTGTGTATAGATTACATATTATGGTCCGAGGATTACCTGCCAAATTTAAAGTAGTTCCACCAGCTCTGTCCTTGCTGTTCGGCTAGCCCCGCAGGATGCTCCTGATTTTTATTGGGAGCAATCAATTTTACTTTGTCCAGCAATGGCATGACCAGATGTGTCTGAGTTCCGCTTGTTGGTTCAAGGTGATCAAATCAGATTTATTTTATTTCCATCATCATCACAGTATGCATGTAGGTAAAAGATGGATATCATAACTATGATAACAAATCAAAATATCAAAATTATTTATAAATGTATACGATAACATTCAAAATATAATGAAATTATGAAAGTATAAACTATAGTACAAATGGAAAATGGTGCATCCGTAATGGCCAATACGGCTTGACAATTATTGAATGCACAAGGCACATAATTAATAATAATAACACAGGCTGTACATAAAGAATGGATTGCATTTTCTGAGAATCCTTTAAATAAATTGTGCTATTTTAAGAGAGAAACGTTTCTTGGAAATTGTTTTAATGAGTAGAAAATGCTGTAGAAAAGAAGGTAGAGAATTCCAAACTTTACGACCAACATTACAGAGAGAATTGTTTAATGTGTTCGAAGAAGCATTTCAATGATGGAATTTTATCAGCATTTCCTGTGTAGTTGGTAATATGGACCACATTTTTAAGATTAAATAGTGGTAAAAAGTATGGGGTGGGAATAAGAAGAATCGTTGCATCAATGACGCTATTTGTAATTCATTAATATTATAAAAGTATTGAATCTTTTAAATAAAGCTTGTGAGGGAGCTAAGAAATGTCAACAAAGACACAAGCATGCAAATCATTAGTGAGCTAACAAGAGACAGTGGTATGTAACTTCCCCAGCTCAGCACATGCTCACATACTTTACCTCCACATTACCTTTCTTTTCCTGGTGACTCTACAGCACGTCTGACATAGCAACTCCTACGTTGGTATTATATGATCCATTGTAAACAGGTGGTCAGCTCTGGTGAAGCTACATACCACTGTCTCTCGTTAGCTCACTAATGATTGGCTGATAATAGTAATAATAATTATAATAATAATATTTCTTGTTTACCCAGGGTAGCCTCATCAGTATTCATACTGTTCTCCCTGAGGGCCCTGCAATCATATCATTACCCTGGATGATGTTACACGATGAATGAGATCTGAAGGATTTTTTTAGGGTGGAGCTTAGTTTGAGAAAATTATTTAAACAAATAGTTTAAAATCGATGAAATATATTTAGATGTTTGAAAAAACAAAATATGAGTTGCATGCAGCCCTGCACATGCATCAACCAGAATGGGGATGTTTCCCCTTTTACCAATATTTGTTCCTCCATATTCGTATTATTATGTATCCATTGAGGGTAGTCATGCTCAAGCGTTGCTTATTTTGTCAACCCTCCTGTTTTTTTCTCTCGATTAGTTACAGCCAGCCCTATACTTTATTCGACATTATATTTGCAATGGTTTGTTTGTTATATATTTGTAAAAATGCAAAAGAAAAAGAAAATCAATCAGAAATAAATAAATCAAATCAAATCAAATCAAATGTTTTAGGGATTTATGGTCATTACACAATCGAGCTTCCCATATAGAAAGGGGCGTCTAGGGTGTTCAAATTTCTTCTTGTTCTTTTTATTTTCTTCTTGTTCTTTTTCTCCTTCTTTTTCTTCGTCTTCTTATACTTCTTCCACTTCTTTTTCTTTTTATCTCCCCCCTCCTCCCCTCTTCCTCCTCCTCCTCGACTTTCTTTTTCATTTTCTTCTCCCTCTCTCTCTCTCTCTCTTTGATATGTTCAAATCTTCTGCTAGAAGTGACACGTCTGAAAACATGTATTTATGAACTTACTTTGCTGCATTTGTTTTGGGTTTTATATCATTATTTCATCAAAAAGCGATTAAAGCAATGTAAGCCAAGGTAATGAACTCACGGGGGAAGCTTTTTATGGACTTTATCGACTGGATTGTGAATTTAGGCTATTTTAATGACGGAAATAATCAAGGTATAAATTGTTTATTATCATGACCTACATGGATATATTTGAAACATGTTAAATACACCAACAGCTATTATCAGTCATGTCAGTGGTGGTTCTAGATGTGTTTGTGCCTGCGTTTGAAAGATATTATATAAATCAGGAGCTTTTGTTGTTGTTGTTGCGAGGAGGTACAAAGACATGTAAACAATGAATGCAGGAGCCTGCTACCCCCCCCCCCCCCCCCACAAAAAAAAAAAATATTGGTTATTGTAATATCATTCAGACGCAGGCAAAAACACCTCCGCTCCAGGCTAATATTGTCTTTTAAGTGCAGGCAATATTATGAATGCTGAAGAGGAATTCTTATTTTTAAGCTAATTACAATGCCAAATGTTAGTCATTGAAGAAGTATTCAGTTTTTATAACAGACACTTTTGATGCAGGAAAGTTTCTAAAAGTGAGTCTGTTGAACTTGTTGAAAGGGAATGGTGCCCATTCTCTCTCTGTCACTCCCTCTCCCTTTAAGAACCCCCCATACAAGCTCGCATGATCATATATGAATTATATCTTGTATTATTTATGTGTTGAGATAATTTGTATTTTCCTTGCGCCGCAATCCGGCAACGGGTGATAACGATCACCGTTTCCTGACATACCTCTCGATTCAAAGATTTTCCTCTCACAATCCTTCAAAAAAGACTCGCATCGTCTCACCCCCTGTATAGTAACCTACCCACCCTCCTTCCCCATCATAACGATTTCATGCTGATTATAATATTTCTCATGCCTTTGTTAAACTTTTTTCTCGACTGATCTTGTTTCGATGCGCTAAATAGGCAATTTGAACTTCCTCCTAGTGAAACCTAAAACAATACATTTTGCGTGTGCAGTACGCAGACTATTTAATGCTAATGCCTCTATGGCTCTCAGTTGGAGGGCCATAAACATATTAATAACTAATTACTAATCACTAAATACTAATTACTCATTACTCAATGTATATCCCATATTCATTGCAACCCATAATAAAACTTACGTCAAGAGCGTCGGGAGTCCCATCTGGAAACCAGACTAGTCGTGTTATTTACAATTGTTGTTCATGTTTATGTTTACTTTGTTTCACTTAGTATTATATCAGTGTTTAACATTATGAATTTCATAGGGGTAAAAGACGGGGGTTGGTGGAGGGGGGGGGGGGGGGGGGGGGTTCTGAGGGGATACGGCCACGAGCATAATTTTATTTAGGTATCCGTCATCTCATTATTCGGATAGTGTGAGGTGATCTATTTGAAATGTACAACTTGTATTGTCTATAAATAATTTCAATATCATAAGCTGTAAATTTATAGATAAATAACTAGGCAAAAATGGATAATCGGGTATGAGCCCCTGGAAAATATGCCCTTAATTATCCCTATTTTATTTGTGAATTTACACCATAGGATCGCGTTATTTCGTCAGAGAGACTCCTGTGTCACATTCAACAAAGGCAATAAATCATCTGAACACTTATCACACACGCATACACACACACACACACACACGCACACACACATCTCGCAAGCAATATGAAAATTCCTTTTTCGCTACCGGTATGATCGACTTATATTTCCAACTGTATACAGATTTGATTATATTGTAATCCATTGTTTACAGCTGTTTACACTTACACTTACAATTAGATGGGTACAGAGAAAATAGATTGCGGCCATCTCTATCTTGAGCGCACACTTTAGCCATAAATCATCTTGTGGCATTCATGAATGTATGTGTCGACAATTGTGTTGTTTTCTTTCACAGGAAATAAAATATTTACAATATCATGCCCTTTCTTGTTAATTTCCTGTTGCCGTGCCCCTCCAATCCTATCTCTTGCTATGCCTCTGTCTCTCCTTCTTTCTCTCTCTCTATCTCTCTCTCTCTCTCTCTCTCTCTCTCTCTCTCTCTCTCTTTGTTTCTCCCTCTTTTTTATACTCCCCTCACCACTCCGCCCCTCTCTCGATCATCCCTTTCTCTGTCTCCCCTCTCTCTTCCCACTCTCTCTTCTCTCTCTCTCTCTCTCTCCCTATTTCACCTCCTCGTTCTCTATCCCCCCAGCTACACTTTCTCACTTCACAGCTCTCTTTTCTATCTGTCTCTCCCCTTCCCTCCCACCCCACTATCCCATCTCTCCCTCCACTTTTTTTTCTCTCTCTTTCTCTTGCTCTCTCCCATTACACCGCCTCATTCTATCTCCCCTTTTATACTTTCTCACTTCTTATCTCTCTTTTTCTCTCTGTCTCTCCCCTTCCCTCCCACCCGACTATCCCCCCTCTCTCTCTCTCTCTCTTCTTATTCTTCTTCTTTCTCTCCGTCTCTCCTTCGTAATCCCCCATCTATCTCTTTCTCTTTAACCCTCTTTCGCAATCACACTACTGCAATGCGCTTAAGTTCATAAGCAGTGAAGATATAATTATTTTATTATGAAATATAGCTTGAATTCAATTAAAACTGTAACATCATCCACGTTGTATGGGCATTGCTTCCCAACATTCGAATTTATATGTCAGAAATCAGTGCGGTTATTTTTTATTTTCAAAAGTTTATCACAGTTTTAACTCTATGTCTGTTTTGATCAACAAAATGGTACAAATATTGGTATGCCACAGTCGCTTTGGGGGTCACAATGCACGATGCATAATAATGTTACACAATGTCTTGCACTCAAAACAAAGGATGTACATGTACATGTAGTACACACGAGGTAACGATTTTATAACAGGTGGTGACACAAACCTGACTATTAAACTCATTTCCATCAATTGTCAAATTATCAGTTCATAATGTTCATAGCCAATTAGAGATGTTGTGTGATGATCATGAACAATTTCAAAATTATGTGCTCGAAATAGTGATTGAAAAGTGATATTGTTCACATTCTCGGACTTTGTTATTTGTAGCCAGCCGATGGGAGTTTAACTCGAGAAGGAAAATTTTAGTTTAATTTGAGTGATAATTACTTTGTAATCAAGAATTGATTTCAGAAAAAACACAAAGTGGTGTGATATCTCATTGTTCACGGGACCCTCTCATGGGAACGGAAATAAGGTGGTGGTTGAAAGGAGCGGATTTTCCGATGTAATCTATCCTGATTTCAGGATATTGCGGACTTCCTTTTCTCGAGAAATACAGGTAATCAGAAGAAATACAGGTAATCAGAAGAAATGAAGGGATGAAGGGAGAGAGAAGAAATAAGAAGAGAAGTGAACAGGATATAGTGAGTGAGAGAAAGAGAGAGAGAGAGAGAGAGAGAGAGAGAGAGATACAGAGACTGTGAGGGAGGGAAAGAGCAGAGAGAGGGGGGAGGGGGGGGGGGGAGAAAGACAACAGAGAGAGGAACAAGGGGGAGAGAATGATATAAATCACAGGAGGAATAATGTGACAATTCAAGGATATAGTGAGTGAGAGAAAGAGAGAGAGAGAGAGAGAGAGAGAGAGAGAAAGAGGGAGAAATATGGAGAGAGGGAGAGAAAGGAATAGAAGGAGAGGAAGAGAGGGAGAGAAAGGAAGAGAATTAGGAGAGGAAGAGAGAAGCAAAAAAATAGACTCAGCAATCAAATTATAGGACGAGGAGATTTCTCTGGACAACAAATTCCCCTTCAAATCTACACGAATTTGGAAAAATGAATAATATTACCATTTACTAATTTAGAGCAGCCGTCAAATTGTATAGTAAGCAATCAACACAGAGACATCATGGCATAATGGAGATGCAATAACACTTTTAAGTACAGCATGTATATATTTATTTTCATGGTACAGCTGAAATGATTGAGATTATAAAGTATAGATCACGTGTTTAATAACGTGCACAATAATATTGATATAACAGAAACAAATTAAATATATCAAAAGAGTTAACGCAAAATCGCGTCAAAAACATATTTCATCATACCAGTTGAGATTTACGTCATTATAATTGCATAATATAGTTCAACATGTTCATAACATGTGTTTGTTGAAATGCTGGTATCCTTGTTATGCTTAATGACTGAACAGTTTCACTAATTCTATGATTCTATTTGTCTCTTAATTGTAGAATGCAACGAATATCAGGGTGTACATAAATATATTTTCAATGTATTTAAACTTGTCTAATGCAACTTTGCAATTTCAGAAATGGAGATTCTGTTTAGCTCATTTGGAAAATACTAGGATAGAATCAAATGCAATGAGGACAGTAATGGCTAAAAATAATTGAAACAAAAATAAACATTGAATTCATCATGACATTGATATAAGTTATTTTTGATATAATGAGAGAAAGATAGAGAGAGAGAGAGAGAGAGAGAGAGAGAGAGAGAGAGAAACAGACAGAGGGAGAGAGAGAGAGAGAGAGAGAGAGAGAGAGGGAGATAGAGAAGAGAGAGACAGACAGAGGGAGAGAGAGAGACAGAGAGAGAGAGAGACAAAGGGAGAGAGAAAGAGAGAGAGAGAGAGATGATTGGGGAGGAAGAAAAGAAAAGGAGCTGGGGGAAAAAAGAAAGAAAGAAGACGAAGAAGAAGAAGAGAAGGAGGAGAGATACATGAGTGAAGGAGGGGGTGGAGGATATAGTAAGAGAGACAGACAGAGAGATAGAAAGAGAGAGAGAGAGAGAGAGAGAGAGAGAGAGAATGAAGTGGAAGAGGCAGACATAGACAGCCAGCCAGACATACATAGACATAGATATTTGGAAAGAGGTTTCAGACAAGAAATTTATAACTACATCTATAACCAAACGTAAGTTGGCGCTGTTTATATTATCTTATTATCCGTCATTGGGGATCGTTAACAAACCCCAGCATCAACGAGTACTTGGTTTCCAAATGAACCAGCATTTAGTTCTTACAAAAATGAATACTATTTACAATATTATTACAAAAATATACATGTACTTGGGATAACCATACTGCAGAGCTATTTACAAGAAAAGTACGGATGCAACGAAACTGGCGAAAAAATTATTATAGCAGCGCTGAGATTACGGCCTAAAAGTAACTTTATTTATTTTGGTGCATTTTATAATGTGATTGGAGCATTATAAGTTTATCCTGAGATTGGTTGTCTATGAATCAATGTAAAAGTTCCCATTGATATAAGGACTACCGGGGAGTTTCTAGAAACTGATTTGAGATGAATAGTCATGAACATGGAATCATCTTTATGTGGATTATGAAAGTTTTCAGTTGCGCATATTGGAATCTGAAAAGAAAGTCCTTTTATAAAATTTACCGACCAATATAACAAGGCTCATGATGTCGAAATTAAAGTTCAAAGCTGACATCATAAGCTTTTAAAATAAAATCAACCAGTACATCAAACGATAATCCGGGATTAAATCTAAAGATGTAACTCCTATCTCACGGTTTCCCCGACGGTACAATGCTGGCATACTGTGTTCCCTTTTTCGTCGAAATTCTTTTTGATTTCTCTTTATCCTCTAGAACAAGATCGGCATAGATTAGGCCCTCAGCATTAAGATTCGAAGTCTCCTTTGCCTTCTTCTCCTGATCACCATCTTTGAAGGATTCCGTGACACCTGGTTCCTCCGCCGATTCTACCAGACTATTTTTCTTCGAATCCCCAAAGAGTCCATGTTTGCTGCTTCGGATTTTCTCAGGTTTGGCATAGAGTGGTGAGCGTTCGGTGGTCTGCCCCCTTGCTGTTGCGCTGCGTGCTGCCAGGGAGAGGCTACTGCCGCCTCGCATCATGTCTGGAAGACCGATCTTGCGTTCGGACTTGAGGATTGGCAGTGTGGATGATCCTTTGTAGGTGCTCCCCGTCTTGCGTTTCATCTCAAGGATGGTCGCATAGGCATCACTGCCTCCATGCTCCATCACCGTGATGGGCGTCGTGATCGGGATTCTTTTGCCGTTCCGTCGTCGCACAACTTTGACGATGACGATGATGACGATGATGAGGATGAGGATGAATGCTCCTGCTGCAGCGGAAGTCATGATGAATGTCCTTCCGGTAAGGAATGCTGGGAATTTGGGTTTCATACCAACAGTGACGCCAGCGTCGTTAGCGTTGTAGCCATCAATGTTTGGAAACTCTGTGCCTTCTTGTGTCGGCCTCATTGCCCTCTGCCAGTCGGTCTCATCCGTGCCCATTGCATCACCGCCGTGAGACTCAACCGTCGTCATGTCTGGACTATCGGTGGTCATCCCCGTCGGCTCAACCAGAATGACCAATGTGGCTGTACCCGTCAGCAACTCTCCATTGGTGGTCTGCGCCTGGCAAGTCACCAAGGTGTTTGCATCCTCCTCGCGAATGTCCTGTATCTCCAGAACCCTGTCACTATGCATCAGCTGCATCCTGCCAGGAGAGCTTTGGTGCATGTCCGTTACCGATGGTTCCACGTTCCAGGAGTAACCCCTCACACCTATATTGTTCGTACTCATCAGAGCACAGGTGAATGTGGCCTTTGCTCCGACCTTGACAGAGTTGACCGCTGGCTCTATCTGGACTTCAGGGGGTACATCCATCGGTCGAATGGAACAGGTCTTTCTCGTGGTGGTCATAGGACCTCGCATCAAGCACGTATACTGGATGTTGGTGTCTTGTGGTCGTAGGATCTGGCGGTGGACTGCGTATCGGAGACCCTCGTTCTCCTCCAGCTCCTCCTCGCCTCGAAACCAGGTCAGGTCAGGAATAGGATTACCGCCCTCTGACGTGCACACCATGTCAACCGTGTCGCCAACCTAGATGTCAACAAGAAAAAAAGAAATAAAAACAAAAATTAGGCGAGAGTTCAACCGATGCAGAATCCACAAACATGATATCACAATAACCATCTCTAAAAAAAGATATAAAAAACAATCAAAATTCTGAAATCTAAAGTTAATATGCAATATAATAACAATTATCAAAAACAACGTTAAACTTAATCTTAAACATTTGTGTTAATTGTTATACAGAATTTGATGATTCGTACAGCATCATTTGATATGTTATACTGCATTGAAATCGGTTATAACAAGTTGACACATTAAAGTATGATTACTATGATACCAAATGGTAATTAAATCGTCTCAGTTCCAGAGAATAGGCATATGCATAAAGTTAGTGGTTCCACCGATTATTGTAATCAAATTCACAGAGAAAGATTCAATGAAAATTTAACTCTCTTTTCCATCGGATAGGCAGGTCTGTGTATAAGTTAGGTGCATCACACGTTTTGGAAATGGGAACGTTTAGAAGCCACGGTCAGGGAAGAAAGTGATTGGCACATGTACGGTTATGCACACCTCAATGAGACTTATTTTTGTTATTACACTTCACGAAGCAAAGATACTAAATTTTACACTAATTTCCTTCTTATTTTATGCAAAAGAATGTACTGACTGTCTATAATCGTGAGCTAGTCTTGCATCTAGACTGCGGAACAGCTATCCATGAAATTGGATACTCAGTACCACACTGCAAAACAACTTTAATCTCGCGGAAACGGCTATGACAATCCTGAAAGTCAACTTCTCTCCGTCGTGAGCGGACTTCTACTTTGACCGATTGTCAGTATAAGAGGAGAGAAGTATTTCATTTTTTTTCCTTCCAGAAACGGCGGAGGAAATTGACTATTAGATGGATGGATAAAAATGTGAAGATTAAAATGTTGATCTCTACATAATGTAGTTGTCTAGACATACTGCGGCTTATAATGTTAGCTATCATCGCCTTTAAATGTCTGACTCATAAAAAATTCTTTCTTTTTAAAAATCGTATTTTGTGATTTTCTTTCTTCCGTAACATGATGGAATTAGTACACAATAGCGTGAAAAATAATGGGACCGAGGTTATTTCTTCTTTTCATCCGCATATGTTTTCCTGTTTTTCTTCTTAAATTTTCATTATAGATTAGTTTCAGAATATCATAACAGACTCTTTGAGTTGATTTATCATCCTTAAGTTATACAAAACAACTGTTTTAGTGAGGGTTGCAAAAACAGTCGCCTGTAATTCAGTTTCCTTTGAAAAAAATAGACAGATGATGGAAGAGACCCAAACACCACTTCATAGGCTATTATTTATACGACTTGAGCGAGTGAGGTGGGGGGGGGGGGGGGGCATTAACTGGGCTAGTAAATACCCCTCCCCCTCCCCCACCCCCATCATCACCAACCACCCGTGTCACCTCAATAAGAATTGTGACCTGCACCATTCCGATTTTTTTGTTTAAAAATATCTTTTCCAACATAAGTTAAAAAACCGAAAGAAAAACAGTAACTTTAGCAATCTGGCAGTAGAGCTGTTAATTGGCAGTGAAAGCTCACGTGAAGAATCGTCTTGTATTTTTTGGAGTGAAAATATAATTACAGACTGGTACCTTGAACGAATTATCGTTCCAATTTCCCTGTTGATCTAAGCTAAAAGGGCAACGTCCTCCCCACATGGAATATACATGTAGTTGATTAGAATCGCAAATAGATCGACGGATATAACTAGGGATGTATGACTGTAAAAACAGGTCTACCCCATTCACTGCATTTTGATTTTATTCATTAAAAAAAAAACTCTTGTACACTTATAAACTTTTCGAACCATTGTTTCAAAAGTGAAGAAAACAAAATGACACAGCCGCATTTTAATAATCCACAGTTTCCAGATAATGGTTATAAATGTGTCATATTAAAAAGCTCATTTTGATGGAAAATAAACAATAAAGTGACAATACACCATTTTATCTATCCAATCACATAATACATAGAGGCCTATAGTTCATTGATTTGCATTCCTAGTTTGAAATAAAGCATAGGAAAAAAGATAATATCTATTTCATGAAATTTCATCCAGTTTTTCATATCACACGATGACACGAACGAAGTGGTAATAATGATGTTTTCCATAATCTTCGTTTGACATGCAGAACAGCATCGTAGGCCTACTTGATATTCCGCCCCTCCGCCATTCTTAGGGGGCGGGAAGGGAGAGGGGTGGTTGTAAATACGTTGATTTGAGATGTACATTGCATACCATGTTCATAACATCGTAAATATGGGGGAGGGGCTACTGGCTCAAATGTCCCACGGACCAACGCCCCAGGGCCCCGTAACACACAAGTTGCAATCAATCACAAAATGGCAATAGGGACTTTTAGATTTGCGTGGACTGATACGTGTGACGTCCATTCAAGGCAGTGCATTAAAAGGACGTCGATCGTGGCGATCCCCATTGTCTTCGTGCGAATCTAAAAGTCCCTAATGTCAAATCGAGAACGTCGTTGCATGCACATAAGGCTGATCAATCGCTAATCAGAATAGTTATCTCCAATTTGCAACTGATTACAAACCGTTGTGTGGCGGGGCCCTGTTTAAATAGGATCCTCGAATATGCTTCTAGAATTAAATTAAGTTTTCTCAGCGTTTCAATAATTTCCTTGGCCTCTGCATGAATCTATTTAGATATGTCAGGTATATTTTTAGTATAACCATAGAAGAAGCATGTATGGGAGATGAACATGGAAGCACTAGCTGAATCACATGAGCATCTTCCGTGGTGGATTAAGGGATGATAATAGATCGTAATCAAAGAAAGAATCATACATTTTCCGTGATTAGGCGTGATTAGTTATACCGTTTCGGGATAGTTATACGATGAAATTGTGTGTGTGGACGCTTTATACTAACGATACGTCGTATAAAGAATCATGCCTAATCACGCCAAATCACGGAATATGTTGTGTGTGGACGTAACTAGTATAACTAGTCGAACGGAATGACTTTATTGTCTTCTTAACCAGACTCAAATTCGATCTGCAAACTGTCAGCAGATTGGTTCCGTCGCTTAGTCTAAAATGAATAAAAATGTGTGTTATGTTGACGCCGATGTTGATGACGACATAACAAATTTATTTGTACACTGGTATTTTAAAATCCTGGAAACATGAATTAAAATACTTGATAGTTTCTAATGTCACCTTGCATAAACGCCACAAAATTACATACCTCTTTACGAAATACATACTTAGTCAACTGTTATAAAGCTTTTTTTGTTACTGTCATACTGCACTATGAGGTATGTATAGGTAGGCCTACATTGTTGGTTACATGTATGTGGTCCTCGGTTATAGTAGGGAGTTTGCGAAAATTACGGACGGAGATTCTGCGGTTCGTGTGCAAAATCGAGAAGCTACTATAGTAACAGCGGGGTGACCGCTGAGGTACTGAAATCCAGAACGGGTTTTGGCCAAATATACGGGCTCTGCGTCGTAGAAGGTCTGTCCGTCGCTGACCGAAAACTCGCTAATCTCAATTTTCCGACGGAAAAGACCAAGTCAGGTTCAAGTCTGGAAGACTAGGTACGCCCGATCTTTCAGCAAGTCTTGATAAAATTAGGAAGCTGTAAATTAGCATTCTCCATGCCCAATCGGCTCAACGAAATCCCATATGAGACACAAGTTTGTATGTACCCCACCCACGCACTTCTAGATGATTCATAGCAGCATCACAACTCAGTAGATACTCAGGTGGGCAACTGGTCATCGGTAGGAATTTGACATTCATCTCATTCCTAAAATATTGGTATATTAAAGGTACTATGTCCCATTTGAAGGCCAACAAATGAAAAGGTTAACTTCCACCGGCATTTGAAAGATAATACTAATTTAGAACTTCTCTCAAAACGAAAGGGCTTGAAAATGTTTTTTTTTTGTGGGAAAATTTCGACACTTAGTTGGCGAATTGACTTAAGGGAATGCAAACCTTTTTAGTAAATAATCTGATTTTCAGACCCTTGTAACGAATGGTGTACAAGGCTGTTGACCTTCTCTTTGAACTTCGAACATGCATAGTCGGTAGCACAACATAAATCCATAGTGAGCACGCAGGTAGTCCGAACAAGGTATCACATATAGACAGCCTTGAGGATATGAATAAGCGTGATGATGTAATAATCATGACATCAATTAGTATGAATGATTTCCGGAATCACCGGGCATAGATTGCCCATGGCCAGACACTTTCGTAATTAATTACAACACAACAAATCCCATGTGAGCTTTCCATATTGCATCGTCTAAATAAAATGACGAATAATGAACATCAATAACCACAGACTGATTGAAAGAGTGTACAAACTTCTGAAGATTACGTCATTAATATAACAGCTACACGTAATTGTTAAGTTTATGAGCAAATTTACTAGTGAAATATACCACCAAGTCTCCTAACAAGAATAGAATGATCCTCATACCTACAACAGCTCCGATCACTATAGGGTAGTAGGGTGACAGAAATGTGTTAGATATTATGCCAATTTTGTTAGAGCACTGACTTATTAAAATGAATAGTCTCGTGTTTTACCTCGTTCGGAAATATCCAAACGATTTTCCCCTAGTAATTCACATGGAATAAATTTTTTCTCTGTATTCCCCATACAAAATATTTCATAATATTCTGCAACTGATTCTTTTTCATGAATCATGACTTGGTACTGAATTTTTACATGCAGGGTACTTTGTAAAAAAAAAATTTGGAGAGTTTTTTTTTGAGGAGGCCAAGATTGAATGTAAACATTTTCGAAAACACTCAATCAATTGTAGAGCTAGTGGCATGTGTACAATATTTAAGCAATGGTCTTCTGAGAAAAAGAACAGGGAGATTGAATAACTTCAGTATACCTTCTTCAGTTGCAGTTGAATCCTCTACATTTAAAGAAAATTATGCATTTGAAAGATAATGGAGGCAATCCGGAAAGATAGGAGAGACATAAAGATTAGATAATAGTAGAAGTTCCGACGGTGTAGAAGGGAGAAATAGATGAGACACGACATTTCAAGATCTGGATAATTACCGCTTGAGTTAATCAGAGGCTATAGATATCTTTGTCTCTTAAAGTCCGGGAACATTGTGCTCCAGGCTACTCATCAAATAATGACACTTCATGCATACTTTCTTACGAACAACGATAATTACCGTGGGGTGAAAAAGGAGTTATCTTCTTAAATTAGAATGCAACAGGATTGGATACAAAGTTAATAAAATATGCAAATCAGGGAGAGAGATTGGAGATGAGCGAGTGGAAATATAGAACTAATTATCCATATTGAATTACTCGTTCAACTAATTATCAGTATAAAGGTAGTGAATGTTGATAAACGATTGAGCTAATGAGAGGTCATAGATCCATGTCTCCATACGTCTGAAACAATGTGCTTCAGGCAATCATTAATAAATGACGTCCTCGTTTTCCAGATAATTAACATGATTATAAATTAGATACAGGGGGGGGGGGTAAACAAGAGTTTACAAAGATAAATTACACTAAATTAGAATATAGAAGGATTTGATTTCAAAGTTAATAACATAATGCAAAATAGCGAGAGATTTTGGAGAAGAGCGAGGGGAAATACATAACTAAGTATCAGAGATGATAATGAAGACTAATTACCAATATTATTGAGTTAATAAGAGGCAGTATATATATGGCATGTCTCCTCTATAAGTGTGCAAACAATGTGCTTCAGGTGAATCATTAGACACTCTTTTCCATCCTTTTCTTACAGATAACGATAATTAATCTAATTAAGAACAAACTGTCATGGGAGGAGATTTGAATACTTGTAAACTCAGTATAGAACAGTAGAAACAGGCAGGATAAGACAGAGAGTGTCAAATCTAATGAGAAATGAAAAGAAAGAGAGAGAGAGAGAGAGAGAGAGATAAAGGGGGATATGGACAGTGAAAAAGTAGTTTTTTGTTCATAAATGAATGACAAAGAAAAACAGCAGACACTCCTTGCTTCTCATTCTCTTTAATCAATTCACGTCCCAGAGGAGATTTAGAACAGGAAGAGTTTTGATATGGAAGGAAATATGGTTGTTAAGGGTTAATTAATTACACGACGTGAGCCCAGTCAGAATCGATTAAAAGAGCTCAACTAATAAGAACCACAAATTAGATCGAGAAAAACATTTTTTGTTTAAATAACATGATCATCCGAAAACATGAACTAAAAAATGGCAATCATCTATTAAAGAAAAAACGTATCCTTTATCTTTAACATTCAAAATCAGATAATGTTGGAAATTGCGAATTTTAGGAAAAAACATGGAGGAAAACGTGAGGAAGAAAGAGGCTCAATCAAAACGTGGAGGACGAAAATAGACACAGGGAAAGGAGAAGCGGAGTGGGGATTAGAGAAGAGAAGAAAAGAGGAGAAAGAGGAGAAAAGAAGAGAAAGAGAGAGAGAGAGAGAGAGAGAGAGAGAGAGAGAGAGAGAGAGAGAGAGAGAATGGGAGGAGGAAGGGATAAAGCAAGAGAGGTATAGGTGCATAATCTTTCTTTCCTATTATGAAATATCTTTGCACCGTCTAATTTTCCACATTTTACTGTAATATACTTGATCGGTATGCTTCGTTTTTGTTTTGTTCTCTTTCTCTCTCTCTTTCTCCCTCTCTCTCTCTCTCTCTCTGTCTCTCTTTCTCTCTCTCTCTCTCTTTCTCTCTCTTTCTCTCTCTCTCTCTCTCTGTCATTCCGTCTGACTTTCTGGCTGTCCATCTCTCCATCTATCTGTCTGTCTGTCTGTCTCTCTCTCTCTCTTTCTCTAATATCACCACACTATATTCTGCACCATGTCAATACCTCAATCATGTCAATACTAACTTGTCTAACCTGTAATTAACACCGCTTCAGGATTCTGAAATCCAATTCAGGCCATTTAACATCCAATCGATCATTTTAAATTTTGTTCTGGACATCGTCGAGCAGATAATAGTCGCCCCCTGGACACACTTCTAAGATGACCAATTACCTACCAATTAGGAAGTCCAGTTTCCCCTGTGGCCACATTAATTGTTGATGACCACTATGGATGACCATTGGTCATTTGCAAATATATATGGTCTCTCCTTTTTGCGGCCAATAAACACTATACCCCGTTTAAAGAAATAATATAATATCATAATTTGGAAAGACATAAAATGGATTTGTAATATATTCCGGATGTGGATACTTAATACATATTCTCTCCTGCCACACTAATATTTGTATTAAGTAATATTTTGAAAATTTGGGTCACCCCGACAACCCTCATAATTTCGACAATGTCGGTCTCGCAGGCCTTCTGCATGTTCTGATGGTTCACAAGACCGACTGCTCACGAGACCGGTCTTGTCATTTTATCGGTCTCGTTGCCTTTGGTCTACATGGATGCCTTTACTTGGATTTCTGTTTTAATATACACCATTGTCGTAACGTAATCAAATTTAATGCATACATCGTTGTTAAGTGCTATGTTACAAATTAGTTCATTCACCTGTTACAAATAATTGTATTTCAGTATAGCTAGAATGGGAATCGCATACATTCCGTGTTGTAAGGTAGGACAAGCCATAATGTTTGTGCTGCCTAGCAACAATAATGAACATGTATATGCAATTCACCATCTGACTATTGAAATAAAGTTATTTGTAACAGATGAATGAACTAATTTGTAACATGGCACGTAACAAAGATTTATGCATTAAATTTGATTGCATTACGAAAATGGTTTATTGATTTCAGTACTACCAGGTATAAGTGCACACTGTTCTACATATAATTCGTGGAATATCACAAGACAACTACTTTAATAAATTTTAAATATTTAATAAAATTTCACTAAAACACCGTCGAGACTTAGTTACCGATTTTTGGACAAAGTTCCAACGAATCGAAAAAGAAACCCCCAAGTTCATGTTGAATCTCGCATCTAAATAAAACAGACAAAGAGTGTGGATGGATTTTAATTATACCCCCTCCATTTTAACACAAGGGACATTAATAATGTAGACCTTCACATTTCCTGAGAGCCTTTCAAAAGCTATAAAAACGGAAGCGGATGGAAGGTAGAAACCAAATATTATTATGTTGACTGGTTGTTTGTTGAGAAATCGGGGTAGGGTGAACAATTTTGAAAACTTTTGGAAACTTTTAAAACTAAAGTGGCGGGAGGAGAGATACCGGACATGTACTATATTTATGGCTTGTTTATTTATAGACCGAGACTTTCGTTTGACTTTTAACAAATCTGATGGAAATATGGGTATCTCGAAGAAAGAATAATTACTGCACAGATGTCAGTGTTTTACGTCAAACACTGAACAGAAACATTAATAAAGGAGGGGAGGGGGGGGGGGGCGTTGAGAGTTTATATTTATTTTAGCAATCACATGTCGTCTTTCTTGAATGATGTCATAATAACAAAAATCCGTTTTGATGTATAGGAGGGAAGCTTAGTTCGTCCATGGTTCAAAATAATCAAGTATACTACTTTTGATATGTCTGGAATATTCAGAATAATATATCTAGAGGATTTCGATATAGAATTAATTTCAATAAACATGATTTATATTTGTGTAACATGAGTACAAAAGTTGTAGAATGAGAAGAAAAACAGCATTACAAATATAATGAACTTGAGACATAACGATAATCATCTAGGTATAAAAACCTCACGTCTTCACTCCAAAATAAAAATAATTACTGGCAGGCTTAGCATGGACCCTTTGTAGACCCGCGAGCTTAATAGCAAAAACTTTCCCCTATCACTGACCCGAGACTAGCTTCCTACATAGCCCTCTTCCTCCCCCTCCAAGCACCCTTTTAATCCAACTCGGATACCATCGGCTACCAAAGAGATTAGGATAATTTACCTTCTATACTTACGAGGTATCTTAAAAATAAAAAAGGAAATCGATAGATTGTAATCTGAGAAAGGTGTACGGGGATCACATGGGTGGCTGGAAACCTGATATAAATTATGCTTAGTCAGTATAATTGATTAACTTCGTAATCTATTTATGAATTATTTTCCCTGTAAGTGGCCTCTTGGTAGAGCAGAACGTCTAGCACATTGACCGCTGCTCCTGACAATGAATTCATATACTCGACTGGAAGAGATATCTCTTCTGTTCCTCCGCCAGATGCGACTGGGTTTATCAGAAGTACAACAAGGATGGCACAAGCGAAAACAGATCAAAATGATAAGGGTAAAGAGGTGGGAAAATAACAAAATTGATTTGGCGTCTACTAATTGAGTCTATTGAACAATATTATTTAAATTCTTTAGATCTTCAATCCATCAAAAACCATATGAAATATCAATATCTAATCAATCAATTACAACAAGATTATGTAAACAAAAAGAAAATAATTGATTGATCTAAGATGGAACCCCTGCAACAATTGATTATGGATTACACGAATGTTCTTTATTACCCATATACTAGGAAATTAAGATGACATCATGATAGCTATGATGATAAGATAAACTTTGCTAGATGAATTATCATTTTTATTTCAATTTTCAAATCTCTTCAAATTTCCTTGATTATTTTATTTTCATGTACACGTGAAATTTATTTCATTTAAAGGAGCTTTGTTGTAATCGCGTTTTATTTTATTTTGGTTGAGGTTCTCCTCCCCTCTGTATCCTATATTGACCTAATACTAATTTATTAAAGAGTAAACTGCATCAACCAGCAGGTATATGATAATGTGTGAGTTATACAATTATAAAATATCAATCCAGGGCCCCATTTCACAAAACTTGTCATAGGTGACAATGACATTTTTTGTTATAAGCTAGTAAAAATCCTTGCTTCTGATTGGTTATCAGCAGATTCGTCACTGATTTCTGACATTTGTCATTGAAAAAAGGCTTTGTGAAACGGGTCCCAGAACAATAATGTATACAGTATCATAATGGTCGTTTTAGAAAGCGGAACAGTATTGTAGAACCCTGGGCTTAGTGCGAAGGCTGCTAAATGATTCCGTCCTGGACTTTGAATGGTATCAATTATCATTATGACATTTCAATATGACCTTTTAACAAATTATATGTCTGTACCATTCATTTAAATATAGAAGTTGGTACAAATATTTGTGTACCAACTGAATAACGCCTGCATTGGAGAAATGACAGATTGATCCTCTTTACTATATTTAGTTTCTGGAGATTGGATGATTACATTTTCGATCTTCCGATAGATGAAGAAATGTATAGAATGAAACAGTTTAGAGTACAAAGCCTGTAAATCATCACCTATCTACCAAGGAAGGAAATTTCATCATCCGAAGCAGACTTGTCAAAACTAAACCCTTGGGAATTACCAGAGAGCAAGAATAGCAGACAGTCGTCCGGATATTGGTAAATCTCATCGCATTGTTTCTAGGCATTCATAGGAATGTGGAGAGGGGATGTATAGGTATATTATACATGTATACATGTACTTAGAAAACAAGATACAGGTCGAACAAAAGGAGAACGTGTGTGTGTGTGTGTGTGTGTGTGAGAGAGAGAGAGAGAGAGAGAGAGAGAGAGAGAGAGGAGGGGTGGGGGGGAGAAAGAGAGAGAGAAAAAAAACAGGAAAGAGAGGGGGAGAGAGAGAGATAGAACACTGATATCAATTTCACCGCGGAAGTCGCTCAATGAAATTTGCTCCTGTTATTTTGAAAATAATCCAAAAATGAGTCGCCTTTTGCACCATACGGTAATTCTCTGATTTAGTTTCGGGTATTACAGTAACGACAAATTACAGCTTTCTAAATATCCTTTTCATTGAAAGTACGAAGATATTGAGAGAAAAAGAATTCGGGTCTCGTCAGACTTGACTGGAATCCATCCAACGTCTATGAACTTATGACCCCGAAAGTGCAACGGGCCCATTTTTTTTTTATCGTCGTTGAAAATAAAGAAAAGAAGAAGGAAAAAGTTAGAAAGCAAACGTGTGTCATCGTCGGAAACATTTTTCTCTAGAGGAACTTTTTGTTTTCCCGCCTCTTTACCCCTATCATATTTATCTGTTTTTCGCTTGTGCCCTTCTGGTTTTACTTCTGATAACATTGTATCAACCAAACCAGTCGCATCTGGCGGCTATTGATGTCATACTTTCCTAACTTCGAATGTAAGTTTCGAACGTCTGCGGCTTCTGTTACATAGAGATAAAATATAATAATTGTTTTTTTTCTTCTTGAAGTCAGTTTCGAAAAAAATACATGATAATGTAATGTCATTATGTTTAATATTTATGTTACGGATTTGTATAAATATAACAAGAGATGCGAAATTTACATATTACTCTAGTTAGATCGGAAACAAAAATAAATCCAGACAATTTTTTTTTTTTAGAGAAATCAAATCTTTTCAGGTAGGAATATATAGGAAAATATGGTTACTTGAACACAAATGCTATTTCCACCGAATGAACTAATTGAAAGGGATGATATAAAACATAGATATGAACATGTACATGTATTTGTTGTTTGAAGCTCAGTAGAAAGTTTAGGAAGGGGAAGGGGTGACAAACATTTGCCCCCTAATTGTGTTCCTTTTTAACCACCCCCCTGTTTTTAGACCCTGGATTCACCCGAATTTATTTATAGATATCATGATGATGACGATGACATGACGTAACTCCCTCGATTGACGAAGCATGAATATGATAAAACTCTTTAAACAAACTTATAAAAGGTATCATCGGTGACGGACAGACTTCACCGACACGACCGAAGATCTCAATTTCGCGCGCTCAGCTTCACCTGAAAACCCCCGTTTGTTTGGAGCCAGAAGGGTGTTAACTCATACTTCTAATTAAGGCGGGAATAAATATGATTGAAAAGGTAAATATAGGATAAGACTTGTCCCTCTCTATTACATTCACATGGATATCTAGGTTACGGTACGGGTAAGATGAAGGACAGGTATATGAGTTTACTTGAGAATGAAAACTTGCTTCTCAAAATAGAACCGAATTAGCAGGTGGTAGTATTGATATCACTATTTCTATTTCTAGATGATGATAATGCTTGTCTACCCAATAGCGTCCTTATTCTAAGAAAATAAACATAGTATACATTACTACACAATATTCAGATATTTTGAATTCGTCGCATATAATCAATCTTCTATTAAATAAAAGCAATCAATTTTGAACTTTGAAATAGTAACGAATTATATTCTGATAGGGTCTGTCTTAATAACAATTTTTTTCAAAAGATGAAAGATGTACATGAGGTATGCTTGGCCTATACTTCCCGTGGAGTACTTTTTGGTTTAATTAAAAAAAAATATATATAACTTTGACAATTTTAATATTCCTCCGTGTGTTTCAATAGTTTCTTTTTAGTTTTATTTCATCAACAAAATCAACATCAATGTATTATTATATCTCTTTTATCCTCTCTTAAACTCCGATTCATAATATAACATATGTAGTATTTGATTGCAGATCGGGGCCAAGCATACGAGACCTATTCATAGTCCTTAAAAATATGAACATTTGTACGAATCTTTAAGTGAATTTCCTCCTTTCAAAGTCGTCGCTGCTACAAATAGAGTTATCTCACAAAAAGACGAGATTGCAAATTATATGAAATATTTCAAATTTAGTTGTTGACCGAAATATCCGAGCTCACAGCTTGAACCTACCTCCACTGGCAACTAACCAGCAGACCGCCAGCTGCTAAGATAAATCGAAACAAAATGTGATGAGAGTCATCCCTATACTCCACTGCCTGGACTGTTTCCGTGTCGCGCTCACTCAAAATAACACACCCTCAACGCTAAAACAAAAGCAGTCCTTTTTCATTCTTTGTTTTTTCTTTGTTAAATGTATAAACAGTCCTTCCAATAGGGACTTTTAGATTTGCACAACGACAACGTGGATTGCTACGATCGACGTCCTTTTAATGCACTGCCTTGAATGGACGTCACACGTATCAGTCCACGCAAATCTAAAAGTCCCTATTCTTACAATCGACTGGCGTGCGATAAGAGGGACTTCGCGCATCGTGTGAGATGTATAGGGAGTGGAAAATTATGATAGAAGAAAACCAAATAGGCCTTCGTAAAAATGGACAGAATCTGGACCAGACTTGAACTCCGTCCAGGAAAATACAAAATACTATCTCATCGCAAAGGAACATACCGATTGCACTTCTTAACATGAATAAAGGTCATACCTTCCTTATATTAGTTTTTTTTTTAACAGAAAGTTTATGAGTTAAATGTTTTACATTTTCTGGAATCAACTAATCATCATAACCTATCATCATCGTATTCATCATTATCAGCAGCAGAATCGTTGTCGTCATCATACACCACATTCTCCTCATCAACACCATTCTCATTCACCATTCTTATTTTTATCAGTATTATCATATTTATCAAATTAATCAATATCATCATCGTTATCATTATTATTATACCATCGTATCAATAGAATCCTCGTCATTGACTTCATCATAGTTACAAGGGCGAAGATCATCTTTAAAGTCATCATCATTACCATTACCAAAGGCAACTGCCTTGCCCCATCACGATCGCCATAAAAATAAAACATTACAAGAATATTGCACCATATACAGAATATCCTCTTCGCATTCATGACTTCATAAGCGAAAAGGTAGAAATACCAAATTATCACTACCACACACCTATGCCAACGTCACTACTTAATAACCGCAAACTAATGGTGCTGGTATGTAATTTTACCTGACTGCTAAGAACGCATAAATGCTTGTATAATTATAAGTAAGCAACCAGACTGCCGACAAATTTAGGTCCTCTCCGAGGGACCTGGTAATGAGGATTAATGCCTTAACAAAGGGCATATATATATTTTTAGTATACCTGACCACAATCGCTGTCAGCATATACCTCTATATTTCAATTATCGTGTGTATTTTCAAGTGAAAATATTGGTAAATTCATACACCTATTGGGTAGAAATATATGTGCTCTTAATTGAGCATCATGACGCATCTACAATGACACTAAAGCGTTAAGCTTTGGACAACTGGTATCAATTCATTACGATCAAATATTAATCTCGCATTTCCCCCCAACATGTCCCCTGATTACGAAACAATATAATTATCAATGCATCATTTAGTGAAATTCATGAACAGGCGATCAGTGCTGTTAGGATTAAATCATTAATTTCAAGCACATTGGGAAAAGATGTATTTTCACGTATGTTTCTGATCTAGTCCATTTGCACTGTATACAACACGGGTGAACGGGAGGACAACTAATAAACGTCAAATGTATAAAATTAGATGATCAGGACCCTGTTTCATAAAACCTTTCATCAATAACATGCGCTACAGATCTATGGCAAATCTGCTCACACCCAATCAAATGCAAGGATTTCGGTAGCTTATAACAAGTTACGATAATTGTTAATGACAAAAAGTTTTATGGAACAGGGTCCTGGTCCTGTGATATGTAGCGATTATACTTTAAACGAAATTGTATACAAAGCGGTATTTCTAGAAACAAACCCGTGATCAGTTGTTACCTTAAAAAGCTGTCAAGTCTTAATATGGCCAGTTTAAATTCAAACCAGATTGGTAAAAGCAAATAGAGTGTCAATAAAGACGAGGAGGTCAAGTCTATAAATAAAAGTAAGTTTGAGATAAATAGTCAGATTTTTTAGACTATTGCAGCATTGCTACAACTGTCTGAGAGCACAAGTATAACAATGTACTATGAGGTATAGACCAACAGTGTAAACTTAAATGAATGCACTTTTGCTTCATTATTAGCAACTGAGTTTCCTTACTTCTTTTTTGTCCCTATCTTTTCTTTCAATGGAAACATTACAAACAAACTAAATTTGTGAACCAGCAGCATAAGCAACAATCGTATTTTCAAACTTAAAATTGATTTCCTTTCTGGCTTTTGATGTTCGGCAAACGTTTGGGGTTTAATCGGTAACTGATCGTACATCATCTTGTAGATAAACTGCCGACCATTTCCAAACCAAATATCGACTGGCAATACTCGGCACAAAATGGCAATGAGTCTGAGAACTGTTACCTTTCCGACCACGACCACTTTGGACGGCAAAATGTCTTTGATGCAGCAAGCTAAACCTCCAGCCGACCGAAGTGCTCCAAAGACCACTGGCAAAGATCTCTCTGCGACGTATAACAACTATCTCCCGATCAGTGGTTGTCGGGTGTCGGTAACCGGTCATATCTCTGTAGTGTGAATTAGGCTTTAGTGTATAGTCTATACACAAAGTACGCATGTCACATTACATCTGAAATTCTTCATATTGGTGCATTAGAACAGCTTCTTCATTCATTCAGGGGAGAGTGGGATGACATCATAAAGGACGTCAAGGTCAAAGTGATGATGAGAGTGATCCATGAGAACAGAACGGGACAGTCACGTGTAAGGTCAAGGAGCGTGGGGGTATCCCCCTCCTCAAACTTTTCATTTCTTTCGTAGCATTTGTCGCTAAATGAAGTACAGTACGTGTCGGTCATGGTATACAATGATAAGAATCGCCATGCTTGTCGGCAATGCTTGATAAGAGAGAGAGAGAGAGAGAGAGAGAGAGAGAAAGGGGGAGAAATAGAGAGAGAGAGAGAGAGAAAGAGAGAGAGGGAGAGAAAGAGAGAGAGAGAGAGAGAGAGGGGAGAGAAAGAGAGACAGAGACAGAGAAGGAGAGAGACAGAGAGAGAGACAGAGAGAGGCATACAGAGACAGAGAGAGAGAGAGAGAGAGAGAGCGCGTTAGAGGCAGACAGGCAGTGCCCTGATAGTTTTGCTAATTATACTGATTAACGATAAATAGCCACCACACCCACTTCAGCTAGATTACAGTTTAAGTCACGAATTCTCGACATGATAGCTGTCATCGACTCCAGAACATCAATAACATAATAGAGCATACATGTGTTAGCCAAGGCGAAAGCAATGACAACATTGCTTAAGAAACTAGTTTCCTCATAATGACATTAATGGCGGGATTAGTGACTCGTTATCCAACTCAAGATCTTTTTTTCTCGTGCGAAATGCAGTTAGTGGTACATACATGTAATTTGTGGTCATTTGGCCAATTTTAGGAACGAACATGGTTTGATGGTTCGTTTGTACCTGACTGCTAATGCTAAGAAAGCTTGTGTATGCTTGTTAGTATGAAACCAGGGGATCGAGGGCTTTAGGTCGTCTTAGAGGTACTCTATAAATGAGGTTCACATTGCCTTTAGCAAATACCAAATGACATGCACGCATTGACTTGGTTTGGAACCAGGGGCTTCCTGATTATAAAAGCCATCTAGACTACATATTTTTTTCTCGATTTCTGACAGGTGATCTTTCCCACCTAGTTTCTCATCTTCCCGAGGCCCGAACCCCTCCAGTCGTTATCAAGAGCAACCCATGAAGACCGTAACGATATTCATTTCAAACGCTACAGGAGATAGCACGGAAAGAGGGGTTCTGTAGTCCTGCTGATAGTACATGCTCTAGATATCCAGAGGCTCCAGAAAAAGAGGATTACTTTTAGGTCGAGAAAGACGAATATTTCCCTCAAGTACTGTAAATAAATCATGGGAATCGACAAAAAGAATGATTTATCACCTGGAATATATGCACGTTTTGATTTCATAACTTTATATAATGATAGATGCAAGGGCCACAGTCGAATAAGTGGGGGGGGGGGGGTACAAAAGAACAACAAGTGAGATGGGAGAAGGAAAAAGAGGGAGAGAGAAGGGGAGAACGGGGAAGAAGGGGGACAAAGTGGGGGGGGGGGGGGGTAGGGAGCTATAGGGAGCCTGCAAAGAAAGTCAAAGTAGCCTTGTCGTATCGCATCTCATTCACCTGGTCAAACATGTGCCCCCACTCACTCCATCATACCTGTGCCCCTCAATCAATAATTAACTCACGCTTCGCAAAATATATACAGAGTGTACAGATTTACTAGTAAGTAGGAAACTAAAGCTGATTATGATGGATCATACTGATCCCATTTAATAATTATGAACATACAATACGGTAGTTTAAATCGTGGTCTCCACGATTTTCGAAATTCAATCTTCATTTGGAAAACAAACCCTTAAAATTAATCAACAGAACCTTGATATAAATATTATCATCATGTGGTATCTATATATACGATGTACGTGAATTCCAGTGATATACGTTAGTGATATGATAAATATAGTTCTCATATGAGTTCCTTTAATAATATCTCTGTTGTTGGATATAGCATCTCCAAGATTTGAATAACCATCGAACAAAATGTAAACACTCGATGAGTGTATTAGTAACCGCAATGTCAAATTAATGAAGTCGGATGAAAAACCACAGGGTCATAATTGGTGTGCCAAGTTTGGAACGTAAATTTAGAAATGACGGTTACCTTAATCAATTACATCTTCAAAACATACACAGGGTAGTGTGTTCTCACATGCTCTCTAATGTACGTAATGTATTTTGTAACCACAATGCTTGCAGATATTAAAGAAAGATGTTAACACTAACAAAAAAGAAAAAAAAATACTGTCAAATCGCTTTATCCTCCCCACAATGAAAACGTCAGTTATTTTTAGATCATTAATTTTCAATAATTACCGTTTAATATCAATTACAGTACGTTGTGACACTTTCATATTGGACTTTGTAGGATCTCGACCCTAATCTAATAAGGTATTTGTATTTCGAGTAAAACCGCTTTGGGCGTGCGACATTCATGACAATGAAGGGATATTCGTGCTGAAATCATGTGAAAACCACAGGCTAGGAAATCTTAATTATCGAATGCGTTCAGTTCGCATTCATCGTCGTGCATGTACGAAAATTAAATGTGACGTATGTATTCCGCTTTTGTCAATGTTCTCTTTTTCGAATATTGTCTGTGATGTGCAGTGATGTTAGGGCATAGACCCATCTATTGACCCCCCCCCCCCAACCAATTATTGGAACAAGCATCTAAATATACGCTTTGACTTTTTCAACCCAGAATCAGGTAAACATTCACGATTTAAAAAATTATCCGCCCCCAGCTTTCAGAAAATCATGGATTTATTTTTGTAAGGTACTGCATGAATCGATTTTTTTTTGTGGATCTAAAGTAATCGTATTATTTTGTTAATGTTCAGGACTCTTGTGATGCCATAATGGGCATTTCACTTCCGAGTTATTCTTGCTCGAACTTGGCCAACATGCATCGAGAGTTCAAGTTTTAGTTAATTCAGTTACGAACCCCCCCCCCCGCCCCGTGAATAATCAAATCTATCATGTCTACACAAAGACATTGGTGTGCTGCCTCAAAGAAAGTTATGTGACACACTTTTTATTGCTAGTGCAGACAGTATCTAATAAATTACTCAAAATTGATGACACGCTGTCACTAATTAGTTTCTCACACCAGATATAACGGTGAACTGTATTTTGCTCGCGTATGTATACATGAAAACATTATTAACTTCATGCTATGTCTGTATCTATTCTCGTACCATCACTCTATATGAAATTGGATACATAAATGCATCAAGAGCATAATTACTCGCACAAAATCATTCCACCTTAAGAAACGAAGGAACTTTCAATAAAAAACAATTATCGATGACAAAAAAAAGAGAGAAAACTTATCCAGAATTAACATGTGAAAAATAAGTAGCACATTAAAACAAAATTATTATCCCCAATTTCGATTTCAAGTAACAAGGACGGGATTAATTGCACCTGTACGAATTGGCATCTTTTGCATGAGTAATAACAGGTGTACATTGAATAATAATGACATAACCAAACTGTCTATACCAAGTATTTTAATGAATCCGGGTCAAAACTCAAAATATTCAATTTCATAAATCGTTGAAATTCAGGTTCTATAAAATAAAAAAAACGCGCGTTCATGATCTCTAATGTAACCCATTTAAATCTTTAAAATGCAGCTCTACCTCTCTCATGATATATCTTCTGATATAAAGGTAATAAACGAACTACCATTTTCAATAAAACTCATGCATGCTATTTCCCTTGATAATTTTTGTTCTTTCCTGTCGCTGTGAAATGGGAAGTGATGAATCTATTTGTGGTGATAGTGGTCTCTTCAAACTCTCACATACACCATAGCTTTACATTGTCAATATCCAGAGAGCACGTTTTAGCTCATAACCGCCCGACGTCAAAGTTTAGTCCAATGATTCATGTTATTGAAATTTATGTTCCGTGAGTCACGTTCTTCTCAGGCAGTAGACTGGATATCCTGGTTTGGAATCCACTCAAAGCCACGAAAGGCCCTCGAACTCTGATTTAAATCTGCATAAATGCTAAGCGATCATAATCATAGCGAAAGCACCATGTCGAGAAATCTGCTTCTGTTGAAGGTTTCATACAAAGCTTTAGAAACAAGATAAAACGTAATCTGACTTCATTTTGGTTTACGAAATTGGCTGGGAGATGGAAAAGTCTTGCCTCTTTTTATTCACGGTGGGTACAAAATTCAATATAAGCACCATGTCCAGTCAAACACGTCTTCTTTTGGTATATCTCATCATGGCATTTAAAAATATGTCTTGATCATTCCCTGGAATAAAGCGAGTAGAGGTTCCATGGTCTTTTGGATAAATCAACGGTCTATGGATTTGATGGTTTGTGTTTCGAATCCCAGTCGTGACACTAATGGTGTCATTTGGCAAGACAATAATCTACATTGTCACTCTCCACCCAGGTGTGGAAAATGGGCTCCAAGTTCTTAGGAAGAAACTACTTGAACGGCTTTCAGTGCCTTAGGACAGTTTGGCTGAAGCCAGGTTAATGGTATTCATTGAGTTCATCACATAATACGTATTTCAAAAACAACATAGGCCTAATGTTTTTAAAAAAAGGGGGGAATGTTTAATTTGATGAGAGCAATTTGCAAGACGAAATTTGTTAAAGGCACATGTAACTCAAGTAGATTTCCGTGGTCTGTCGACAATGATTAGAATTATGGCTGATTTTGAAAGGAGAGAACAATGTCAGTTGTTTTCATAATCCTCTTTTTCATGTACACTTACTCATACTCCATAATTTTTATGATTGTAAAGTATTACGCATATAAACAAAGTGAAGGCATACAAACCATGGCAGCGGAACAGACCTCTAGATTGAATTATACACTACTTACCATAAAGTTGAAACAAATTAATCTCTTTTCATTAAATAATTGTGATAATTCGATTTATTCTTGATAGATAAAGTCGATATCTTCCCAGAGCCTGATTTAACAATCTAAAGAGTCATAGAGATTGATCTGAAAGATTATGATAAGGCAATTAGGCAATTATAAACTGTATCCATCACGATTCAT
This sequence comes from Strongylocentrotus purpuratus, assembly GCF_000002235.5. Taxonomy (NCBI): domain Eukaryota; kingdom Metazoa; phylum Echinodermata; class Echinoidea; order Camarodonta; family Strongylocentrotidae; genus Strongylocentrotus; species Strongylocentrotus purpuratus. Next base: position 17,066,323 of record NW_022145615.1, on the reverse strand, counting down.
TTATATCGTCACAATCATTTCATGAAATCATTTAAAGTCTATGGGCAACATTGTACATAAACGAGCTCCAGTAGAAACAGGCCTGCCTAGCCGTCTCAAAAGACATAACTAAGATTCATGTTCTTAATGTAAAAAGGAAACGACCGATTACTGGGGGCTATAATGTTAGTTCCCTTCAAAGCAGCTTGCCTAATTAAACCAACATTGATTATGTTCCTTACTAGAAGAGATGTATTTCAGAAAGAAAGAAAGAAAGAAAAGGAGAGAAAAGACCACCCAAAAAGACAAAAATCAAACGATGGGAAAAGAGTTGGAAAGAAATGTTCATCCCACGACAATTGTGTAAACATAATTATATAAATCACAGTTTTGTGCACCAATCACGACCCAGACGATTAAATCTCCCATCTGCATTAGCATTATCAATGAACTCAAACTCAGACTTTAATTTATTAATATAAAATTGCAATCGAATTAGACAACAGATGTGCTTCGAGAATAGAATTTGACTTTAACCAATCTATTGTTTTCTTCCATCTATTTTGTTTTAATTACACACAAAATAATGTGTGGTTGTCAAGCGTCCGTACACAGCTATATTTTGACTACAGCTATATGCGTAAGGAAACGGACAACACCCTTTACATTTTGATAAGCTCGCGTCTATAGTGTCTGGCAAATGTTCAAATATGAGGTTCGAAGATTATGGAGAATGCAATCATTACAAAAGAGAATGTGCCAAAGATACTTTTAAATATACACTTTCCAACATCAGCTGCTTAATTGGTCCCAAAACAGGTAATTATTCTTCAATTTTTAGAAATGTGATATTCTATTTATTACAGTCTACAGAAGACTATGGGTTATTTCATATATGGATTAATATTGAATATTAGAGAAAATTTGTCTTCTCTAATTGAAAAAGTGAATGATTACTGGAGATGGATTATAAGAAATTGCAATCTTAAAGGTAAAGACCAGTATTGGAAACGCCCCAATTTCAAAAAATGAAATGGAAGCTCTTATTACCAATCATGTGAAAGAATATGATGATACAAATTTTGCCGGGAAACCGCCTACTATTTGATATATTTGCTAAATTAGTTTATCTATTGGTGTGTGAGAGATAAACGCACGTGTGCGTAGTCCCATATACATCTTTCTGTGTACAGTACTTGTAACTTTACGAAGACTGGGCCAAATTTCTCATCATTTTGATGATTCCAGAACCTTGCAGTATACACACCAATACCTATATGCTAGATGATCAACCTTTTCTGATCGATTCCACGTTTCTTTCACAATGCAATCGCATGACCATAACTGGTCTTTATCTTTAATCTCTTTTGCGAAGCGAAGTTCATGATATTGCCTAAAGTAGAGTTGTCAGACTAGAAACTAATATTGGAGAGAAATTCCGGATGAGGAAAAGGCGTATTCTCTTTAAAGTGTTTAAGGCATGCCCGAAATTTGTTATTAATTTGTTCTTAATGAGCAAAAGTACGTCATTAAAGCTATCTTTCGGTTATTGAACGATTCAGATGTACAATTACCGATATTACTATTTATTTGATATAGAGTTATGTGTTAGATCGAAACAGATGGGGATAGCAGTTTACAGGCCTCTTCTCATAAATGTTACTCTTGATGCCCCAAATGCTTCATAAATATAAAAGCCAAAAATAACTACATTTTATTGGTGCCAAGGTGTTCATAGCATTATAGTAGAATTTAGATATGAATATGAAACAACAGACTCCTGTTTTTTGTTTGCGTCATGACCTTGAAAGTTATTGTATCATTGTATAAAGTTATCACTCACTCAAAAAAAACCTTGAAATTGACAGACAATACAACATAAAACAGACATACATCATGGACAGAGAGAGAGAGAGAGAGAGAGAGCGAGAGAGAGGAGAGGGGGGGGGGGGTCGGTATGGATCAAAATTGGTAGAGAGGATGAGAGGGGTGGTGGCAGAGTGAATATAAATATCTGAAAAGGAAATAAAGTAATCTTTTGAAATCATGAAGGAGAAGAGGAAAAACAGAGAGAGAGATAGAGATAGACAGAAGGTAATAGCGAAAGTGATAGGGAAGAGGAGAAGACAGAGAGAGAGAGAGAGAGAGAGAGAGAGAGGAGGGGAGGGAGGGGGCGTGTCATTATGCAAAGATGAATAAACCTATCCATACAACATGAGCCAACAGAAAGAAAATTGAATATCTAATTACTCGCATGTCTGCTATCATCATTATGATATTCCAAAGATGTATTGTACTGTTTTAATCGATACTGTCGATGGCCCCATGAATTCAACAGACGATCAACAGACGGGGAAACGATAAATTATTATTAATACTTCGCCGGAAGATGAGATGGCAATTAAAGACAATTCATGAATTAGCGCATCGTCAAAAGGGCTTTATGCGACAAACATTTGCGACCAAAAAATGAATAGTCATAATCCTTCTCAAGAAGAAAAGCAAAATACGAAGAAAGTAATACTTTCTCCATACGCACCATCACGAGGTTCTAATGCTACCGAAATTATGCACAAAATAATGAATACACAGACAAACACGTAGGATTATCCCACCTTACAGGTGTCAGATCATACGTGCCAGATTATATTCTTAATTACGTTAATTAAGATATGAGTCTGCATATTGCTTGTGCGGCCTCATAGTCCGTTATTACTCATCAGTCAGTATTGTCTTTGACTAGTCTACCAATTGAATTATAAAGGTATACGTGTATGAATTACTAAACCACTGAAAAAGATGAAAATCAGTTAATGGAAAGAGTTAAGAGTCAAAGTATGCGTGCCTTCATAGATGCGAGGGTGTGTATGCGACGTGTGATAATTTCACAGTACTGTTATTAATATTGCTTGAATTAACAAGTACATTTAGGATAGCACACTTACGAATGTATGTAGGAAGAAAATATACCATCTAACTATAGTTTGTTGCTCTTGAATCACTTATCTTACATTTGGGGCCTTAAAATCAGACTTTGTGTACCTGGGACACAATTTCCTCATTCCCATAATCTATCACTGTATTTTTATACCGAAATAAAAACTTAGTGTGCTGCTACTACCCAAGAAAATAGTTTAAAGCAGTCCTCTTGACTGTCTAGTTTAAATGATTCTTTGGGCGATTTAGGAGCAACTTCAGGGCCCATGTGGTATTCTGTTGGCCTTAACCTAAACTATTTTTCATTATATTATTCATAGTGGGTCTACAACGCCAAAAGAACATTTTCAGCCAAACATTTGTTTTGAAATACATTTAAAAAACTAGTGGGCCCCTATAACATAAAAATTGGGCACCGTTTTTCAAAAATCATTCGGTGGCATCGTTTTTAGCATTAATTTTTACTCAGAAATCCGCATTAAAAAAAAGAAGATGATACAACCCCTCCCCACTATGACTTTTTTTTCACCAACCTGATTTCCCGGTGAACCCCCCCCCCTCCCCCTCCGTGACACCAGGGCACCCGTCCCATGGGATAGCCACGCTACGCTATTGCCCCCTTTCCGTCTTGAATTTGAATAGCAAGCAAAAATTGGTGCTTGTGATTTTTTTTTTAAATAGGCATAGTCTAACAATAATGTATTTGGAATTCACTGTGTACCGACTTGACAGGAGTGCCTAAAAAAAAAGACATAGAACAAAACAGACAAACAAACGGACAAATAAACAAATAACAGCACTAATCATTAGCAATGGTATGCTTACCCTTCTAACTTTTGGGTCGCCATTCAAGGTAGTTATGTAACATATCGGCGAGTCCTCCGACGGAGCGATCAGAATAGTCACTCTGGCCGAAGCCAGGACGTTGAACCTGCCGATGCCGTCGGCATAGCCACACTGGTATGTCCCGTCGTCGGCGAGCACGACGTTGGATATCTGCAACGTGAAGACGTCCTGCGCACGATCACCGGTGATGGAGTAGCGACGTCGCCGATCGGCCGGGACCCGGGTGTAAATCGTACGATCGTGGCTCAGGTATTCGTTGGTCTCGGGTCGATACCAGTAGACCGTGATCCCGGCCTTCTGGTCGACGTCGCAAACGAGTGTCACCGAAGCTCCTGGTCGAACTAGGGCCGTTCGAGGTCCCTGACGAAGATTGATGGCATTCGTCCTCGAAATCGTGAACGAAATCAAAACCAACAACGACGCGACAATGTGAAGCTTCATCTTTATCCCGTCAGTGATATAAGCAGATTGTAAAATCCCCAGTAAAATCCCTCTAAATATCCACGTCGACGATTTTAGTCAATAATATCTTCGCTGGGATAACGTCGAAACTATCTCACAGAGATCAATATCACAAACTTCAAAAGCGATGCATTTGAAACAAACAAATCGGAATTATCTCTTTCGAAAAATGAGTGTATTCCCAGACTCAATCCGTGTCAACTTTTGTTAAACGATTTCACTGTGAATCTGACGCTTATACTGCAATTTTATCTACAATCATATAAGTCTCCTACTCCTGAGTCCTGGATTCATGCTCTCTGACACTGTACTGACCGAAGATCTTCAGACGTAAGTTCATTCACCACTTACTCCTGTTCTGTCTCAGCCAGAAAGTAAATCCCAGCTTAGTACCAAAGTGTCAGGTCCCTCCCCTTCGTTCTCCTTTACCCCTTGATTACTCAGCGCTGGAGCTCCGGTACCTGGTCGACTGAGATAGAACGTTATTCTCACTCACTCCGCTCAGCTCAGTGGGTGCTCGATCTACCATCCACAGGCAGCTGACGTCACGTCACGTGATCGTAACTGCTGAAACTTTATTAGTCGTCGCAGCAGACGTTTTGTGGTTAATGGTCCATTTTATGTGACACATCTGTCATGAATTATTGTTGTTGTAGAACTGTCAAACAAATTTCCGTTGGAGGCACAAGATACATATTTTTAATGGATCAAATTAAGTCAAATTTTGGTTCGTTAGTGTCTTTAAAGAATACTGAATTAGAATGCAGAATGGAAATTAAATTTGGAATGGCAGGATAAATTTAGAAGTTAGAAGATTCAAAATAGGAATTAAAAATCATTGCATATTATACAAAGGTAAGTGAAGTAATGTATAGTAGTATTAAAGAGTAGCAGAGAACTTTATACCTCCTTCATAAACAAATGGGTCATTTTATATGTCCTGTAGTCCAAGTTATGAAGACAAAACCTTCTTTTTGCAGACATATTAAGATATATATTCTCACCAGAAATAAATCAACTCGCAAAGTTAAACAACTGTGTATTTTTACTTCCTGGTTAACATGCATGCCATGATCAGGACCGCAATCGGTTTGCCACACAAAAGACTCAAAATGAATGATCTTTTTGTATTTCCAATGCGGATTGATCTGTATAGAGTATAGACGTATCTTGGCAGTTTGCATGATGTTGTACTCTGAAGTATATAAAACGATCTGCACTATCAGACTACATCGGTAGACGAGACACCACGATGAGATGAAGTGAGACGGAACGAGGAAAAAGGAAAAAGAGATAAGTTGTTTGTTTCGACCTTTGACCTGCCTGTATTGTCTTCTTCTTCTCTACCAGCATGACTCATCGTATGACGTCATGAAGTGAAAGTTCTTAAATGATGTAGTTATGAATAAAATTCCTCACGCATAAAAATAGGTTATTTTGTCCTTGTTGTACTTCTTTCCTTCTAACGAAAAATGGAGAAGGCGCCTAATTCATTTACGGCGAGGTTCTTTTTTCGTTTTTTCCTCTCTCTCTATTTAGTTTAAACGTGTGGTCAAGCTCCTATTAGAATAGGACTAAAGAGACTTGATGAAAGCTACTTCTACTGGGTAATTAGTCTGAAGCTCCTTGTAAGAATAAATAAGTCCTGCGTCCAAGAAAATCAAAGAATAACATTAGAAAAGGACAAACTAAAACTGTTCGTCTTGCACTCATCAGAGTAAATCGCATGACCGCATGTATTAACGCTTCAGTATATCCATCTCATCATCTGCAATGGTATTGTTCGATGACTCACAAATTACTTACACTGCTTGGAGACTAGATAAAGAACAGCAACATCGAGAAAACACTTAAGGGCGTCGAGAATAAAATGTACTGCAAAATTCATGAGAATATAAGATTAAAGGAATAGGATTAGAAAAGTACAATTTATCAGGGATATTCATCAGTGAAACCGTTATCGCAAGAGTAAACATTTAAATTAATTGTTCACGTGATTTTGTTTAAAGCCTATCTGCACTAGTTTAGCCAGGAGGGATTAGCCAATCCTGCATGGTCACTGACAGGTGGTTTTCCCATCAAATCAGCTCTCAATTAGCGTAAGAAAAAGAGGACCATGGGTAATCAACGGGTACCACTTAGACATTGTTGGCTATATAGAGGGCGCATGTAGCTTTTATTAGTGTAGCCCCGCTTTAAAGATTGAATACATGTAGGGTACAAATTCTTCATCCCACTACATCATTAAGACGATCCCTCAGGAACCCAGAAACTGAATCTAAGACATCGCGTCCCGCAGCGCAGAGGACTAGTGTTACACCGAGTAGGTCCCTCCCCATCTTTTATAAAGTCATACGGCATTCTCTCGCGCCTACGTCTTAGGATATTTTCCATTTTTCTCGTTTTGTTTGCTGGTAAAAATAACGCAATGTCAAGGGAGAGACATCGAGCCAAACCTTATACTGATCTCCAGCACTGACCCGAATAGCTCAAGGATTAGTCATGCTTTATAGTTCAATCTTATTTTATTTCACGCATGCCACCAGTAAAGGTTTAGGATGATTTTTATAACAAGCGGAACTGCGGAAGACATAATTTAAGATTATTTAAAACTTAGGTTTTCGATGATCTGTCAGGAAAACGCATGTAAATAGGCAATTTTGTGATTATGCATTGACACAATGAGCGAATGACTTCGTGGGATCGAAAATCCCATTGGCCGATATTTTGCTGGACAAATAGGTGTACTGGTAATTTGTTTTCTTTTTATTTGTCCTCTTTCGAGGGACTTTATTTGTTCATATCATAAAATAACTGTTATCTATACAACAATGTTGATATACAGAATACATGCAATTGTAACATATGGCATAAAGTACAAAACATGAAACTAATGTCTTTTTAGCTGCTAAGTGAAATAAAATATAATCAATTGAAGTCAGTTTCATCCATTGAAACAAAAATAAATTCTGAGTTCAGAATGTGACCCACTTTCAGGATACTATTTTAACCGTCCGTAATGTCATTTGTGATAAATGTTTGTACCACCTGTGTCACCTATAAAGAGTTGCCCCATACATGATGGACAGGTAGGTTAGACCACGTCATCTTGATTTACATTGACTGCTTTCGTCAGGTGGTCATCTTTAAAGGTACGCCTGAGCATCAAGAGGCAATCGCAAAAGCTTTCAAGAAATCAACCCAAGTACACTTTTAATACCCTGTTGTATATTGCCTTCATGTTCGGATAACGTAATGTGTCATTTTACGTTTTCCCTATATTTCTAAATGTAAAAAACATGTTTTCTTCTGTTTTTCTCTTCTTCCAATTTACCAAAAAAGGATATGATTGGTCCAAGATTCGTTCCTTCGATGTTTTCTTCGATTGCGAAATAATATCATCGTACATGTTTGCCAAATACCCTTTACAAGTTCTTCGTGTTTCCTGAATCAAATAAACATTACTTTTTTCTTCAAATTTGTATTGTCTTAAAAAAAAGAGATTATTAACCAAGGACTCGTTTCTTTTATGTTTTCTTTGATTGCGAAAAAATATACCAGATTGCCAAATATCCTTTTCCAGGTCTTCGTGTTGTGTCTTTGGTTTCCTTCCTAATATAAGAAGGTATGACTACACGTTTCCTGCATCAAATAAACATGATTTTTTTTCTTCTTCAATTTGTATTGTCTTCAAAAAAATTATTGGCCAAGGATTCGTTTCTTTTATGTTTTCTTTGATTGCGAAATAATATCATCGTACCGGTTTACCAAATATCATTTACAAGTTCTTCGTGTTTGTCTTTGGTTTCCTTCCTGATATAGGAAGATATGACTATACGTTTCCTTTATCAAATAATCATGAATTGATTTGCTTTTCAATTGTTATTGTCTTCGAGTTAGCTCTAGGTGAATGCCCTTTTTACTTTAGGAATATCAAAGTGCTCTTCTTCATTACTAGAGCTTTTTGGATGCACAATTACCAGTCAACATCATAATATGTACGGGATTTCGGTACATAAAAGTTGCATTCGATTGCATAATACAATGTCAACCAATCAGAATCAAGCGCAATGCAGTTTACTGTGATGCGATGAATCCTGATTGGTCAATTGTTTCGATCGCTAGAATTGTCTATCTATAAACTGAAAATGTATGCAACGGATTTCGTTCTAAATCCATTTTTAAGTTATTAGTAAATTTCGAATATTTTGTTCCCACAGCTTCAGAATTAATTATTGAAATTGATTGTTGTTATCTTAAAATTACTCTTTTTGATTTAAGTTAAAGAAAATTAAATACTCATGCTTATAAAACTTCTTTTAAAGGCATTCATGCCCTAAAATAATCATAAAAAGGTGCAAGGTTACAATCTAGATGAAAACAAAATCAGTTTGGGACTTTTCTTGCGATCAACAGGTGGTTTTTTATGTTTTAAAATCTATCAGGACGAAATCAAAATCATTTTGAAATGAACAGGTGTTTCTGAGCTTTAAAAGTATGAAATCGATTTTGTTTTGGGTCTGTGTAACTGAAGAGGAATCTCTACGCTTTTTAAAGGATACAAAATAATTATCAAAAATGGAAATAATATTTTTAGCTGGTGCCTTTAAAGTGAACCTATAGCGTGTCGTACTCGGACGTGATAAATTTCCTTAATGAGCCTGTTGCAGCTTCTCACCTGCCGGAACCAAAACAAATTACTCTTTTCGTCACCAAGCTCAACTCAAGTGCTCAAAGAAAAATAAATTAAAATACTTCCAAAAACACCGTTAATGTAATCACTCGGATTTGTTTAAAATCAACCTGGATTATTCACTTTTCACCTGACGTTGTAAGACTATGACCGTGTTGGTATTAGGTCTAATCCGGAGGAAGTATATATATCTGTAAATGAAAATCGGAAACGGAGTTTATCTTGATGTTGTGAGATCATCTTTGAATATAGGATATGCTCAAATAGAAGGAGAGAGGGAAAGAGAAAGAGAGAAAGAGAGATAGAGAGAGACTGAGAGAGAGAGAGAGAGAGAGAGAGAGAGAGACTGAGAGACTGAGAGAGAGAGAGAGAGAGAGAGAGAGAGAGAGAGGGGAGCGAAAGAGAGAGAGAGAGAGAGAGGGAGAGAGAGACAGAGAGAGACAGAATAGAAGAGATAAAGAGAGAGGAGGGGGTAGGGATAGATATGTAAAGGGGTATGTATATTACGAAACGAATTACTTCTATGATCTACGACAATGTTTCGATACATATAACAAATTGGATTATTATCATAGCTATTTTGGAATAAGCATAGAGTTCCCAATATCTTAGTCACACCGAATCTAACCTGACCACTTTGTTGGCCATTCGTGGTCATGTAATTTGTTGTCCGATCTGTTGTTGGTCTGATGTCGACTTCGTTAATATGAATGAGGTATAAAAGTGAGAAAGGGAGAAAGTGAGCGTGGTGGAGGGGGTAGGAGGGGGGGGGGGGGAGTAAAACAGAAATTGTTGAGAGAGCAGGGACAATAATCTGACACCAAGCGATCCTATTTTGTTTTCCTTCTTAGAATGTATATATATATATATATATATATATATATATATATATATATATAGCTTTTCGTCGCCATTTACCTTTTTGTCAATTCATGCACGTATCAAGATATCGTGTATTTTTTTTACCCGGGTAAATAAATTAAATGTCAAACATAATAATGAAACAATCATAGTACTTCAAAATGATTGAATGCCCTAAGAAACTGATCAGTTCAAAAAAATATAAACTTACCTTTTACGTCTCGACCAGCTTGTTCAATAAAAAAGCGATTATCAGTCAACTAAATATAACGATGACCCTTAAAATCAGTGGTTCAATAACTGTTTTGGTTTCATGTGTAAATAACAACAATGGGGATTGCAAACGGGGAAAATATGTCCCTGCCCGATAGAGACTTTTTTGGCACCTCCTATTCCCATCGTACTCTATCAACATTTTATCTTCCGATCGTTTCTTTCATTGACGTATACGAAAGTACAACTTGACGCGTCGACTGTAAAAGGCTGGGTCAAAATGCCAAACAGGTTTTGAATAATGTGAACCAGTGCATTGTTTTAGAATGGATGAGTTCACAGAAGGGAAGGTCTAACGCATGTGGAGAATTAGCCCGAATATAATACCAACATTTTCTAAAATCTATTGTTATGAGTGGACTGGCTGGCTTGATATTTGAAAATGGTGTATGTAGAGATTTGTGGTCTAGTGGAGAAACCACAAGGTGCGGGGTTCGAATTCCTGCCGCAGCACCATCGTCCATTGGCAAGACATTTAATCTATATTTGCCACACTCGACCCTGGTGAAGGGTAATCACACCAAAAGTCTTCTGGAAGCGTATAAAGATCATGATTTGATATACGCTTTACAAATATGTACATTGTAGCTTTAATATAAAGATATCATTAAAGTTGTCACATTATAGTTCGACCTGAAATGTAAATGGCATATACAATGTTCTGACAAAGCATGGACATTAACGTTCACCGAGGAGTAATTCTCCTTGCAGACGAGGTTTCATTTCCTGACGTAGGACTCCGTCAGCGATTGATACAGTCTTGGACGCACCGTAATTATGATGGTGACGTGATGATTGCAAAATGAAACAGTACACACACACATACACACACAGAGTGTGTAGAATCACTGGTATATGGGCTAAGTATTTCACGAGATCTACAAGTATTCTAAGTAATGACGCAGTTGAAGTGACGCAAAGAGCATTATAACCCATGCTACAGGTTGATTACAGAAGCCTCATCAGGTGATTGCCAAGTATATCCCAACTATACGGTAGAAGCGCCCCTAGTTTTCAGACATATATTTAAACAGTTCAAGACTTCATTATCTTAAAGCCCGTCAAAAACGAAGCGTCATTTGCTGATGGAGGACTACGTCATCGACTTTTAAGGTCTTTGACGTTCCCTGTGTTACCGGCAACCTTATGCCCATTGCACGTGGGTCGTCATTTTCATTGAGCTATTACCTGCGCTAATCATGCCTTTTGTATTCACTTCTGGACGATGCAACTCTGAAATGGTACTTCAAAGACCGTGCAAAACACTGACGCACTCCTACCTCAACAAAATGACGCCTCGTTTGTATCGTGAATGAGTAGTCTCCAGGCGGCAAACAATTCCGTTGCGCCAAAGAAAGATTAAACACTCATGCACTAATATTTTCTTGGGGGAAAGGAGAGCTTGATATTCATAAGATTAACGATAAGTTCACTTCGACTACATTTACTGGGGGTTTTTTCTTGATGTTTTCTATAAATATGATGAAACATTTATATAATAATAATAACGAGTAACAATTAAGCTTAAACATAATGATGGATGACTAGTATACTGGGACATACAAAAGGTAGCTCATTAACATTATACATCTATTTAAAGTTTATGTGAACCAATTAGCCCGTGTGCACTACTAAAAAAATTAAACCAGTAAGACTATTCTAAGACAAAGCTACGGTGACAAAGACAAACACCTAAAAAGCCATTCTCTCTCAACACTAATATCAGGTTCAAAGCTTTCCATATCCTTCTCACCGGCAGGTACAAAGCACCTGAGTATCATATTCTCACACAGACACACAAAGATCGCTAAATCGTTTGCCAAGAAAAGCCCGTCGGGTTGCATCTGAAGGCAGGTGTTGGAAGGTAACATAAAAAGGTTAGAGTGGGACTGGGGGCTGATTATATCGCTGCTAGAAATCTGGAATTACCGAAACGAGGGGGAGATGCACTAGGTTGAAAATCCTGGATTATTTGGGTTGAAGTTACCGGAGCAACAGAATGAACATCATTCACGAGGGAACCATCATTAATTGCAGTTCGTATTTCGAGAGTTGAACGTAACTTTGTCTAAAGGATATTCTAATTTTAATTTAAATGACTAGCACTTGACAAATGAATAAGACTTCAACAATGTCATTGTTTGAAATTTTCATAATTTCAATTTTCTGCACATTGAGAAAATGGAGGCGAAAAAAGAGAAGAACAAAAGAAAAAAAATGCATACATTCAAACAAAGGAAGGAAACAAAAAAATTAAAACAAAGGAGCAACAAAAAACTAGATGGAACTTTGACTGCGCGCAGTCAAAAATGATGCCTCCGCCATAGAGCAATTTTACAAACCAAAACAGAAACAATTTTTAAATTCAAGTTTGATTGTAATCCATCTGTGAGTTTTAATGATAATGCATGCACAAGCTATTTTTGGCATACATAATGAGCCATGTGACCTTTGACCTTCGACCTGGTGACCCCAAAATCTAATCAGTTCATTGGCTCTGCAAGATACATACATGACTTGAGTTTGATAGTAATCTGTCTATTTGATCTCATGATAATGCGATCGCAAGCTATTGTTGGATACATAAAGAAGACCCCTGTGACCTTTGACCTGGTGACCCCAAAATCGAATCATATCATTGGCTTTGCAAGATACATACATGACCTGAGTTTGGCAGGAATCCATCAATCGGTTCTTGAGATAATGCGATCACAAGCTATTTTGCATACATAATGAGCCCTGTGACCTTTGACCTTGGATCTCGTGACCCCAAAATCTAATCAGTTCATTGGCTCTGTGAGATACATACATGACTCAAGTTTGGCAGGAATCCATAAATCGGTTCTTGAGATAACGCGATCACGAGCCATTTTCGCATAAATAATGAGCCCTGTGACCTTTGACCTTGGATCTCGTGACCCCAAAATCTAATCAGTTCATTGGCTCTGTGAGATACATACATGACCCAAGTTTGGCGGGAATCAACCAATCGGTTCTTGAGATAACGCGATCACGAGAACGGGACGTACGGACAGACGTACGGACGTACGGACGGACGGACAACCCAAAAACATAATGCCTCCGGCTACTTTGTAGCGGAGGCATAAAAAGAAGTGAAAACGGTGAATCACTTTGATACGTTTAATCGTATTTATACTGCCCCCTCCCCTTTGAGATCCAGCCAGTGAAATTCCCTTATTCCCGCACTCGTTTTCAGGTAAGGACCCTTTTGTGACAATTCTGGACTGTATTAGATGTATACTAAAAAATTTCCTTACACCTCGGTAACTTTATAAATAACATTTATATTCTAATACAAAAAAAAAAAACAGAAAATGAAATAGCTATATATTTTAATGTGTCCATCCGTTGCCAAAAAAATGTGAGTCGTTTAATTTAAATAGGGAAGCAAGAAAAGTGGTGGACTATGTATGAAGAGAAACAATGCCTTTAGAAAGGAAGTAAACATTGCTATTTGGTTGTCATGGCAACAAAAAGTTAAGTCCAGGTAATGAGATATCTCACAGTGAACTTCTGCATGTCAATCATCCGATGATTATTTTGGTTTCGAAGGAAGTTCTCCAGTAAGCAGATGCTTGTTTGTTTCTTGTGGTCTCGATTTGGGTATAGTAACGCTGGATGATCGCGATGATATCAGAGAAACTCGATCTAGATCCAGTTTAAATCCATTTTCACATGAGAATAGAAACCTGGGCTGTATTATCGTATTATGTCGTCGAATGGCTGGAGTATATTTTTACAGCGATGTATGATTCGTAAACAGCATCATCATGGGGCAAAGAGAAGAGGAGGTGAAAAAGACTATCTGAAAAGAAGAGAGGAAGAAAATAGTACAGAGGACGAGAGTTACGATGACGACAAAGAAAGTAGTTGTTTTTATCTTGTTTTAAGTTTAAAAGATGTTCGATAAAATATTAAAAAAATCATCGCAAAAAAAAGGAAATAATTATATATACAAACAAAACAGAACACAAATAAAGAAAACAAACAAAGAAGCGTAATTTAGCTTCTAAAAAATGACCCAACGTCAATGAACAACTTTAACAGTGTTAATGAATGGGTAGAAATACGAAACTTTAGGATCGATGTTGTCAAGGAAATGCTAAAAGAAAAAAACGTGAGTCATTTTCCCATCCCACAAGAACTTTAAAAAAAAGGGATAAAATCCACTTTGTTTTGATGATTTCATTGACGTCATCAGCTTATTACATATGAAAACGATTTCATTTAATAGTCAAGTTTCATAAACATAAACGAACTCTTGCTGGGAGGCGTACATAGTTTCCTAGTGACTTCATCTACTTCCAGCTGTGCCGCATCCAACATTTTGCTCCAAATATGGAATATTTTCATCGTGACATGCTGCGGTGTCAAAGATCAGTGTTGACGGTGTCTCGCCTGTCTATATTTCGACGCAACGGGGGCTATAACCACCGAGAACAAAATCCAACTGAGAGAGTAACCCCTTCAACTATAGTCAATGGATTTTCTTTGTGACCGTCGGGTCAAATCATTTGGCCATTTCACTTGCAACTTGGTATTGCGGTCATTGTGGCGGGCAACTTTCATTATTAATTTATTAAATTAAGTGAGAAAATAATGAGTGAGAGAGAAATATCCCAAAAAAGGGTAATTGCATGGGTTAAATTCATTATTAGTGCAGGACAGGTCCTTTCAAATTGTTTGGTTAAACACAAATAGACACAAATATTTTGTGTGAACACCAATAGAGAAGGCTCTATAATATTTGTATTGAAAAAAATGTGGAAAATGGAAAGCGAAAGATGAAAATTACGTGCATTAGTCCAGAATATGGACTTTATTAAATCATGACTATGAAGACCACAGGTTGCAAATATAGTTAAAAAAACTACAGTAACCGTGAACTACAAGAAAACAATTATATCGCCATTTGAAATATATAGCTATTAGAAATAAAACTCTTAACACTTCAATATAATAGACATTTGGAACTGTCCGGAAAAGGTAATTTTCCGGAATAGATTTGGCTGCCGCAGGAATACTTCCAAGACGGAAAGGCATAATAATCTACCAGTAGAGAAATCAGTCTCCAACGTTATTTAAGGAAGAAAGTGTTATGTAATGGCTGTCAGAACCTTAAATTCTGTCTAAAAGTGTTCCACTGGGTTGTTAAGAAGTCAACCCCAATTAAACAATCTCCTACAGTTAGGTATATTGACCATTCCTCAGAAATACAAAGTATTTTTATATTCATATGAATAACTCAGAGTGATTCGGAGCTGGTGAACAGAATGAACTTTTTTACTTGGAATAGAATAAGAAATAGAATTCATAGAATTGTGAAAAATCATCTAAAAGAAGAAAAAGAAGAAAAGAAAAAAACCTCACAACTTACCCAAGGACAAATCCCCCGGAAATAATTATCACCTAGGAAAATTATCACCGGACAACTACTTTGAGGCTAACTGAATTAAAGATTTGTTGTCTGGAAACAGTCAGAGGAGAGAGTTGTCAAGTTGTCCTGGAGTGATCTTCCGATTGGGGGGGGGGGGGTTCATGAAATCATTGTATTATGCGGGACTGCACTACTTGCGCCCTCTATACATGTATAGCAAACAATGCCTATTTATAAAGCGGTACCCGTTGGTCCCCCATGATTTCTCTTTTCTTATGTTAATTAAGAACTGATTTGATGAGATAACCACATGTCACGCCCACGAAGGGAGTTTTGATCCCTCTTGGCCAAACTAGTGCAGATAGCCTTTCAGATCAAAGAAATTTGTAAACTTATTTTCGGCCTATATAGGTGAAAACGGTGTGAAAAGATCTTAGGACGCTAATATTATGTCCCAAGTTGGTGATGTTCGCCATGAATGTGCTCTGTCATTACACATCACCCTCCCCTCATGGACGACCAGGAATCTGCCCCTGCATTCGAGGGAAGTGCTTGCTTTCTTTGTGCTAAGGTAAAATAAACAGTACATCCTACAGATAATAAAAACGAAACCCTAAACCAAAAGGCAATTGTGAGGAAACTATGACCTGTATAATATTTTTGTTGTTTTGCTTTTCATAAAGTAGAAGTAATATGCTTTCGACTGATACTATGATTGTACCAATCCATACATGCTTCACCAAGAAACATAATTTTCGAAATGGCACGTCAAAAGCTTTTGTTCCAGATTTAAGTAACACAGTAAAAAAAAAAAAAAAAAAGGAAGTTTCACATGCAAACATAAAACAGGCAAAGGTAAGCTTAAAACATTATTATGCAAGATTTGTATTCTGCGATGATTTCAATATGCAGTTACTAAGATTGGGGTGAATATCCATTTTCGGGATTACAGGGGTGTACAATCTCTCAGGCTTTCCCAAATCTAATAAATATTCATTGAAAAAAATCGAGAAAATACCTTGTTATTCATTGAAAGCGGTACCTATCCTGAGAGAAAAATTGAATATTCTGATTTGTTTCTATCCTTCGTGCCCATTGGACCATCCCCATTATCAAAATGTTAAGTGCCCCTTACTTCGACTCTTGTGGAAATATCACCGGTATGTCTGCTTTGCTCTTTTAAAAAGTTGTACTTATGAAAATAGCTGATTATACTAATTGCAGACCATTTCAAGCCTGTCTGCACTAGTTTGGCCAAGAGGGATTAAACCTACCTGCATGGTAATTGATAGATGGTTATCTCATCAAATCAGTTCTCAATTAACATAAGAAAAAGGGATCAGGGGGACCAACGGGTACCGCTAAAGCATTGATTGTTATATAGAGGGCGCACGTATCTACAAGTAATGCAGTACCGCATTAAGTACGAAGTATGTCCCTTCTTACCTCACTATCGACACCAAATATTCTTTAATTGATGATGATGGCAATAATCTTGCCCTCATTTTAAAAAGAAGCACATGAAAACAACATTCCCTTTCGCTTTTAAAGATAAGGTTTCCTCAGGTCATATGTTTGGTCATATTAGAGTTGTGATACTAACGTTTTCAACCATGTTCACTATTTCACTCCAATCTGGCACGAATGAATTTTGACATGTCATTTGCAAAACAATGTTACTCGGTGAAACTTGTATGGATTCAAGTCGTCAATGTGTTATTTGAAAGAATGTTATATCATATTTATGAAAAACAAGGAATTATATTAATATAGCACATATTTTGTTTACAATACCTGTTTGTTATCGGGTTTTGGTTGAATCGCTAGCTCACTCAATGTGGGGAAGAACCATTCGAACTGAAACAAAAAAAATGATTCAAATCACTATTTAGTTTTCAAGGAATTCGTAAGGTTCATACCAGACAGAATGACGATTTGTTTTAAGTCTTGGTCTTGATCTTTGAAGGAGACGATATAAGAAGAGACCCAATGACTCTCGAAACCTATTTACGGATATATTGTCCATGGCCTAGTTAAGACAAATCAAAATATGCGTGGGTGCGTTTACGTCGCCTTCTCCTCAAATGTTTTTACAGACGGGCCTCAAATCGCAAAATCACTGCCGAAACTATGAAACTTTGAACTTCATCGTTTGGTTTCTATGGCAATACCATGGTAAATGCATCTCGAATTATACACAATCTTAAATTTCAGAATGTGGTTCCGTGACGTAACTGCCGTTATAGGCAGAAAATGTTGATTGCAATCCAAGGCAGTATGCAGATACTATATGTGCATCGACAGATCGAGATCATTTGTACAAAATTGTAAAACCCACCGAGACGTATACTGGATACGTGTTTATGAAAGTTACGTAATCGTTTTTCATTTTTGCACTAACGGTACATTCTGTGATGCGCATGATTCTGACTATTCTATTGAAAAGTGTTTGTGTGTGTGTGTGTTGCTTTTCTAATTTACTATGTTTCACCTTGCTTTCATATATAATATAGTTTGACGACTAGCACATTTAAAAGACATAGTTGAGTTATGGTCATGCGATTGCATTGTTAAAGAAACGTTGTGGAATCGATCAGAAAAGTTTGATCATATCTAGTATATAAGTATTATGGTGTACTGCAAGGTTCTGGAATCATCAAAATGATAAGAAATTTGGCTTAGTCTTGGTAAAGTTACAAGCACTGTACACAGAAAGATGGTTATGGGGCTACCCGAACATGTGGCATAAAAATCCGTCCCGATTTTTAGGTTGTTACATGCCATATTACGAATATTAAGGCATTCGAAGAGAAATGCTTTTCAGGGAACATTTATTATCTGATGTTCTTCCACACTTGCATAATACAATGATAACGCTCACAAATTATTGGTCACCTCTTCCCAGAACTCAACCTTCCCTTTAAGATAGGGGAGGAATTTAATATTTAAATAACCTACATTTAAACATAAGAAAGTATATATATTTACATAAGTAAATATTAACTAAATTGAAAAAAGTGTATATGGAATAAATGACAACTGCAGTTAGCAAAATTGAAGAAAAACAAAATCATGTTTATCATATTTATGGTATGATATTTTATATAGGTGAGAAAATAAGATAAACTTTGACCAACATAATGTTATTAATGTTTGAATCATGCTGAACCATTATAATGTGGTTGACGTACACCAGGACACGGGTTGGTGAATCATTCATATTTTACAAAATGTTTGTGTTATGCAGAAAAAAGGTGAACAGGTGTTGAGAGGAGTCACGATATAATGTGTGTGACAGAAAATGTTTGCATGGAATTCTTCCCTTAAACTTGAATATGAAACAATTAAAATCTTCTAACATTTGGGGGCATTATTAAAAAAGAGTCATATGCCAAGTTCAATTAATAACATAATAACATGATCTCATTTCAGTGCAAGATAACCAATCGAAATGTTAATTATATATTTTATTCTTTATCAATCTACAACTTTGCTGATTGAAAAATAAAAATGATGTTAGCACCATTTTGGGGATATCCCCAAAACGTTTGGGAGCCCTACCAATAAAAGTGCATCGTGGGTTTAATGAGCGCTGCTCTTACTTTCTGAGAACAAATACAGTGTGCCTAATCAATGCACTGCAGAAGAAAAGGTAATATCCTTATTTGTATACGTATAAACCATATTAGTCTAAACCCACACGTAGAGTATAGACTCCGGAAAGGAGTCGGATATAGGAAGTGGGTAGACGCTAACAATGACATCGCGTTATCATTAACCTAGCCATTTTATTTCTGAAGCTGTCATTTGAATATGACGTAAGCCTATTGATAGAACGTCAGTAGATATTACAGAGAAATTAGCTTATATAACAACACTTTCGTTCAGGGCTAATGCACAGACGAGAAAAGTGTGCGATGGAGTGCAGACACACCTAGTATAAGCCTTGCAGCAACAGATCCACTCTCACATTTTGGACTTTCATTTTAATGACTTCACGAGTTAGTATGGCTACCCATATGATTACGACGGCATTATTAATACTCTGCATTTGTTTCTTCAACGTTGGATTTTCTCAGAACATTGTTGAAAGACCACGGGACCTGACTGTTCGAGAGGGGAGGAACGTTCTTTTTCGTTGCATCATCAGGAATCTCCAAAGCAACCAGAATGTCTACTGGTTTCGCCTATCAACGCGGCGGTTTATAACGGTTAACCGGATGGTCAATTCGAACGTACCGCAGGGAAACCGCCTCTCTATCCTTGGTAATGCCAACCTTGGTGAGTACTTTTTGCAGATTCGTAACGTCGAGCTGGCTGATGCTGGTACCTACCGATGCGGTTATGCGGTCCCAAACTTGTCATTTACGTTTGCTGGTGCCGTTCTTGAAGTGCAGCGACCACCTAATGAAGGTTCGCCGATGTGTAGCGTTTCTCCAAACGGTCTAAACGTTGGTGATGTAGCGACGATAACATGTAGATCTGAAGGCGGCCAACCGCCGGCGTCGCTAGCCTGGAGGTTAGAAGAAACTGTCCTAACGGAGCTGAAAGAATCGCGTAACGTTCTGTCGGTCGTTGTAAGCGCCGAACATAATGGACAAGAGTTTATTTGCGACGCCGAGTCTCCTGCAATCGACGAACCGCGTTTTTGTAGCGTCACTCTTTTGTCGATTCGTCCTGATGTTCGTGTCGAGCCTCCTCTCGGCATCGCAGAGGTTGGAGGACGTATCGTTTTTACCTGCATCGCGTTCGGCCTACCCGAAATCGTCCGATACGAATGGTTATTTAACAACAAGCCCGTAGATGACATCCAACGATTGGAAGTAAGCCTGGATGGTAGAACTCTGATAATTAATGACATTAAACTGGAAGATGACGAAAGCCCGGTCCACTGTACTGCGACTACAACGCAGGGATTGTCAGGAACTTCAGGCGCTTTACTCCGAGTCGAAGACTTTGGTACATTTACGGTTGAACCAACAACCATAAATGCAACGGATTTCAATAACGACACCATGGAAGGTCAAGCTGGTAAAACCTCCCCTGTCGTCATTGCTATAATAGTCATCGCTGTCATCATCGGACAGGTCTTGATTGTCATCATAGTGTACGTAATTCACAGATGTGTAAACAGAATGATGACAGAGAGAAAAGCAAGACGTCGCTCTACGTCTGTTATGAGAGACATGAACGTGATAAATCCCCAACCAGCTAGGACGAAAGCTACAGATATGGAAGAGAACATTTATGTTGGTGGCGTGAGTATTCCAGATCGTAGCGACATTGATCCAGAAACCGGTGCACCAAAGGTGTTTTACAATAGCATAACTGACTCGTCGTTTGATAGCATGGGTGAAGGGGTCTACTCGCAAGGACCAACAACTCCCCATACCGACATTTATCTAGGTGAAGTCGGTATCCCTTTAACAACTCCTCCAGAGCGACCAGAAAGAGGGCGTCCTTCTCTAACGTCCCCTCCCTCGCCATTATACAGCAATCCTACAGATCTAGATCAAGGTATTCAGCAACCCCAGGGCCGTCTACCGCATCGGACAGAGCCCCCTACGTCACCGTCTAACATTTCGGAGTCCCCATACGGATACGATGAGGTGCCTTTTGTCGAGGCAGAGGAAGAACATAGGCGTCCTCCGCCGCCTACCAGTACCCCACCACGCCCACCTGTCGTTGTTACCTCTCCACCACCAAACAAGCCCCCTCCAAGAGTCCCAGCTGATCAACGTCGGTCCAATCCACAGGGGAGAGTCCCGCCTCAGAATAACCAGTACTGTGGTTTGAACCCTGATCGTCCTGATAGCCGATACCTCAGTCTGCGCCACTACGACGAGGCTTACTCCGATGACTTACTTCAGCAAGGCGCGAGGCTGAGCGGGGAAGAATACAGCCCGTACGATCACCCCGTGACTGATCACGACGATGACCACCACGTTGATGACGATGAACACCACGAGGACTATGGTTACGTGTATGAACTACCGCCTGCTAATTCCACGCCGGATGAGTTGTATGACGTCCCTCCCGATGCCGAAAAACGCGAATATACGTTCATGGGTTCTAATTTGCCTCCAAAATAAGGCAAAAGGAAAAGACTGTTTAGTCATTTCAGGACAACTTATTAGAGAACAAAAGTAATGATTCTAAAATATTTGTACTTAAATGTGTATCGGACTCAATATCAATGGCTGGTCCATTCGATTTGTTTGTCATAAAGAGCCAAAACGCCAAGGTCTGTTTTTTATTTTGTTCAAATGGTTTTTAGAGAGGGTATATTTTTCTGATATGATCACTATCTAGTCAGAGCATAACACAACGAGTAACTTTAAAGTTGAAGTAGTTATTAATTAATTCCTTTTTCAGTGCTGATTGCATAATGGATGATACAGATAACATTTTATTTGTCTGCACATTTCCCTGCATAAAGGTTTTTATTTTCAACATATTTGTCAACGTTTTTTAAAATAATTCTATCGCTCTCTTGATGGCGACAAGTACTTCTTGAAACCTCGAGGACCGGAACTGTTAAACCATGTTTTGGGTACCCATCCTAGTATAAAGAATAAACTGTGTTAACTATACAATCTAAAGGCTTGTTCAGACATTACGCGAAGGTTTTTCGATGATGACGTAAAGTGTAATACACGCCACATTTCTGCATAATTATTATAACACAGAGCTCAGTGAATTGGCACACTACCTTGGTTGTCAATAATTTACAAAACCGCCACGGCCTTTTTAGGTTTTTTGTTAGGCTTTTTTCCTGTGATTTTACCGCGTCTAATCTGAACGAGCCTTTATTCTCAATACCATTTTCCATACACAGGCATAGCTAGTTCTTACAAATAATATGACATTGTTTTCAGGAGGAATTGTCTGATCAGCTCACTTCACTCATGCTGATCATGAGCCGATATCGGTTTCCTTTATCCAGATATCCGGAGCACATTCTAAACAGTTGCTTATCAGGATATTGATATCAGTGTTATCTAATCATGATTAGATTGTACTTTCGGTTTGGGTCATAATTGACCTGAACTATTAAGAAGACAGGCCGTGTTGTACACTGACATCTTATTTAAATTTTACTCGATTATGGTTGCGCAAATGGTCATGAAGGTAGTCTTTTGAAAATGCAACATAATAATATATATCTGTAAAGCGCTTTGATAGGACCTTCCGTCCGGAAAAGTGCTATATAAGAACTAGTTATTATTATTATATGTATACACAGCGGCATATCCAGAAAGTGTATGTAAAATGTGGAGGGGAGGGGGGGGGGGCGTAATACGAAATTACCAATGTCGACGCCCATTATATTAAATCACTTACACTCTCAAATTTATAGAATGTTAAATCACCATTTGAAAGGACTGAGGGTTGGCCACTTTGTTTAGAGTGGCGGATAAACAATTTGAACATATTGGAATCCAACGATCTCAAGGTTGAATATAACATGTTAAAAGAAATAATCTAACATTTTGAAAAAGTACTTTTTAGATGGTGATTGTAGGTTGTATCATGTATACCCAGACAAATGATTGTATAATTAGGAGGGGAGGGGGTGGGGGTAGAATAAGATGAAATTACTACTGGCGGCGTGACATTGTTTTACCAAGGAAAAGGCAACATGTCACGGACCAACTGCAATTATTATTGTTTTTCTTTCGGGCTTCCGAGTTTCAAATGTGGTGGGGGAGGGGGGCTGCCTACTGCACGCTACGAATACATTTGCTAATTGTTTGGTAATATGTAAAATGTATGTTAATTAAACGTTTAGACACATTTTTGTCATGGGTTATAAGAGAAAAAAACATGGATTGGTCTGGAATACAGGAGCTATCAATGAATTTTAAAATGTGTACAAAATGTACAAAATGTATCGATCGTTTTTATGAATTATTGTCCTAAATGTACACAGATAGAGAATGGCTGGACCATTTAAAAAAAAATATGTATATATATTGATCATTAGATAATTTGTCTGTATTACTGTTGATTTAAAATAAAAACACTAAAATGAGATATTGATATACTGGCAATGTATGTCCATGTAAAACAAATAGCGGGTAGGAGCTAAAATGAAGAGCGGGTGATAGAGTGAGAGAGAGAGAGAGAGAGAGAGAGAGAGAGAGAGAGAGAAAAGAGAAATAGAAAGAAAGAGTAAGAGAGAGAGAGAGAGAAAGATAGAAAGAGAGGGAGGGAAGGAGAAAAGGAGATAAAGAGTGAGGGAGAAAGGGAGAGACAGAGAGAGTGAGAGAGAGAGAGAGAGAGAAGGGAGGGAGAGAGAGAGAGAGAGAGAGAGAAAAAGAAGAAGGGGGGGGGGGGTAGTACTTGGATAGAGGGAGATGAATAAAGATTGGGAAAGACCATTAAGAGATAGGAGAGGGGAGAGAAAATAATGGGTATGTGTGATTTTTGATAAAATCAAAAATAAGCATTACATCATATAAATAATGGATTCTAATTTTCGTCAACCCATTGACCACTGAATCTGTAGTTCCCAGAGGAGCAACCCAGTTCCAGAAGTAACGGGTTCTAGGACACCTTCCCCCTGGACAACCACCCTCCGGATAATCACTCCTAGGTTAACCACCCTCCAGGACGACTACCCCCGGGACAATTACATGTACCCCTCCGGACAACTACCCCCAGACATCTACCCCTTAGGACAACCACGCTCTAAGACAACTACCCCGGACAATTACCTCCAGACAACTACCCTTAGGACAACCACCCTCTAGGACAACTACCCCCCCCCCCCCAATTGATAATCACCCTAACTGGTTATTTTCCTGGGATAGTTGGATGGTAGATACTATGGGTGGTAGATGGCAAGGAGGTATATGTC